>NW_028141977.1:8903353-9240853 GCF_025532165.1 Camponotus vicinus
TGACTCTACAAATCAGCATGCGGCATATGCAACATATACACGCACACACACGCATACATATGCATCGGCGACTCCGATACTGCACCGGCGGCTCGATATCTGCCCGTGTATCACGCGTGTATGCACAACCGGCTCTGTAGATACCGGTTCATAGTAATCGTTTATGTATGCACAACTCGATTCTTTCAGTACAGCCGCGTTTCAATGCCAGAGTGCTATATCGATATAGTATTCCAATCCGCCGCGATACCATTACGATGGCATACAACTAGAAAAAAATACCGATACCTTATTTGATACTCTCGATTTCGGCATTTCTCTTTTATCTCTTATTATGTTACATGATATTTTTGGCTCGATTGCTCGCATCTTTTGTTCTGATATTGTATAATAAATTGGTAAAAAGAAAGAGAAGGAAAGAAGTTTTTGTATGATTTAAAAGATTAAACAGATTACTATGATAATCAAAATATCTCGTGAAATATACAAATATTATTTTAATCGTCGGATACATAAGAGGGATCTTCAAGAAAGTTTGCAGTGTTTATTATTTTCTACATTTCCAATACATTTTTCGATCAAACTTTTCCCTCTCTAAATAAAATGTTTAAATAAATTTAAAGATTACCTCTTAATAATATTTATATCGAAATCATTTTTTTGGTACTTAAGAATTTCCGCAAACATTTATAGAAATATAAGAGTCAAGGTACACGTTTTAATTGAAATGGACGAAATAGTTTCGCAAAGAAGCGGATTTCCAGCAGCCTGTCGAATTGCTGCACATAATAATTAACTCTCGAGATAACTAAAATCTCGCTATTTTTCTTTTCCCTACGTGTAATGCCGCGCTGGAGGAAAAAAAAATAGCGACGGGGAAGAGGAGAGCTTCTCTCCGCTCGCGCACTCGTTGATGTAGCCACGCCCGTGGCGGATTCCTCATACGTAACTCGTGCGGTGGCTCGACCTACCAGACCCTTTCTCTCCTTCTCCTACACCTCGCCGTCTAAGATTACGGACACGGTGCTTTTATTGCAATTGAATCCCTCTCGGTTTTCCAGCTCTCTCCCTCCCCCCCCTCTCCTCCTCGTCCTGGATTCTCTCTTTACCCTTGCGCACTCCTGGCTCTCCTGAGTCTCCTCTCTCTTCTCTTCTCTTCTCCGCGATCTCTATCTCTCTTTCTCCTTCTGATCGTTTTCTCTATTCTTGCCTTCTCTCTCGTCCGTTTCTTCCATATCCGCTTCTTTTCCTCCTTCTTATATCATCTCTACAGTTCTCTCTTTCTCTCTGTCTCTCTGTCCTTCTGTTTCTTCTTCTTCGTGCCATGCAGTTCTGCATCTTTGCACTGTACCTTTACTTGTTTCTCTTGAACTTCTCTCTCTCTCTTTCTCTCGGTGCACGTTTCTGCTGTCCTCGCTTTTCTGCGTCGTTCTCTCTCTCTCTCTTTCTCTCTTCTCTCGGTCTTTCATCTCTGTCTTAGCGTATGAAATACTTTGCTCGAGCACACCTTTTTGCTCCTGCGCCCGCGTGTGCTTTTATATTACGAGTTTTGCTCTCGCATTGCGCAGCGCGAACGAGCGAACGAACCGAGCCCGCGGCTCATTAAAGCGCGATGCCTCCTTGATCCCCTAATTACAAGATGGCGGGCGCGACTACATGGCGTCCGTACGACTTATGGGAGATAAGGCCATGTGTGCTTCTCCGGTATTTCGCCGACTCGTTTGTCCCTTCGCTCGAATGTAAACGGTTTCATAAAATAGGATTGCTCTTCTTTCACGGGTGGGACACTCTTTTAACGCATTTGATAATTAAAAAATCCCGCCACTGCAACTCGGAGTCTTGAATCGCATTTTGCGACACGAAGATAACCGCGCAATATTTTCTGATACAATATTTTCTGTTAAAAGTCTGTCATAATTGACAAAAGATAAATGATAAATGAATACTACTGTGAAAAGATAAAAAGATATTTCTAAAATTTCTTGAGGTGAAAATGAGATTTTATGTTTATTGTTTCGAATTTTAAGTGGTTTACATGTATTTTATCTGACACAAACTTCAACATATTGAAAATTAAACACTATTATAATATTTGAATAATTTTACGAAATATATGAGCTGTAGTGCAGCTTCTGAAAGTATGTGTTTGTAAATCGTTAGTTTAATAGGTAATAAATCAATTTGTTATTAATCTATTATATGAATTGATGGAAAGATAAATATCTCATATTTAAAAAGATTTAAAAAAGATATATAATTTGAGAAAAATGTTCCAAAAGTCAGGAAATTATATTAAAAAATATATATATTTTAAAAAATTTTTTTCTAAAATCGAAAAATCGATTTCATTTATTAAACTGGATAAGATAAAGACGGATAAATTAATTCAGCACGATTATCGGCGAGTATTTGAAAGAGCATCTTATTTATACCTTTTTTAATAACTTGTCACTTGAAAATCACGCGTGCATTTCATCATACAAGTCAATTTAGCTGGACGAGAAAGCTTTGAACAGTAAAGTTGGTAAAGTAATAGAATGTAAATGTTACCGTATCTTATCTGACATTTGAACTTTCGTGAATTACTGAGTGAAAGTATGCAATACGAAAGTATGCCATTCTAAATATTCTAAATAATCCCATGTCGCGGAAGACTCGCGGGCGCAAACAGAGATAAGTTCATTAATTTTTATAATATAATTTTTATAGTATATTTTTATAATATAATCTGAAAAAAAGCGAATTTTATTAATTTCACAATTAAAATTCATGAATTACAAATAATCAAGAATTACAAAGATAATCATATTATGTGTATCATTGGGATAAAATAGATAGTAAATACTTAAATTGAGAATACCATATTTTTAATTCTAATTTATATAAAATTTTAGAATTTATACTTACATAATTTTGAAAATAGAAATTTATTTTACACATAGAAAGATTATTTCTGTATTTTTAGTAAAAAAAGTTTTATAAATTTATAAGTGTATAAAAAATTATTTTGTAGATACAATTTTTTTTAAATTGATACGCAAAATGATTTTTCAGAGCTCTTTTAAAAATTAAATTTCTATTAAAGATATTAAAGTAATAATGGTAAAATTGATACAAACAAACTCTATTAATTCAGCACGAAGCACAGGTTTTTAGTTAAAAATATCGCATTTAATCAAAATTTTATCGTTTATTTTTCTTGTATATTTTACTATTAATATTATTGATTTTCTATTGTTAGAGTTACTCTCTAAATTTTTTTACACAGCTAATAAAAATAGTCGAAAAAGTTTTGGAGGTAGTTGCTATGTCGAAAATACAGAATCTTGCGTTCCTACGGGAACCGGGAACAAATACATATGCGGATGAATAGTGATGAGACAAGAGAACTCTAATATGTATATGCGTGCATGCATATGTATGAATGCATATTCGACAGATTTTCTACCGAATGAGAGGAGCAAAATGCGGGAGAGAAATTTATTCATTGCGCGGATAATTCACCCGGAAATAATATATATATATATATATATATATCGAAAATCAAGATTAATAAAATAAAAACATGAACGATGTCTTTATAATATTAAAATGGTTGTGTGTAAGAAATATGAGTATATTATAAATTGATTGTAATGATGCAATTGCTATCAATTTACTATATTACAATATATATTTTATTTATTAAAATTAAATTTATCATATACATACAAAAATTTACAATCGTTGATATCGATTATATGTATTTACATTTTGTTCAAGAACGTAGAGAATCTTTTACTTTTTTTAATTAATATTTTAGAAATTTATTTCAGTTTCTATCGAAAGCTTTAAATTTTTTAATATTTTAATGCATTCAAATAATCGCGCGTTTTTCGTAACATTATATTATAAGCGCGTGTTCTTGATAGGAGTACGCATTTAAATGAGATTTGATTGAGCCACCCGCGCGTTAAAGTCCTCCTTTTCCTACAATGTAAAATGAGGTGGCCTCATCCGGGGGAGGTGTGCAATGTCCCGCAGGTTGTGGGCATTGTTTCCGAGCGAGTTCGCCCGAAGGGCGCGGGCTTCTTCAGGTTGCTGGCGTCCTACTGAGCGGCCCACGCCGACTGCCGCTCATCGACATCCCGACAGCCCCAGGACTCGAATCCAGAACGGCTCTTCGCGATCCTCCCCATGTTCGGACCCGTCCTTCTTCTTCATCTTCTTCTTCTTCTGCAGCTTCTTCCACCTCCTTCGCGAATAACCCTCTTTCTCTTCCTCCGTCCTCGAATTCTCTCTTTCTCCATTACTCTCTCCCGCTTCCCCGTCACCGTATTCCTTTCCTCGGGCTCCGCTTCTCTGACTGCTGGTCCGGTCCGGTGCTCCCTTCTTTTCGTTTGCGTGGCGTGGGTGTGCGTGCCTTCACTTTGCCCGGTAATCGTATGTAAATCGTATAGCAGATCTCTCCCGTCCTGGTCGCGCGACCGCCTGGATGAAGGAGGCCCCGTATAGAATCTGCGGCGAGATGGACCGTGCGGCTTCTTACCCCGCGGCGGATACAGAGGATAGCCGCGTGCGTTGCTCATAAACAAATTATCCGGACTCAAGGGTCGAAGGTCTATTGAACCGAGGCGATCCGTTCTCCGTTCTCATTTACATAGTTAGCCCCGGAGCTGCAGATGCCCTCTCCCACCTCCTACCTTCCTATCTTTGTTGCCCTCTTCTTTGCCTTCTTCTTCTTCTACTTCTACTTCTTCCTTCTATTTTTTCCTCCCTGTTGTTTCTTTCTCTGCTTCTTCTTCTGTTTCTCGTTTTCTTCTGCCACTTGACACTCTTGGCAACTCCAACTTTGCTGCATTTATTCCGACAATCGTTGCATGACGATGATCTTCCGGGCTGAGGGCGAATTGTACACGTACGCGTTTTGTTACCTCGGGGGGTTTTCGTGAATCACACTGCCTAGAAATGCTATTGTCAGATGTGTTTAAGATAATAATAATAAACCATGTCAGAAAATTTATAGCACGAAAATATTTATTTCGTTTCTGCATAAACGAAATTTGTTAAGAAATCTTGACATATGCTTTGTTAAGTATAAGTTTTCTGAACTTGTTTTTTTTTCTAATATAAATATGGTCATAAACTATTCAATATTATAATTATTTATTTGCGACATACATTTTTTAAGTAATTTATACATTTACGGAAAAATTAATAATTTCTCTATGTAATTTAATCTATTATTTTTTCCTATAAATTTTCTTAAAGCTAGATTTAATGCAGACTTCTTCCTTAGTTGAGATATCACAACCGCGAACATATTAAGTGCTACTTCCGTACTGGAACAATTTTTTTACAACGAAACTATGCGGAGCATACTCAAAGATATAAATCAATTCCAATTTCTCCACGAGTGTACGTCGATAAGATGAGTTAACTAACGAATCCTGGGATAGGAAACGGGATACGTATGCCTCCGGAGGTAAACTAGACGCGTGGAGGACAAGCGATCGGTTGTTATGCGATCGGGGCCGATAATTCTGCTTGCAAACGATTGCGTGGATGCATTCATCACGGAGAATGGTATTACGGTTCGCTGATGACGACGTAACTAATACCCCGGCGAATACCGAGGCCGAGTTTGAATAACGAAGCGGCGGACATGCGTTTCGCCTATTTCTACGAAGACTTCGGGGAATGTAGCAAATCACACGGGAGTAACAGCTCGCTAATTGCGGCGGCTAATTCCACGTGGGCGGGAAATCTGTTGCTTTCTCGGTTCGGAGCTCGCAGCTGCCTATATTCACGAGCGGTGCTTCACGTTCCAGCGATAAACATGTCGGCCGGTCGATGCAAATCGTCGACTTAGCCAGCGAGGGGATGGGGGGGCGGGGGAGGAGATGACCGAAGGGTGCGTGGAAGAGCGACAAATCCTGCCGGACGTCGTCGCTATGTACGCCTCCGACGGCACTTAGGCCCGATGCTCATTACGCGAACGGACGAGAGAGAGCACGAGGGGTGTCCGGACAACGCCGCTCCTCATCGCGCTCGCGTCTCGTTTTGTCGGCGGTGGTCGGTACCTCTATACCACGTAATCACAGTGCCCCGTAGCGGTGCGCGCTCGGGCCCCGAGTAACCCACGGATGCAGGGCAAGGGATGAGGCAGAGAGCGGACCGAGGGGGTTGCTCGGCCGCGATCGCGTCGACGGTGACGGTGACGGCGGCATCGGCTCCAAGAGAGATAAAGAGAGGCAGGGGGATCATTTTTTTCCCTCGTACTCCGCGCGGCGCGCAAAGAAGGGGGCGAGAGAGATGCTGCCTATCAAAGTGGTGGAAGTAGAAGGGTGGAAGGGGGGTCCGACAGGGTGGGGTTGGAGGCGCTGGCTGGCAGGTTGAGTCGTCGAGGCGGCTCGATGCCACCGGAGGGGGACTTTGGTGCATGTTTGCCGGGGGGGGGAGGTGGGGGGCAATGTGGGGGAGGTGGGGCACCGTTGCACGGGAAGAGGGATCGCGCGGAGGTGTAGGAGGGGTAGCGAACAGGGTGGAAGAGCCAACGTGGTCCCCCTCTCGAGAGCCGCCCCCGCCGCCCGCCGCGTGATTGCTTCCCCGGGGCAGGCATCGCGTGTCAGGCCCCTCTTACACACCACCCCCTCCGGCCCCACTTCGCCGAGCTGGCGTTCGCTCGCTCGCTCGCTCGCTCGCTCGGTCGGTCCATCCGTCCGTCTGTCCGTCGGGGTCCCCCTGCCTATATTCTCTCCCCCTACTTGATGCTGCAGTTTCCTCGGGCCCCGCCGCCCGCGCAGTCCGTATCCGATCGCAAATGAACCGCCGACTTTCGTACTCGTGGATGACAATATTGGATAGAAAAGATGCTGGTATCTCGAAGATACCTTAGTTGCGCGTTAATTTTAGATTTTTAAGAGAAATACTTTTTAATTTGTATATACAGGGTGAGCCATTTTAATTAACGCACGCAATTATTTCGGAAACAAAGCATTTTAGAGAAAAATGTTTCAGACAAAAGTTTTATGGTTTCGAGGGGGCCATAAGATGGTATCATTGGTTTGACACTGAAGAGTCATTTGAAGGTCACGTGAAGGTCACTTCAATTTTTTTACATGGAACACCCTATATATTTTTGCACACTCTTGTAGCTTATCTCGAGAGCTTTCCAAAACACTATAATAAAATATTTTTCCCTCAAGTACTTTTTGAGTTATAAGGCTTGAAATCATTTCTTAATTTTACATAAACCGTAAAATATCTTGTAAAATATTTATTTTTCGATTATCTTACCTTAATACTTTTATGTACAAAATAATGAGAGGAATCAATTGGTGTAAAGAAAACACATAGTTGTTTTTAAGAAGAAATATGGAATTGTTAATTGCAAATTACATATTTTTTCTTCAAAACAACTATGTGTTTTCTTTACACCAGTTGATTCCTCTCATTATTTTGTACGTAAAAGTATTAAGGTAAGATAATCGAAAAATGAATATTTTACAAGATATTTTACGGTTTATGTAAAATTGAGAAATTATTTCAAGCCTCATAACTCAAAAAGTACTTAACGAAAAGGTACTTAATTATAGTGTTTTGGAAAGCTCTCGAGATAAGCTACAAGAGTGTGCAAAAATATATAGGGTGTTCCATTTAAAAAAATTGAAGTGACCTTCACGTGACCTTCAAATGACTCTTCAGTGTCAAACCAATGATACCATCTTATGGCCCCCTCGAAACCATAAAACTTTTGTCTGAAACATTTTTCTCTAAAATGCTTTGTTTCCGAAATAATTGCGTGCGTTAATTAAAATGGCTCACCCTGTAGAACAATTTCTTTCTGTGTGTTAAGATCGGGGAGGGATTTGCACTGTCATCTTACATCTTGCAAATTACTTTGATATTTCTTTTACAATAATTTATTAGTAATAATATATATTTTATATTTTACGCTTCATATTACCTATAATTGCTTGCAACATTTTTCATATGATTAATTATTTTTATAATTTGATATAAAATCGTACTCTATACGCGCGACATTCATTGGTTTGAATTATAAGCGATTTAATGTAATGAAACATGCACAAGGACGGTATCTATTGTATATTGTATGCAATAAAATATTTTATTATATCTTTCAATATATGAAAATGAATATGATAAAATATACAGTTCAAATAATACACATAGGTATATGTATGAAATTTTATTACGTAAAATATATTGATAACAAACGCTTTAAAAATTTATATATGCTTTTAAAATATGCTTAATATAGTTTCATTAATTTATTGTTTATTATTAGTTTATTATTTATTTCTAGGTGGCAGAAACTTTTATCGAAATTCAGATAGCTTTGACATTATATATCATTGTATCTCAGCTTCCAATATATAAAGATATTATAATTCTCTTATTCGCGTCATTTTAAAGCTTCTAAGATATACTTGATAAAGAAATAGACCAAGATAATCAAGCTTTTATCGTAGACGTCGCAATCTGATAACGATGAACAGAGTGGAAGTGATAGTTTTTATTCGTCAGTAGAACGATGAGTAATATCTGACAAAAACGGTTTTTTTTCTTTATCTAGATAATGTAGAAAATGGCGTGAAATCGGATATTTAATTTTCATAATTAAACAATTATATTAAAACACATGTTATAGATTTGGAAATTTTGAAGTTCTGGGATTTTTTCATTATTCACTTATCTTCTTATTGCATTAAACAAGCGATTTAGAAATTCAAAAATAATTTATAAAGTATTTTTATATGTATTAAAAAGGTTTAATATTATTGTGAAAGCAATGACTTAGATTTAAAGCTAACAATTTAATATTTGGATTTTTATAATTTTCATAATTTTATAATTTTTTATAATTTTATTATTTTATGATTCTCATTATTAAAAATTTATTACAAATATTAACACAATTTAAAATTGATAATCAGGATATATAACTATTTAGTTTATACATGTGGCATAAAGCTTGATTATCATCGCGTTGCGGAAAAAAATCGATAGCGATATCAAGCGAGAGGACAGGCATCGTGTGTTCGTTGCTTGGGTTTAATAATAGCCCGGCCATATAATTGGCCTAGACGAACCCACCTGTTCCCGAGAGTTAGTCACGGCATTGGTACCGTGGCGTATCGTTCATGGCGTTTCGGAACTATTACGAAATATCCCAGACGTTATCCGAGAGAAAAAAAAAATAATTTCCCACCCCCGGTCGCGCCTATAATTTTCCAATTTCCAGCTTGTCGATAATTTCCTAAATAGTCCACCCTCATCTTCTGCCGTCAAGCTGACACTAACAATGAGACATACCTCGTCCCGTGAGATAGAATCGTGTATTCTTTTCGTGGAACTTATCACGTCCGTGTTCGAAGGCAGAAACGTATTATAGTGCTCTAGAAAAACGTGTTTATCATTATGCTCGCTAATTTCTGTTAAATCTTGACACACGCTCTGTTTATTACTACGCGGAAAATATTACTGATTGTTATATCAGCAGACTGCACCGATTAATATCTCGCAATATTGTTAAAAATAGCGTGATTTACAGCGATTTTATTGTGTTGGATATTTCAACATCAATGTAAAATTAAATATGTATATTTTTAGACTGGAGAATAATTCTTATATAATTTAGTAATTTATACAAAGTACATGATTTTTATATCAATAATTTAATTAAATTATATCTGCGTGATTTATTTAAATTATTGAAATGTGATATGACACACGGATTACGAGAAATGAGAGAGAATAAAACGCGAGATGTTATATTTTATTGGATAATCTGGTGCGATCGAGAATCTTGCAAAGTTTAAACTATATCCGAGTCTAGAAGAGTCTACAAGTCTAGAATTACCGGTTATAAAGATCGTGTGTCATTTGTGAGCAGCTCTCATAAACGACTCTTTATTCGATAATAATTGCGACGTAAGAGCCATAAACACTCATTTTCTCAGATTTATACTTAATACCCGGTATTTCAGTATCCCTGTGTGTATCCTTGTTTTGTCATTTCACCTCCCATTTCGGCGGTATGGCTCGCACTATGGCCCGTCTCCCCTTTCCCCTGCCTTCCCCTCTCAACAATCACACGATTTCGAAACGTTTTTGTCCATAGATAGTTCTCGTCACGCTAACTGCAACGATCTCCTCAACAATCTTCTAACGATTTCTTTATGACTCTAATATTATCTTTCAATGAATTTTTTATTTATGAAGATAAAAGGAATAGATTTGTTGCGCGGTATTTTATTATTTGGACAAAAAAAACAATGAAATATAAAAAAAAATATCAAAGAAAGAATACCAGAGGCTATGATTTTTTCAATAATGAATTGTTTTTATTGCTTTATAATTGTTTTTGTAATATATCAATAAATATATCGCATCGTGTGCATCGATGATGTTATAAACTCGCTCTATTACCGTCAAAAAAAAAATCATACCGCCGACGATAACATAAACAGTACGAAACGGAGCGTAAAAGAAATTTATGGAAAATATAATTAACGAATTATATACATATAAAGCGCTTCAACAATATATTCCACACCTTATGTCTATCGAATTATAATAGGTTTTTTCTCCTCAATAGAATAAAAACGTTTTTACTCATTTCGCAAAGTAGAAGAAAACTTTATTTGAATCTTCCTTTCTCTTTCATTTCCTTTTATTTGTCTTTTGCCACAATCTTCTTTATCCTCTTCTGCGCATACAAGCATCTCTGTCGCTTTAAATCCTTGGCGCGCATGTAAATCAGTTTTTATATATTCGTTTTTCTATCTAGTTTATCATATTTCCTTTCACTATTATAAATCGATATTGCTATTTCCGTTTGGATCTATTTCCTTGGAATATGCAATCAGTTTTTTAGATTTCTAATATATCAAAGTATCTATCAGCCTTGATTTATACGCATCTGTTTTTCATTCTCTCAAAGTCCATTTTTGCGAAGGCATGTTATATTATTATTATATTACTGATACAATTATTAATCCAATTAATTAAATACATGCTTTGCCGAAAAATTTTTTAATTGATACTATATCGGATGTGATTTTCTTTTAAATTCTCTCTCTTGTGACATACAATATGAATATAAATTACTTTCTTTTTTTTTCCGTTTATTGTCTATTTTTATCACAGCTTAATAACATCTTTTGTCCCATAATTTAACATTAAAATATCGCGTGTAGCTTCTTCTTTTTCGCAATAAACGCACGGTTTCCGTTCGTTGCTGGGCGCTAAATTTATATCTATTGCACATTTTTCTTTCTCTCCGCCATACGTTTCTCGCTGTGCCTTTCCTCCCGCTTCTCCTCGATCTGATGCGTCGAGCAACGCAGGAACCACAAATCTATAATTTGCCTGTTGGGATGCGTATAATCATCGAATACCAGAAACTATGCTATTCATTATTTCATTCGGCGCATTTGCTACCAGCGTGCCCTTTTCGCGAAGACGCGCAATATAAATCCCCCAGTCATTATGCTAATCCGCCAAATGATACAGTCCCCACCTCGATCCTGCGGAATATCAGCGGGAGATTCGGATCTTCACCACGGACGATACCTGTACGAACTTTTCGGCTAGGGTCATTTCGTATTCTCGCGGCCGCTGTCATTTCGCAATTTTAATATATGTATGATTATATCGATATATCGTTCATATCGATTCTTTGAGCGTGGAATTATTCCAGATGAGAGGCTATGCAGCAGATAAACAGATAAGCTATTTATATCGCACAGCTTACATGAATTTTAATAGCGCCTAATTGTTTCGTTCTTTCCCAAATTTTTTCATTAATGGATTTTTATCTTTCGTGTATTGTTTGATTTTATATAAAAAGTATGTCTTTGTTGCAATTAGATTTAGAGAAAATAGAAATTTAAAAAATAAGAATAGAACCAATTGTTTAAATTATATTGCACTAAAGTCGGTTTTCTTTTTTATTCCTTTTTTATTAAATTTTTTACCAGCAGATGTTGCAAACTATTAATAGTAGATGCAAATTAATTTTAGAAAGCATTGAATTTTTAAATATTTTTAAATAAATATTTCATATTAAATTATATATAATATATAAATATTTTTTTTGTGCATGTATAAATATTTTTTATCAAGTATTTTTTAATACAAAAATGATATAATTGTTGAAATTTACGTAATATGAATTTAGTCAATTCATTTCTTTAATATATTACATATATATGTGATATGTATGTATGTATTTGAAATTATATAAAAATTATATAAAAAATTTCTTTAATTGGAGAAAAAAAATAAGTAAATATTCTCACGAGATCCGCATTTTGTAATTCCGATCAAAATGCCCCGAATTAAATTTTCAAAACTGAAATCTCATGTTGAAATCCGGCGCGTTGAAATCTGCCGCTTATAATTCCGCGTTTATTCCGCCAACAACGTTGCTACTAATTAAGGATCTACACACTTAATATCTGACTTTACACGATTTTCGAAATCTCATATGTGTACAATTGATCGATTCTAAATCTTAGTCCAAACTGACAAGCATAGGTCTATAACGGTCAGGTGTCTTAAAATCATTCTTTCGAAAACCCCAATTAGGGGGCGGATATCTAGAAGTTATCGATTGTAGCAAATTTATAGTTTGATCGAAGGCTTGAAACAAGACTACGTGAATTGCCTATCGAGGGGGAGTATGTTGCCTATGATATAACAAAGTAACATAATATTATATAAGATTTATGTAATACGAATTAAAACAACATGCAATATAATTTATAATTATCTCTTTTGATAGATATTGAAATAATCTTTTTTTTTTTTTACGGACGAAAGTTTTCTCAAGCAATTTTTCGCAAGGATGACTAAAGATGATCGATCTGATTTTTTAAAAAGCCGAAACATATACAATGATGTTTTTGTTCTACCAGCTGGTAACAAATAAAAGCCACCCACGCGTCGGCTTGGCTGAATTACGGTCGAATATGCGCGCACCTGATCGCATGATAATCGCCTCTAATCTTCCACTTTGGCCTTTTGTTGGGCATTATCTCATCTTGTTTAACCTCCAATCCGGCTTGAATAGCGTATAGATCATCGGTGACGGTAAATCACTTGGACGAAAAGCGTAGAAAGTTTTTGGGGAAAAGGCAGACTTCACAAGTAAGAGATATCGAACCCTTTATTCTAAAGTTTCCAATTTAAACGTTCGCTTTTACATTTTTACCCACCATCAAAAAGTCCTTTATCTTTCCTTGCCCTTTTATTCTGCTGAAAGTACGATAATATCACCATCGAAAGTAATTGAAAATTTATTTTCTTAATTAATTACAGTTTATGTCGCGTTTCTCAGTTACGTTGTTGCAGATATAACGTAACGCTGCAGTATATGTACCTTCATACCAATTTATACCTCGTTTTTATCCTGTTTTGCATTTATTAAAATTGTATCTGAAATATAAGACATTATTTTGCTATTGCATTGTGAAAAGATTACGAGCAGAAAATATCCGTGCTTTTCCGCGACTGCCGACTTTTTGGCTTCAAGCGACGTTCAGCGGGTTTACTTTTCAATGGTTTATCCTTAGCTAACTACCACTCGTTCTCCAACCTTGGGGTTCTACGTGGAAACACGTGTAAGACGTAGCACCGCCTACGCACGCGCATTCTGTACCTTGGTCCGTCCACCCGTCCACCCGTCCGTCCGTCCGTCCGTCCGTCCATCCGTCCGTCTGCCCGTTTGCCCATCCATCCGTTCGTTCGTCCGTCTATTCGCTCGGCTTCGTCCCTTTGCCGCTACTCTCGCTAGAACGAAGAGCGTGCATATCCTTAGGGCTCGCCGATACAGGATCCGGCAATTTGCGCGCGTACGTACGTACATGTGGGAGCAGTTAAGTGCTTCACATATGCGCGTGCTCTCGCTCCATTTCAAGAAAATCAAGCGATGTTTAATTCGCGACTAACCGATACCGGATTTCGCACGCAGGAAATTGAAGTGTCGACGTCGATTTTATTGTAGCGGATGTAATTTATTCCTGCCTGGTTGAGAGAATCTTTGTTTATTTGTTAAAAGGATTTCAACTGTTTCGAGTTTTCAATTTTTACAATATTCAATTCTTAATAAGAAATATAAACAATTTTTTGAAATGTAAAGAATTGAAGAAAAACTTGGACTTTTAGCTATGTATACTTCATTTTTTAATACAGATATATAGGAAGAAATTGTGTGATTTTATACGATAATAAAATTCCAAATGTATTCTCACATATACTTTGCAATGTTATAGTTATTCTTATGCGATATATATTTTTACATTAAATTACTTCTCTTTTGCATATTTATATAAATATTATATTGCATATATGAATCTTTTGAATATATATTTTGATAATATTAACTTTATAAATATGTTCGAATTTCTTTCTAAAAGTAATAAGAATATACTTTGAACTGTCATACATCAAATAGTCAACGTCAACGACATTTAATAAGAATTATTTGTTGAAAGGATTTCAACTGTTTCGAGTTTTCAATTTTTACAATATTCAATTCTTAATAAGAAATATAAAGAATTTCTTGAAATGTAAAGAATTGAAGAAAAACTTGGACTTTTAGCTATGTATACTTAATTTTTTAACACAGATATATAGGAAGAAATTATGTGTGATTCTATATGAAAATAAAATTTCAAATGTATTTTCACATATACTTTGCAATGTTATAGTTATTCTTATGCGATATATATTTTTACATCAAATTACTTCTCTTTTGCATATTTATATAAATATTATATTGCGTATATATTTGAATCTTTTGAATATATATTTTGATAATATCAACTTTATAAATATGCTCGAATTTCTTTCTAAAAGTAATAAGAATGTACTTCGAACTGTCATACATCAAATTGTCAACTTTAACGACATTTAATAAGAATTATTAATTTGATATCCTTGATTCTTAAGAAAGAAGATGATATCTCAGAGTAGAATTAAGCATACTTTAATACGGTGTATGCGCTATATAATTCGAATTTCAATACTTCTACACGTATAAATGATAGAGAGCAATTGGATCTAGTAGATAATCGACTTTCTTTCTTTCTCTATTTCTCTCCATTGCATCGCCTCGAGCTTGCCTATTCATTGTTTGTCTGTCTGCAATTATCTACTTAGGACCATATTGTATAAACATTTAATAACAATTGTTAGTTGCAAATTATTGCCTCTGTGGCCTCTCTAATAATAGTGATTTATTATTAATATGATGCGTCCAATGATCGGCTATTTTACATCTGATGCTTGAAAATATCTTCCGGTACGTGTTCCAATATAATTGAAGAATAAAGAAACAAGGAGAAACTGAACTAGTACTGAAAACTGCCGCGTATCTGTATAATATTAACGCAAAATGGCAGATGCGACTTTAAGCAGTATCAACGCGATAAATTAGATATTAATTTATGCGAAAGTATTATCGGAGCTCTTTCTGCATTTGCTCGCGCGAAAGGAGCGGATTTCATAATTAATATCGCGGAAAGGTGAACACATGCCATTCCGTGTAACTTGCAGGCAATTAGTTTACGAGCGACGGAAATTGCATCGTTATTGCTTTTCAAACGTCGTCGCGCTTGTGGCCAAGGTAAACTTCTTATTGTGATCGGATCGTTATTAGGTGAGCTTGCACGCATTAATAAACGATTATACATAAAAGCAGGTCGCGTAGCGTTGTTTAACAGAGATATTTCCATATCGAGAATGATTATTATCGCATCGTCACATCATAAATTGAGTTTAACAATATCCTCCAAAGTTAGAGCTATGGAATTAGCGGTCGATTTCTGAGAATATAATTAGTTAAAATTACATTTGATAAAAAATGCAATACGAAGTGCAGCAAAAACTTTGCAATAAGACTTGTTTGTCATTTGCAGCATCGGTTTGTCATTTGCATCTCAAAAGATTCAATTTTCTTCTTCTTACAATATAATCAATTTGTAATGATTATATTGATGAGGCTTCATTTCATGAATCTTAATGTTAACAATCAGTTAGAGATTCTGATTGCTTGCGTTTGCCCAAAAAAATAGTCTCGCGGTGATTATTTGATTAGTAGTTTACGCGCAATATTCTCTTGCGTAAACTGAATTAACAATCTCTGAGCATTGCACGTGTATAAAGGTGACATACTATCGTGTGAAAAGAATCGGAGCAAAGCTCATTCATCTGGCGCGTAAAATTAATAATTACCTTTCGCGTGTCTCCGAGCAATTAAATGCGCTTGAGTTAAACACTCACACATGATTTATGTACGATAAAATCTGAAATGGGTTCAAGTCAATATATTGGCAATCGCTATATAATAATAATAATGATATTTGATTAACGAGGCCTTGAATATGCTGTGGAGATAACTACTTGGTGTTAGAGCGAAACGATTCGCGTATTGCACTTTATAACGTGACGAATAAATCGATAGGTGAATGGAGGTAAAATGAAACCCAATCTTTAAAAAAAGCTCCAGAGAATAAAAGTCAACTAGTATCTGCTTGTTAGTTCGTGCAATAAGAATAATAGAGCGCACGTTTGAATGTATTCACAATTAGATAGATGGTTTACATAATATTTTATTAAACAACAGACATCTTGATATTTATCATCGAGATTTCGAAATGATATTTGATATTTCCTCGTCGTAGAATTTTTTCGCTCATCGATTCCACAACAGGGAAAAAACAAGCACACAGAATTTTCGAGATATCGACAAAACAATCTCTAGTGTCTAGAGAGAAAACACGAACAAAATCCCGATCTATGCGGTGTGTTAATAATCCATAGACGGCTTTAATCGCCACTCGACGCGTGGGTGGAGATGAGACGCGATGAAGAACGAGAGATCGGAAATCGGGAACGAGAGGGCAGGGGGCCCTCCATCTGGTTCAGGTGATAATTACCGCTCGCGTGTCTCCAAACGCCCGAGTGTTCCATGGCGCCACGAAATTATTAGGCTTATCCGCGGCACGCTGGTAATTATATACTTGTCCGTGGCTGCGCTGGTCGGTCCCGTAGGGGATCGCGTCAATGTTTTAGGACTTTATAGGCCGCGGTTGATGCGGCCTGCACGGGGTTAGCTAATGAAAAGGTTACTTGACCCCGCCAGAACGCCCTGGCGCCTCCTTCTTCTCTAGCTGGGGATCCCCTTTGGCCCGGATATACGTCTACTTGCCGAGAGACAGAAAGAGGAGAGAGAGAGAGACTCCCCGAAACGAAAGGTACACCGCTAATCTGGCTCATGAGAAATTTCGCGGTGGAGTTTCAGATTTCCGCGAATCATCACCCCGCCGATCGAGGAAATAGCGTGGTACCCTCAAATCCGCCGCCCACGTAGACTAGACGCTGCTAAATTCCTATTTTTGCGTGAACATCTTTGGCAAAGTTTCCTATTTAATTCCTGTGTTTGACTTCACCACGTTTACTCGCATCAAGTGAAAAATTATATCCAAGAAAAAACTTAATTATGTATTTAATTATATATGTATATATTTTTTTTATCATATGAAACTTTTTGAAATTATCCTTTAGCTAGATTAAATATTATTATTCCATAGATTATGATTTTTATGTTCATATAATTAAAATTCTATTTCTGTAGAAACAATTTTGCTAAAAATAAAAATGGCAACTTTGAAATATCTTGTGATAAAATTAGTGAAAATATGATAAATGACCAGTGTGGAGAGCAGATAAATAACGAAATTGATTATTTCCGTGAATAACGGTCGACCGGATATCATTCAACATCCTGCTTTTATTGCAAGTGCTATCTGATACTAATATAAATAAATAAAATTAAAATAGAGAGTAACAGTAGTATAACAAATTTATTTTTCAATATTGTTAATTTTCTAAAGAGGAGAAAGAACAGTCACTCATCAATAAATAAATTTACAGTGTTAAAAAACTAAAATGTAATCGTTAAAATCTAATCGTGATTTCGGAAGCGATTGATTACAGTTCTCAATTGAATCTCATAGATTTATTGTATAATAAACAGGATAAGATAACTTAAAAATAAGATGTTAATTGCGTTGATTAATCCTTCGGATAGATTTTTTAGATACATATCGCTGTATAATTTCTTATTTACGTCACTTTCTTGAAGCACCTCTGGTCATCCTTTATATTATCTGATACTAAATCATGGCAATGAAGCTTCACAAGCAAGTTTCTTATCTTGTAACTACAAATATGTAATAATCATTGCCTTTAATGACGACTCTTCTAGATAACTCTTCTAGATAAACGCTTTTACCAGCATTACGTAATCAATTCTATCGACTTAAGAATAATATTCTAATACACGTTAAGTACAACTAAAGAAGAAAATATATAAGGAAAAATATCTTTCGTTACTATAAAGTAAATACTGAAATAATAACACGTGTGCTAAATTAAATAAAAATTCAATTTATACAGCTTCAAAAATTATAAATTTTAAACGGCATGTATAGATACATTCAAAATATTTTTTTAAATATATTTCTTAATGCATGCTTTTAAAAAAATCTAAAAATTTCTAATTGATAAAATAAAGTTTTAACATTAGTCATGCAGATATTTTGTAATTTAGATCATTATTAATTTTGCAAATCTTCGTGTGTACGATGTATACTTTATGTTGCAAAACTAAGTATTTAAAAAAAATATATTTCAAAGTTTCATATTCCTGATTTTCGAATAGTGGCATGAGAGAGCTTCCAATTTGGTTCGCGAATTCGCGGTATCGTGCAATGGCATTTCGGGGCGTAGAATATCCGCGGTCGAGACTATTCTTCGTGGCGAGTACACACCGAAATCCCTAATGGAAATTACAGTGGTCCCTAAGTGGCGCAAGGATATACTTACCGTTCCTCGTGAACTCCGTTAGCGCTTTTTAACTGAGTTTGACTTGTTCCGACTGCGAGACTGTGTGGGAAGCGTTTCGGTAATCAATGGTTCTGGCAGGTAGGCGCCCTTTTAGTGGCTCTTGAAGAGCATAACCACAGTTTTCGACTGTTTCGGCTAGGCAATCGCTCCCTCTCTCTCTCTCTTTTTCTCTGTGCCTCCCTCGCTCGCTTTCCAAGATGCGATTCTCTTGGAATCTACTGTATCCTTGTGGGAGAGTTTCATGACCAATGAAACATTGTGAGAAGATGAGATTTCTAGAAAAGTTTGTTAACGAGTTTATTAATTTGATTCGCGTCTGTCTGTCCTTCTCATCTCGACTTTTTATACATATGTGCAGCGAATGAAAAGATGGCTTATGTACAAGCTTGTTTTCATTGATGCTTTCAAATTTGTCACATATATAGTGTTAATTTTTGCTGCATTCATTGTCAATGTATGTGCAAATTGCATTATATCGCATTTATAATAGAATATTGCAATTGGATTAATAAGATTTTCCTCGAATCATGCTTCTCTCGATTAGCAAAAGGCGAATGTTCAATCGAAAGAGCCTTGTGAAAAGTCTAGCCCGTCCTCTCTTTCTTCTTTTTTATTCTCGATCTTCCGCCAAATTGCGGACAAGATCGATACCGACAAGAATGGGCCAAGGTAAACAAGTGCGACAAAGCCGAGTACGATATTAGACCCATTCGCGATCATTGTGTAGGATGTTTGTGCGTATATGTAGACAGAGAATGTGTATATGTGTATATACATGTAGACAGAGAAATATGTGTGGACGAAACCAGTGTACACACGGCACCTTGGTCTGTTTGAACAGAAGAGCACCGGGCTTCCAATTCAGCTACGCGGCGATCCGTGATGGAGCAAATGTTTCGTCGGGCATTCTCTCCTCTCACTTACTTATTCTAAAAAAGTATATAGATCAGAAGCAAAGAACAACCGTGGATACTCGTCCTTTCGGATAATCTTTAGCGTGCGATGAAAATTTATTAATTTATTAATTAAAAAAAACTATGATTTTTTATCGAGATATTTAAAATAGAAAATATAATTTACAACAGTATAAAAAATATTTTTGCAACATATAAGAGATGTTAATGTCGAACTGTATCGTCAATCGTTAATTAAAAATTATTTTTGTAATGAAACGACCTTAACAAGCGTTTGAAATGTGCTGAAATTTCGTGGCGGTCTTTATCCAATCGTAAATTTGGCATATATTCGCGCGTGCACGACTTCTTTTCTTTTCGGCCCTTGGTATCTCCGTCGGCTCGTTAGATCGACCTCCGACCCTTCGAAGACCCGACCCCCACCACAATCGTGTTTTTCGAAACAAGCAAAAGGTGCAAGACGAGCTCGAAGGGGGCGTACGATGCGCCACGTCGTAAACATATTTTTATTAAATAATTAGAGATTAGGGCTCCCCTTAATGGGTGGTTAGCCTACTCGTGCCCTCCATTCCACACATTCCACCGCGGCGTACGTGAGATTCCCACACTACGGTATTCCTTTAACTTCCTCGAGTTAAAGTACACGCGATAAGGAATGTTCATGTGATCTCGGAGTATATTTTTTTATTGGATGTTTTCTTAATTAATTTTTGTAATTAATATAAATTGTCAAATGTACAATATCATAAAGTTAAAATTACGAAAAAATATGTGTGCGATGAGAAAATCATATAAAAGTTTATATTGATTTATATAATGAGCGAAAAAATTAAAATTAAAAACGTTCATAACTAATAATTAGCTTTGTTCTTCAAAGAAATCTGATCAAGTTTTCCGAGTGGACGAATTAATAAATGATGAACGTAAATGAACGATAATGTTTAGGCGAAGCGTACAATTACATGTTTGCTTAACAAACAACGATAATTGTCCTGACGCTAATAGTTACTGTAACGTAAACGGAATCAATTGCTCTGACTGATTACAATCGAAAGCATACGAGAGAAGTATCGCCAATTCTCCGTAATTTCATTTATTTTTCTCTGTAAAAACGCTATTAAAAAGCAGCATATGAACCAAACGGTGCGCATTCTTTAAGATATTTATGCGAATATACCGACGCATTTTTTAAAACTGTCTAGAAATAGCATCGCACTGAGATTGTAGGTCAGGTAGTGCATAAAAGCAACTACTTGAGAGGAACGGCAAGTGATGCATTACAGACATTTGCAAGAAAACGCAAAGAAGACTCTCGGCGCTTACCGAGTGATATTTTATTTAAATGCATCCGGATCAAAGAAGAATTGCTGTCTAGCGCTGTAATTGAAATAGCTTCGCAAGAGTTTGCGGAATTAGAAGAGAAATAAGACATCGCGTGCGCGACCGGTCACATTTGCTGTTGAAGCTTTGTGCAAGGACATTTCGTTTCACAGAAAGCAACTTGCAACGTCAAAAGCGAGCTGACATGACATGCGAGCTACGTTTCCTAAATTCTTGTAAAAAAATTCTCTTCTGCAATATAACCAGAAATTATCATTAATCTTTAATAAACCTTGTCCTCTTCTTATATTTAATTTTACAATTTTATTTCAAATATATTATTAAATTATTTCTGCTCGATATTTTAACTTTTACAATTGTAAATAAAAAAAATCTTTTTTTTCTAATTCATAACCAATCTTATAAAAGATTGGTTAGGTTTGTAACTTAAAATATGATTTTCTTTTAAATCGTGCAAGAATATCATTTTTCTAAACTTTTTGAGCGCTTCTTTTTTTAATTCAGTTCATGTTTTGATTAATTGCTAAGTGTAATCCGGAATTCACGTTTCTAGGGCGCTAAATGGCATAATTTCGTTGCAGACTGCATTTACAATCAATTCAAATTGTCCAACACTATAAAATTCATATGAAACATATATAGAGTATCTCGTATCTTCTAAATATATATTCAACTAGCTGATTTTCGAAACAGATATATCGAAAAAATAACTCTCCAAGAATTAGTCAAAAAATTAATAGATAAAAATTATGAAAACAGCTTTCGAAATATCTCATAGAAGCTTAATGGCTATTATCAATTCTCTCTCTCTCATTTCGTGGATATTAAAAATTTATACAAATAACAAACAACAATAACTGCGGAATCTAAAAGTCATAAAATAAGAAGGGACCTGTATAAACCCAAGAAGTAGAATCTTCATCGGAAAGTTCACTCTTTCGGGGCACGTGACAGCATCGCTCGAATCAGCAGAAACGACCCCACAGAATGGGGAGGCTCGAATCGATGAAGGAACGCTCAGGACCAATTCCGGAGTTGACGTGCGGACCTGCGTCCCAGGTGTTCATCGTTAATTGATCGCAGGTTTAGGGTCCTAAACCCGTGCGCGTACCCGCGAGCGGCGGAATTAAGAGCGAGGACAGCGGCGGCGTTTGCTACGGGCACTGACGCAGGTACCGGCCACTCATTCAATTACGTTTCTGACACCAGGCACATCAATCTTGCCGCTCCGGCGCTAACACGCTGGATTTCGACGACCGCGGCGGAAGTGAGCGCGGGGCGACCTCACGGCACGTGGCTATACATACGCGACTTGTCGCTTTGCCGATAAAGGCATTCATTCACGATGTTATAAGGAAAATTTATTATTAAGGAATTATTAAAATATAGAAAGGGATTAATAATTAGAAGAACAATATAAGAATAGCGGAACTATTGAATGAAATTCTTCTATATAAACATTTAAACTTGAAAAAGTATTATTAAGCAAATCTTATTTTGCCAATTGAAAATGTATTAAATTCTTACATATTTTTTAAGAATTAAAAAATATAAATTTCCGCTATTAGTTTTGAAATTAAAAAAAAATTCTTTTCAGTTTTCTTTTTCCAAAATTGAAGAAAAACATTAAAAGTATAAAATTATCACTGAATGAAAAAATGATCAGTAAATAATAATAATTGTGTATACAAAAATTTATATTATATCTATATTTTTTGAGGAAAAAGAGCGAAAATAATTAATTTCTTCTAAATATTAATTTAAAAATGATTTCTAAAAAAGAAATTCTATTTTTTTATTATTATATTAAATGCTAAATAGCTAATTGATAGGTACTAAATTCTAATAACTTTATGAAATGAATTTATAATATGTATATATATATATATATATATATATATATATATATATATATATGTATATATATATATATATATATATATATATATATACATGGACACACATTGATTATATAGGATATGTGCAATTAATTATGTTACATTACATTTAACACTTTAGTACGAAAGCGTGTGCCAAACCACTCAAAGTTTACTAATGTTGCAGTTCTGCTGGCGAAATTTACAGTACTAGAACACGTAAAGGATATTAGCTCAATGATAATCTTCTGAACGCCAAATTAATGTTCTAAATATAATCCTCCGAATTTAGTAATTGCCTGTGTTTACGAACTGTATTATTATTGCTTTGAAATTGCAATAGCTGTGTCAGCTGCGTACCGAACTACAATGTATATGCAGCCTGAGGGAACGAGAGTGTGTACTGTTCCTTTGTTTAATCATTTCTGCTTTATTAGACATTACATCGTGGGCACGTATATACCAATGATTAAGCAGTCCGATGATCAGTAGGCTCAAAGGTACGAAAATCTGGCCGCGCTCGATGTTTGTTTATCGACGCCGATATTAATTTTAGATGCGCAAATGGGACTATGAGTATTTGTGTGCGTATGCAACAACTTTGTAATATAATAACGTTGTTCGTTATGCGATACATTGTAATAACAATGCATATATTACCATGTAACAATATCAGAATTTAATATACAATATTGGGTATATATATATATACTTTACTATATTATAATTTTATAGGAATCTATTTTTAAATACACGCACACACATGCACATATACATATATATGTATAAAATTTCCTTAACATAATATCGTGATAATATCGAATACGATAATCCACTATAAAAAGAAAATACATGTAATGATAAAAGCAAATTAAAATATACGCTCGAAAACAATCTAATTGAACATTAAATTTAAAACAATTTTTATTAGTTAAATTATTTATTGACTTATATTTATCTATTTGTATTATATTTATATAATCATTAATGATTTTAAAAAGCAAAAAAAGGGGAAAGAGAGAGAGAGGAATTAGTTAGAAATTTATCTATCTCATAAGCTTATAATTTAGGATAATTTAAAAATTTGTTACAAATCAAAACTTAAAATAATTGTGATAAATCAATATTATTAGGCTGGAATTCCATAGTATGCAACTCTGCCATTTTCGGAAATGTAGAACGGGATAGCCAATGAAAGACGCGACTAGGAAAACGAGGCAGAAATGCGGATATATCGAATGGAGAAGGGGATAAGAGAGTAAGAGACAGCAGGGGAATCGCGTGGGGAATGCGGCGCGGTATACCGTTGATGGCGGTGGTCTCACTCGCTCACGCGGGAATTTTGCTAACCCGCGGGACACAAAGCGGAATGTAGTCACATCTGGCCCGCTCTCATGCGGCGGCGGATCTCGGTTTACGTTGGGCGTCGATGCGGGGACGGAAAATCACGATTGCCGGATAACCGAAGAGACGAGCTGCGCAAACGGGAGGAAATATATATATCATATGTGCTCTCTCTCTCTCTCTATATATATATATATATAGCGAAGAAGAGAGAGAGAAGAGAGACAAAGAGAGAGAGACCGAGGGTGGTTTGAACGAGGGGAGAGAGAATGGATAATGATCCAGTCGACATTAACAGCAACCACCCTACTGAAGAGCTCACCCGACAAATGAGAGAGAGGGAGAGAAAGAAAGAGGAAGGAAAAAAGAAGAAAAATACACAGAGACGTGAGGAAGCAAAGGTTGCCGATAGAGCAACAAGGATGTCGTGGTGGCCAAAGGGGTGAAAGGACCGCGTACCACATGCATATTGAAGCGTCATTTCATGGTCACCGCAGACTGAAAGTCCCCACTTGAGGGTGAGTTTGTAGGGTATTCTGGTAACGACGCGATCGCCTGGAACATTTAAACGGTTGGCGTTTGATGAGCGCTAAAAGAGTATCGCCATTTAAATCAGAAACATGTAATTTTTATATATTTTAAGTATTCGCAATTTTTGTGAATAAAATCAATTCTCTCGTTTCTATTAACTATAAAAATAGACATGTGTGAGAATATCGAGAATTTTGATTGAAAATATTAACGAGTTTGTTTTTTTGTTAAAAATATTTTTTTTTTATTTTATAGGAAAATGTGATATTTATATTTTTAAATAATAATAAATATTTCATTTTCATCGTGATCGGAAAGATATCGTAGATTTATGACAGATTTATGAAACATGCATCAAGAGATGGGTCGAAAAAGATTATTCTTTTAAATAACCGTGCGATAATATCGAAAATATGAAAAAGTCAACATTATATGATATAATATATGATGTTCTGTATTTTATGGATACGCGTGGATCATGACACCTTAATACCGGGCAATCATTGTAGATACCTAGCAATTCGCTTCGCTGTGATGCGATAATAAGCGAGGAAGTCATTTTTCCATATGAAAACAAGTTTTAATACTCTGCATCATTATGCGCAGCTGGAAAGTCGCATCGCAATTTCAAGAGAAATGTTTACGAATGCAAGAGTATGCGTTCATTTCTTGCCTTAAATCACCGTGTAGCGATAATTATTCTCAATTATCACGTACTTTGTAAAAAGCCAAATTATTATAATAAAATTAATAACGTCTAAAATTACCAGATATAAATTTGGCAAATTAATTTCGGCACGTTTTGTAGTGTCATTAAGATGAAAAGGATCATAAAACGAAATATAGCAATTTATACAAATGTCACCACGCTTAAACATAAATCATCAGCAGGCTTTATCGAACGTATTCGCACATTGATTTATCGTCCATAGGCATCAGCTATTTTGTGAATAACATGTAATTGTCATCGACTGTTAACGTTATAATCTCGCTGACAAATACGTGCAATCGTTGGATGTACGCGTCAATATTGCAGTTAGGATATGAAGGGTAATTGAAATTTCCGCGCGAGAGCCCGCAGTGCTTTGCATCTTTGTTTCCTCTCTTTTATTACCAACGCTCGTAAAAAGGTACCTGTTTCGGGGCTGTAAAACAAGGCGCACCATTGATGCGGGGATCGCCGAATTCTTTCGTGTGTCTTGCGTTCTCTAACACAAGATTTTGCAACAATATTTAAGCCCAATTATCCTGCCTTTAAATATAATATCGGCCGTGACTTCGCGATGGGTTCGATGTCAGGTGCGCGTCCTCGAGATGCACGACATATGCAGCTCGTCTTATTATAATCGATGACTTTGTTTATAGCGTTTCTTGATATTTATGGCGCAGAGCTCGAGCTCTCGGGGAGAGACGCGCGCACATCCATTCTTACACGTGTGTGTGTGTGTATGTACGAGCCATGTGGAGGCCACAGGCGATGCGAGCGTGCAACGCCAGCGATCAGACTGCTCTCGAGGCATTGTAGACGCGCGTCATAATCGATGAAATTTGCAATCTGGATCGAGTCGAGGAAGTGGATTTCGCTTTAGCTCGTTTGTCAATCTGCGGATTTAACGTCGCTTAAAATAGTATCGTTATTTCCTCAAATTGTGAAAGGAGATGGAAATAAAAAATGGTTATATATAAAGAGAAAAAATAATTTATTCAAGTCCGGGAATTGTTATTGGATTTAGTTAACATATGTGTTATACACACAAGCATAGTGTTGCTATTATATAAACATCATACACTCTCTCGGTTTCTTTCCAGTTCAGAATTATAGTTTCTTGTTTGGTGATGAGAACGTAAATTTTGCATATCAAGTTGAAAATCTAAAAATACATAATGTAGTTAGTTAGTTATATAGTTAGTTATATATTTGGAATTTATGTGTGTATAACGGCGATCAACAACTGATAGAAATCTCGCTTTATATATTATTCAGTATAGCTACATCACGTTATTGCGTAATTAATTATTCAAGAACAGCTCACGTACAGGTAACGTTGTGCAACGTAACTCACAATCGGCAACGTTGTTTCCCGATCGACGAACAGGGAAAGCTGTGCATTCTACTGTGTCGTCTAATCTCGGTAGGCCGCGGCAACCTTATCTGATAAACTGTTACATCGTCAGTATCGGATTAAGATTCACTTTAGACAGGCAGTTTATCCTTGGAGGTTGCACCTTCCGCCTCGGTTGATAATTCGATTCCTTCCGCGCTTGTAACTCTCCTTCGTTCTCTCATCCATCCAGCCAACCAACCAACCAGCCATCCGGTCGTCGTCTCTTCTAGGCTGAAGCTAGCGAGATTATACGAGAGAGGAGACCCGCAGCTTCATAGTTCTCCTCCAAGGTGCATCGATTTCCTCACACCGCCTCGCCGACGCCACGGCAGCCGCCCACGCATACATACCCCTCTCAGACAAAGAGACCTAGATAGACGGAAGCCTACCCCGTACGAATAGCAAGGAAGGAATGGAACGCCGGCGGCCATTTTGTAAGCTCTTCCCGGAGGAATCAATGTGACGTCGCCTGAGGGGCGCTTGCGCTGCGGGCGACCCTCCGCGTTCGTCCCTGCAATCCTTCCTCCTCCGATCAATTCCAACTTCGGTGCCTCTCCGACTCTATTCTACCCCCTCTCCCTCCGCCCCCTCTTCCTCCCCCCTGCGTCCTCCCCCGCCGGTCCTTTCGTCGTCGAGACCCCTCGTCTCTCTTCTCTCGCTTCGTATATACGCTTTTCCGCGCGCTTCCGTCTCTTTTGCGCGACTCTCCCTTCCGCGGCAATCTTACATCCTGTTTCTTTGTCCATATGTCCCATCGTCCTTGTCTCGAAGGGATATCTTTCATCTTTCTCCCCTTGTGTCTTTCGTACGACGCAGCCCCGCTTACTCCTGTTCGAGCTCTCTATCTTGGGTTCGTTTGTGATTGCGGCTCGGGAGCTTGTCAGGCATTATTTTACATGGGAGATAGATCAAATGATGCGTGAGATCTCAGAAACACTATATATTTTTCTATAAGTAATTGAATTAATCTAAATGAATTAAGAAAAGAATTATTATACATCGAATATGAATGATATTGAGATTATAAGTGTAATAAGATTTTTATTTTAATTTATATAAAAAAAATGCTTTGTTCAAAATTTCATAAAATTGCAATACAGTTGGTTAGTTTTTTTACGAATGAAAAATTCTTTCCACAGCACTGACGCGAGAAATATGACTAAAATGTTATATTTTTCTTTTTGCTTTTCCATGGATGTGGTTTATAGATGTGAATAAAAAATACTTTTAATCAAAGATATCTGGAATATAGATCCGATGTTTTCTCTATTTCCGGCTTTACGTGTTTTGCAAAGCTATAGGATTGTATAGTTCGTAGTCGTGATGTGTGTACGCGACATAAATTGTGCTTTCGGGTAATTTCAGGTATATTCCTCTTGATAATAAAGGTGTTAAAAATTGCGATAGAGCCAGAGAATTCCCAGGCAGTTTGATAAATAACGCTAATGAATTGAATTGCGGTGATAAGCACTCGGCTTTCGCTGAATAATCCGCCATTCGTTCGGCCGATCGCCATAGCTTATTTCCGTCGCGACGACCGTGAAGAAGGCTGGAACGGCGCGTCGAAACCAGCGAAAGAAGCATCGAGTACTACATCTTTGCAGGAGAGCGAAGGGATGGCGGGCGCGACGGGGTACATGTGCGCGTCGAGGGCAACTGAAATTTATAATGTCGGGTAATCGTAGCAGGGCGTGCACGCACCTGGGTACTAGGGTACCGGCACGTTATTATGATTAGCTACTTTCGGTCCGGTCCCGGGGAGCGCCGGAGATTCCGATCGGATACGCGATACGCGACGCACACCTCGGATTACGGGCCGGGGAAGATGATCTTCCTGCGGACGCCCGGGGCCGTCGTCAGGTACCTACATCCTACCCACCTTCTACCAAGACATACTTCATTTATTATGACTGTGATCATCGATTATGCACCGACGTCTAACCCCTTGCGTCCCCCCCTCCCTCCTGCTCTTCTCCACCGCGATCCACTGCCCCCTTCTTTGCTTTCGTTCTCGTCGTCGTCGTCGTCATTCTCGTCCTGATCCTCGTTCTTTTAGTCGTCCTTCTCGCACTTCTTCGTGCTTCGAGAGAGAATCGCGAACAACGTATTATATAGCAACTAGAGGATATACAAAGTAGATTGCGCCGAAGGAAGCCAGAGGAAGGAAGAGAGCGTGAATGCTCCTCTTCTTTTCTCCTTCCCCTTTCTCTTGATGAGGGTATCTGCGTGGATGCGTTGCGAATTTTCAAGACTCGTCTTTTTCATCGCGGATCGGTGCTTATCTCCTGGACCAAGGAGATTCGACGTCCAGATTGTGTCGGATGTAGTAACGCTTCTCCCTTCCCATCTCTTTCCCCTTTTATGAATCTTAAATCCCAGAAACGACACTCCATCATTGCTTACATTAGTGTCAATTTCCGCCATGTAAGGAAATAAATAGATGACATGTAGGGAGAGAATTTTAAATGAAAAAAAATTTCGATTTTTCATTTCAAATTTTCTTATTAACTTCAATTTACAGAAAAAACTTTATTTTATTTAATCAACTGATAAATGATTGTATCGGTGCAAAATTTGCCATAACGAGATATTTTTTAAATTGAGAATACATGAATTTTCTTCCGTCTAATTTTAGCACAAGATTTATTAGATTCAGTATGTAATCATTTTGCACCTTTCATTATTAGCTAGTTCCGCTATTATTCGCGTCTTAGGTCGATTTCTTTTTTTTTTCTCGAAATACATACTTCTCCCTTTTGACGCGAATTATAACCTGCCTCTACGCACAATATCTTCCGCTTTTTTTTACGACGGCAATCTGTGCACGCACTGGATACGATGGTTCTCCGACGCTTATCTTCGCACTTGTATCTAACGATACAACGTGCCCGATTTATCGGGATGCGATAACGATCGCTGGAGAGAAATAGAGAGAAAGAGAGAAAGAGTTTAGAATGCCGCTGGCAAGACTAGAGGTTTCTCCTTGCACACGTGTTATGAGCACATATGATTGCTACATATTTCTGATGAAAGTATCCAGCACAAAATCTGCTCAATCTGTATCTTCTAATATCTATCTATTTTATTTATCCTGTCTACATCTTTTTGAATTACATATTTTTTTCTTATATATTAATATAATTTGCATATTTTATTTTAGAGTCTTCTCGTGGAAAATTATATTATTTCTCATGAATTTGGATTTAATTTCTCTTACTATTTTTTTCACAAATTTTATGTATTTCGTTAAAAATTTTATTATTATACATATAATTTATATTATTAACACTTTGATAAGATATCGATAAAGAGAAACATCATATCTATTTTTCGGAGATTATGTTCATCTTTGTATTCTCATTTTTCGTCTTATTTTTCACGACAAATATTGCGTTTGTGTAATGCGACGTATGCATAAGTTAACGCAGGTATGTTATAATAGATAGCGATAGCGGAAATTTTCGATTAACTGCTGCCAATGTATTTACCGAAACCGAATTCGGTACACACGGCAACTGCCGGAATCGAAGTCGATATTTGCCAAAACCGTATTTCAGTAGGTTTACATCGAAACTAGGTTCAGTAGTTACACAGCGTCACTCGATTGGGACGAGGATCTTTGCGGGCGATTTGCATTGGAATTCGTATTAGCGTACCGTGCTATCATCGTGTATTTAGTAATACACGATCTTAAATTTAATAAGCAACCGTGCGAAAATAAATATTAGGTGGCCGATACATATTTAGATAATTATGTAAAGCGCAGGCGATCAAATTTGAATATGCGAATACGCGTGCTAAATTTTCATAAGATTCTACGATAACCCTATAAACTCGTAGATTGTTAAACAGCAAACAATTGGATTTAATTTTGAAACAAATCCTTCAGAAAGGATCAATTTCGAAGTCTTGTATTAATTGTCAGCAAATGAATTATTGATAGCAATTGTGTTAAGCTTAATCTGTATGATGATATGCAAATATCCAACTTTTACTTTAATATTTTACATTATCTTTACAATACAACGATATTTTTTTCAAATAAAAAAAATTTATTTTTCATAAATTTGTAACAATTTATGGAAAATAATAATTGATTTCTTTTTTAATACATATTCAATTTAAAAAAAATTGAAAATTTATTTTATCTTATTCTTATTTAAGATATTTTTAATAATTCGAATGTAAAGAGAATCGAGGAAATTTCGTTTATAATTATTTAATTCTCTAAAAAGGGAAAAGGAGAAAACTCTCATGGACTTGTAGATTCTGTTGGAGAAAGAGAAGGAGTAAAAAAAATTAAATATTGCTCTATGATATTTCTTTTCAAATAAAAAAAAATCATTTTTCATAAATTTGTAAAATTTATGGAAAATAATATTGATTTCTTTTAATACATATTCAATTTAAAAAAAATTGAAAATTTATTTTATCTTATTCTTTAAGATATTTTTAATAATTCGAATGTAAAGAGAATCGAGGAAATTTTGCTTATAATTATTTAATTCTCTAAAAAAGGGGAAAGGAGAAAACTCTCGTGCATTTATAGATTTTGTTGAGAAGGAGTGAAAAAAATTAAATACTTGTCTACCGATCTGTTTTAAGCTGTTCCCCTCGAAATGCTCTCTCGTCGATACCTTACGATAGACGCATCCTGTGCACTTGGTGGAAGCGCCGACTTCCACGGTGATTTACGACGGCCGCGCGCCGCGGGCCGACGTTTCTCCGAGGCGTGGAAGGAACAAGAAGGAACGGGCTCGCGAGAGAAGAAGTCCATAACGCGATGCGTGTAAACACGGCGGATAAGTACCAATAGTTAGCGTGCTCGTTAAATATCGGCATTCACGCCCCCGCGCTTCCCTTCGGAGACCGTCCCTTTAATAGCCCATAACGTTATCGCTACGTTAACCCCCCGTGCGTACACGCGTGCTCTGCGTGAGTCAAGGGTCGTGTCTCAACCGACCCGGGTCTTAATCGACTTCAGGCTCTGAATGAAGACCGTTTGTGCAAGATTTTCTAAAAGCGTCGAGTAGGAAGATACATAAGCATGTTTCATTGTTTCAATTTCATCGATTAATTACTCCTGTTATGTACTTTGATTAGAACATACGCCGTTAATAAGGTTTCAGCAATTTAATTCTCAGAAATCCTTATTGAATGTAAAGTGTAACTAATAATTAAATTTTTAGGGTAATAATTGAACAATGTTAAATTTTAAAATGTCTATAAAGTCCTTTTATCTCAAGTACACGATATAAAGATAAAGTCTTTTTATCACAAGTGGCTTTTTTAATTGATTTTATCAGACCTGATTTCGAAAATCTTTTTTCAAAGATCTTTAACTGGATTTTAAGATTGTTATCCATAGAAACGCAGTGTCGAAGATAATGTTTCTCCTACGCAAATTATATGAAAACTTGCAACACACGAGGATAATATCGCGCTGACGTGAAATAATTCTGCGCATCGAAAGAGATGTAAATACGCGTAATGTAAATTTGCAATAACTCATTCCTGGATCGTGTCATAATGATAAATCTCTCGAGACTTAGAGAATATGCGTTTCTGTCGACGATCTTTTCTATGCACGTAAGCGCAGTCTTGCACCTGGTATGTACTCGTCGGTATCGATTACCCACAATAAACTTGCGCCATTTAACACTTCTGTATGTACGTCAATAGCGACATAGCCCTCCCGGTCTATGGATGTGAGAATGTATCCGGTAAAATTATGACTATTCCGACAGCCGTAATTACGATGTTACGAGTGGGATATCTTTATATGCGCGCCAGCAACTGGTTTAGAGTCGTAGGCGATGCTCATTTCGAATCGTGCATTTATTTTTTTACCTTATGATAACATAGTTAACACTGTAAGCACTGTTTGTACTAATACTGAATGCAGAATTTATTATTTCGCGATTTACTATTCTGTCAAAGGAAGAAAGGAGAGAGAAGTAGGAATATTTATTATCCAAGCTAGCATAACACATGTACTGTACAGAGATTATGCTGTATTTATTTTTGTATTTTTTTACAATTAATTAATAGGAACAATATTATAGTCTTTCACTTCCTTCGTATCAAATGAGATATTACAATTTCGATAATTTTGCCCAAATCATATGAAAATTATGTAAACATGTGGAACGGTATTTTTCGATAATAAGATTAAAACTCTTGCGAGTTTTTCGTTGATTCAGTCGCCTCATCTTCGGGAAATTTTAGGAGGTAAGACATTTGGGTAGAGAGGTGAATTTGGAGCGGAGAGCGGAACAATCACAAAAGAAGGAGCGAGGGAGAGACAGAAGAGAGAGCGGGCGGCAAATATATAGTTTTTCTCCCCTTTCAGAGGGAAGTTCTTAGAGGACCCCTCGGCGAAAAGGGTTTCTAGCTCCTGGTGATTGGTGTAAGTTAGCCCTCTGGGCAGAGAAAACGGTTTCTCGGGCGCATGCGCGGCGCTACGGGGATCCCCCTTTGCTTTAGGGTTAGCCGCGGTCCTCCCTGCGGCCAACAGCCCAGGATGACACGCCCCGGGCTACCAGATCAATAAGATCCCTTATACCTACCTACCAACTACCTACCTCTTTGGTTACGCCCTGAGATATATACCGTCGTCGGTTTAAATTCGCGACTAGGAACTTGCGTTTACCATAGAACACCGCATATACGTACATCGGACACTAAAACGTGATAAACGGCATCAAAAACTTTTTGTAGTCGGGTTTGTATCATTTGACATATGAGGTAGTGCCAGAACGATGGCTTGAAATATATTTTGAGCTTCAGCATTATGTGATGACTGGGAAAATCTTTATTGGATTTCATCGAAGCGAGGGATCGAGCTGTCTTACAGCGATTACTTTTCTAAAAATTCTTTCTATATACGTTGAACAATTATTTCACATAAATTTCAAAAAGAAATGTGTTTCTACGTGAATTTGTTACATCAAACTTGTATTGTCCATTGAATTTTGTACTGTTTCAACAAATAATTAAAAATCTGGACGTGTAATAATATTAATCATAAAAGAAAGAACATGTTGTGCATTTTATTTCGAAGAAAGACATTTTTGTTTGTTTTAAATTTAATTTGAAAACTTTAAAATAACAATACTTTATTTCCGTTTTATGTATAGTTAGAGAAACTATGCTATGGACATCTTATGGCCAGCGCAAAATTTACATTGTACGTTATTTTAAAAATATGATTGTAAATAAGTTTAGCAAATATATATATTCGTACATTTTCGAAGCGAGAGATCGAGCTATTTTACAGCGATTGCTTTTTCTAAAAATTCTTTCTATATACTTCAAAGAATTATTTCATATAAATTTTAGAAAGAAATGTGTTTCTGCGTAAATTTGTTACATCATACTTGTATTGTCTATTGAATTTTGTACTGTTTTCACAAATAATTAAAAATCTGGACATATAATAATATTAATCATAAAAGAAAGAACATATTATTGTGCGTTTTATTTCGAAGAGAGACATTTTTGTTTGTTTTAAATTTTATTTGAAAACTTTAAAATAACAATACTTAATTATTTTCGTTATATGCATAGTTAGAGAAACTATGCTATGGACATCTTATGGCCAGCGCAAAATTTACATTGTACGCTATTTTAAAAATATGATTATAAATAAGTTTAGCAAATATATTCGTACATTTTCGAAGCGAGAGCTGTCTTACAGCGATTGCTTTTTCTGAAAATTCTTTCTATATGTATACCTCGAAGAATTATTTTACATAAATTTTAAAAAGAAATGTGTTTCTGCGTAAATTTGTAACATCAAACTTGTATTGTCCATTGAGTTTTGTACTGTTTTCACAAATAATTAAAAATCTGGACGTGTAATAATCTTAATCATAAAAGAAAGAACATGTTATTGTGCGTTTTATTTCGAAGAGAGACATTTTTGTTTGTTTTAAATTTTATTTGAAAACTTTAAAATAACAATACTTAATTGTTTCCGTTATATGCATAGTTAGAGAAACTATGCTGTGGACATATGATGGCATCAGCGCAAAATTTACATTGTACGTTATGTGAAAAATATGATTGTAAATAAGTTTAGCAATATATATTCCTGCATTTTCAGTTTATTTTATCTCGGTGAAGCAAAACGATTCGATCCCGAATTTCAGTTGGGTTCTTTCGTTTGATAAACAACAACGCTTATTACTCGTGATTTGCAACGCGTAACATTTTTCATGTCAACTACTCGTGCATGGCCGCATATATAGCCTTGGAACACGATACGATACTCGCAGAAAATACACGGGTTTATTTGTGACCCATTAAACGCGAACAACAATTTTCCATTGTGCATAGTGCATTCGTGAAAATATACGAACTGCATTACACAGATGTGATATGTTACAAACAGAGTCTGCAAATGGGTATGCGTAAAGCGTAACGGGAGAAAAAATTGCGGTGCGGCGCGATATAGCGGGTGTGCGCAATTGAAAAGCCGCGGAGGTGAAGTATCGCAAAAGTAATTACAATCGTCGGTCGGCCAGGGGGAGAGAGAGAGAGAAAGGGGGAGAAGGAGGGAGGGAGTACACGCGTCGAAAAAATGACCGTAAAAAGATGACCACACGTCGGACCGCAACGATGACCGTATCTCGTTAAAAGGCCTCCCTTCCAATTTCGCCAGGTCGATCTGAAATTTTCTTGTAAGCTCGCGTGCACGCCCTGGGCTGTCACGATTCGGACCTAACTGCCGCGTTCGTATAACCGATTCAGGAATTCCTCGTAAGGTAATTTCATCTTTGGAATTCCTGTTGCCCTCGTACGCATACCTCCCGTACCTCGAGCTACTCGTTCATAAGTGCGTCTTAATCTTCTTTACGTGTCTATGAAGTGACGAGAGCGATCGCATAGAAACCACACGATGTGCTGATGATGGTGAAATAAATACGAAACGAGCACATTTCAACGGAAAACGCATGTTATAAAAGCCGATTTTACAGTTATCGTTTCAAAGTTAAGTAGAAAAACAAGAATTCTCTGATTAATCTACATGTAATTTAAATATTTCCATCCAGCCTCATGTGCCATGGAAAGATTTCACAATGCAATATGAATAATATCAACTTTAGAATATTTAATTTTCTTTATACAACTTAAGAGTACGAGTATACATGTATATGTACTTTTATTTATGTGTACAATATTTGCAGAGAATGTTTATAATAAATTAAAAAGTATCACATTTCAGAGCAGTATTAAATTGTATAAATTTTTTAATTAATGAAAAAATAGTATTCTTAAAAAAAAATTGATTATACAAGGAAGAGAGGAAAGATTCTCTCTAAAATAATTAATGAAAAAATAGGAATTTTTTTTATTAAAAAAAGTAAAAGAAATAGTTGATGAAAAATATTGTGAAACGAGAGAAAGCATCTTTTGACAGCGAGAATTTACGATCATTCACAAACTCGAGTGTCGCATTTCATTCTCGTAAAGAAAAAAAAAACAGAGTTAAACTGTTCCAATAGCGGAGATCCCTAATTCTTTGGCGGTCTAACTTAGGGTTAATTAAAAGAATCACCCGAGTGTCTTCATCAACGTCATCGTGCGCCTAGAAACCAAGAGCTTAGGCGAAAAATTAAAAACAAGAAAGACATGTCCTACGGGAATGCCAAAGGAATTCCATTCATTCGTTTATTGCTCAGGTAGCTGATCAAAAATCTACCCTCGAGACCGCCCTCGGCTGAAACCAGGTCGTCGACCAGAACGATAGTCTGGTCACATTCGGTGTGTTTGCGTGGTCATCGCGGTTCGTGTAGATCGAAACTACGCGGTCGTGTAATTAGTGAAACGACGCGAGAAATATTTCCCAGAAATATCGACGCGATAAATTTATCGTCGTTAATTTTGTTAACGTGCTTATCAGCATCGTGTAATCGCGCGTAACTTTTTCAATTATCTTTAGGTTCTCCAAGATAATTAATGATACACGATAATAAAGAAATAATAACTTTTAATACACTATTTTGCAAAATCATCAATCATTAATTATCAAGAAAAATTCAGCATAATAAAAAATACCGAGAAAGTTTATTTTCTGATATTTATTTTATACATTTTTCTATAATCTATTTAAAAGAATCTCAGACTTTATATACTATGTATTATCTAAAAAATATTTTTTCAAAAAAAATGATACGTAATAATAATATTTATATATTTTACCGATAATGGAATAAATTTACATCATTGATATATTCGTGCGCCCAGCTATCATGTGTATATGATTGATATCACTGATCATTTGCTCATGATATTATTAAAATAAGCGCAAAAATATTATTCTGTATAGTACACGATATAATGTTTAATGCATGGTAGCACTTAAACATTATTTCAAATTGTGTTTAAGCACACAATCGCGGTTTGCATAAATTATAAAGTCCATCCAAAAAATGTAAACTATGCTACATTTTTGCAATATCATCCGACAGGTTTTAAGCGTTACAAAGAAATATTAGTGTCATATGTCAGTATTTTTTTGAACGGTAATACACGTATAATGATATGCAAAAACTCATTACTCGTTTATCAAGCTCCACGTGTAACGCTTGAGAAAAATGTTAATTTTCTACGGCAATACGTTTCTTGTCGAGCGCAGATCGCCAAAGAAAATAAAATCGGAGTTATATATTACGTCGATAATAGATCAAGATTCCTGGTCCTCGGTCTCGAAATTCATCGATCGCAGGATCCAGACGCGCGATCGCGCGGCGAGATCCTCAAGACCCCAGCCGGCAATCGCGATACAGGCGGGGCGCGCGGAGCAGATGCTCGCGAGATAGAGACCTATCCTTTATTCGAGAAATAAAATCTCCACGACATTATCCGGAGGTTTATCCACGAGAGTTGTTGGCGAGCGCGAGCCAATCCGGGCGAGTCTGGGCGTCCCGTCTCTTTGAACGTTGCGGCAAGAGACGAGGTTCTATTGGGTCCCAGCTCGCATCGGTCAGCCAATACGGGTCCGAGAGGTACCAAGCTGAGAAATACCTGGGCCTTGAGGCCCGTCCCAGCTCCTACCCCGACCGTTCCACCGGTGCGTCTATCTGGTAGCTAAGGCCCCGCGGGCGCAGTAACCCTCGAGTCCTCCTGCGCGTACGACGGTTTAAGGCGAATACCTATACAAAGGTCGAGATATCGGAAAACAATATCCACGGTGCCAGTAACTCGATATATCTTGGACTCACCCATCATCCTTTCTCTCTTTTTATCTTTTATTCTTTATCTTTCTCTCTCTCTCTCTCTCTCTTCTTTTTGCGCATCTACTCTCTCATTACTTTATCTCCCTCTCGTCCTTTGCCGGCGAACAGTCACCAAACTTTGGAGCACTCCGAAAAGTCCGCGGAAACCGTGAATTAGAGGTCGCGAAGCGAGATCCGCCGTCGAGTTACGAAATCTGTGCACAGTGATCAGGGGGAGAGGTCCATCTCTGCTGTTTTCGGTGGGCCCGTCGCATCAACGTCAACACACGACGGATATCTTGGGTGCGCGCCGAGTCGGTCCAGGATGTCGTTGGCTCGTCGGTGAGACGATCGGGATCGATACTGTCAACGATTCGCATTTTACACCCCGGTGCTTAGTATCTGCTGGATTCTGAAAGTGGTGCATGTACAATAGTGGTGTCATCGAGTGCTTTTGCGGCGGACAGTCTTTGCGCCTCGAGCGATGGACGAGCGAGCGTAGGAGATTCGAGCGGATATACAGATCATATCGCGTTCTTGCGGACCGATGGACGGTCGATCGATCGTGGATCAGTTTGAATTATCGTAGACATTCCTTACACACAAAGCAGCCGAATGCCGAACCTAGACTACTACAATACCGCGAGAATGCATCAAATGGTAAACTCTTTTCAAAATATACTTGATTATATTATAAGTCGTTTGCTTCTCTTATTGGACGTGGGTATTATTAATTTTAAAAGGTGAAGTTGTAACGTATGCAAGGAAACATGTACAGTGTCATTATAATTAACAGTTATCATTAATATTGAGAGAAACCTTGATGATCTATTAATTTGGTATTGCCTAAAGATTTAGCTTACAATTTAATAATATCAGAAAAACTTGAAAATAATAAATTACAGAAATAATACTACAGAAAAACTCGAAGATAAATTAATGCAATAAAATAATAAAATTAAATATATTTACATGTAACTTATTGCAATAATTGAAATTGTAATTTATCGCAATAATTAATCCTTCCCCAATTTTTGAAAATTTTTAATTCTTTATACATATGTTACCTGTGCCAAATATGGGGATGGAAATCTGTTTACATGCTGCGTCTTCTCGTACTTGAAATCGCGTTTTAATGATTGCGTCTAACATAAGAGCATCGAGGTGTATTTGGAAATAGCGTTAAATTAGAAAGTCTATTCATAGACAATTGACACTGCCTTAGATCTGAAACGTACATCTGGTCGCGAGTAATAAACGGCTACAACGACGTTACGACACGCAATTCGTCACGCGCCCCGAGGACGCGTTTAAGTGAAATAGATACGTCAGTCTTATGGAATATAAGTTCATAAAATTGAGCGGTAAATCATTGAAGATTTCTTTGGAACGTACCACGCGCAAACGCACATGCCCACTGCCAACCACAGACGCCGTATAATGACAGACTTTAAGAGCGACTCGTAAAATCTTGGTACAATGGAATCATTCCGCAACGTTGCGCGATGTTCTTACAGATGCATTTGCATTCTGTATCATAATAGACATGAAATAGCAAATATATCCATGTGTTCGATTTTTTACACGTGGAATGCCATAAATTGAATAATATAAAAAGATTTTTTTGTTCTATATTCACGCAAATGCGCCAAATATATATACGAGAGAAAAAGAAAGAGAGAGAATGCAGGATAAATGAAATGTTGGATTTAATTTCAATAATTTTTATCATTTTCGTCACAATTTATTTTTTTTTGGCGAATTTTCTTAAGCGTTGTGGTGGCCGAACAACAGAATTTGAAGGAAAAAAAGTAAAATACATAATTTGTTTTCGTTTATAAATTTCTCATTGAAAGAAATAGTTCAAATTGCTCGATAGCAATATTAATTTTGGACTATCTTAAGAAGAATGTGACTAAAAATTGGAGTTAAAAATTAAACATTAGTTTGAAAATTAACTTAATTTTAATAAACGTTTTTCCAGAAGTATATATATTTTGATCGCTTGTCGAAGAGAAAAACATATGAATTATCAGATTAAAAAGATATACATGTTTTCATCTATGCTTTAATATAAAGCATATAATGCATATTGCTATTGCAATTAAATTAATACTAAATTAATCGATCCTGATTAGTAAAGAAAATAGTATTGTTAAGAAGGAGAATCTCTCTTACTTTTTGTTATTTATTTGCAACAAGTAGTGAGAGAGTGAGAGAGAGAGAGAGAGAGAGAGAGAGAGAGAGAGAGAGAGATTGCATTCATTTACATTCATTACGTCGCATCTTGCATTGCGCAAGTATTTTGACGCGTACACATACGATTATGTATAAATTTTATTGTAAATATGGAAGCAAAATAGGCCTGCGTTCCCAGCTGAAGTTAAATGTTTGATATCAAATTAACAAGTCCGATCGACTAGCGGCTTCAATATTGACAAAGCGAAATGTAATGCTATTACCGCAAACCAACCATTAAATGCTGTAATTTAACAAATTTACTTTAGCTGTTGTAATGAGATATCATGAAGCAATTCTAGAAGTGCGCAATTAGAATTTTTCAAATATATTAATAAATAAATAATTTATGTTATATTGCATTTGAAAAAATATATAATCAAAATGATATAAGAATAAAAATGCAAGTTTTTAATGATAATAAAAGATGAAATCTTAATATTTAAATGCAAATATTTAATATTGAAAATTAAAAATGACAAGAAAGAAGAAAAAGATTGTTGTCGCTATCACATAAATTCTTTCTTTTAGAAAAAGCAATTCTAGATTTATCAAAATAACAATAACGTTGGATACAGATCTAGATTTAATTTGGTTTTACACATTAGAGTAAATTTTTTTAATGAATAAATTAAACTTTCTCTTTCCTATTTTTACTGATTGTGAGGAAATCTTTCATATTATATATAATTCATGCATAAAAGTATAATAGAAAAAATAATATATATAATAAAATAATATAATATAAAATTTACATTAGGCATGACATACTTTACATTAGTTTGCAATTTATAATTTCAAACTTTAAGTTGAGGCAGATCTTTCTTAGGTTGTTAATCATCACTCGAACGGATGAGTGGATGCGCCTGCAACATTTTCGTTAGCACCTTCGATGCTTTACGATCACCAATTACTTGGACGGTGTAGCCGAATGTGCACGTGTATGCACGTACGTGCTTTTATAGGACTGGCCAAAATCGGTCGACCAATGTGAGACGCGGCAGGTGAAAGATCCTCGGCAAGATTAATATAGTATAAGTATATACATGCCTCTAAATTCAAATTTCTATTAGAGTTTTTGAACGAAAGAGATTGATTAATTATTAATTAGTTCAACTCTTGATAACTATACTCAAATTTTCACGAATATTAGTTGAACTCTTGATAACTATACTCAAATTTTTATGAAACATTAATAATTCATCTTAACTACTTAGTAAGATACATTTTTTGTTTTTGTCTTTTTTATTCACTTTTATTAAATAAATCCTTTTGTTTATAAATAATAAGAAAAATTCTATACAATTATGTCACGATGAAAAACATAATAAAAAATCAGTATACGACACCTATATGTAATTTGTAAACTAAATATTGTACGCATGTAAGTTTTGTATAGTGCGTTCTACTACGTGACTACGTAAGACCACATAAACTATAGTACATCACAGACGCATAATTCCTCTTAGCTGACGTTTCAATCAACCGCTCCCCGATTTTTGTTACGTAGTATTCTTCTTTATGACCAGCAATGCTGATTTTGCCACTCGTCAATAACATTGTATTGCGAATAATATTTTCACAATATCATATTTGTGGTTTGTAATTAATCATTTGATTTATCGAAAAGCAAATCCTTTTAAAAACAATTATATGTGCAAATATATTGAAAAAGAAATGAAGAAATATTCTTCATAAAAATTTAGACACATTAATCATTATTTAAATAATAGATACTTTGAATTCTCAATTCTTTGATTATTGCAAAATAATTAATGTGATATGTATTTGATTTTTCTCTAAGACTTTTGATTCCATTAAAATATCTTTCCTGGATGTATTGTTGTTCGATCATCTTATTGGCAATTCTTCAAACATGATTCACACAGTTTGTAACATCTACATTCTTCTTAGAATTTATGATTAATCATTTCAATCGATCGAACTAATACTATATTTAACAATATCGATTTTAGCGACGGAGAAATTGATTTTACCCCTCGGCCAAGAAATATGTTTATTCTGGAATAAACGAAAGATATTGATAACTTTGAGTGCAGATTTCGCCAGTTTCAGCATCAAGCGCATCATGTGAAGGAATAGCACACGCGCTATCCTGAAATTATCTATCTCTATGTCGAGAGATTAAAACGGGTGGACCACATGTAACTAAATGAAACTCGCGGTTTGTCGTCAAAACACGTTTCGCAATCTGCTGGCGGGTATGTCATCTGTGCTCGGACTAATCAAGATTAACTTATTCCCGGACGACGAGCGTCGCCAAAGTGAAAAACGGAAATGTGACCGTATTTCCTGATTGGACTTGCGTTATTAAACAGCCATAAATTAGAGGCCGATAGCCGGCTCGCGAGCAGGTACTATTGGAAATAATGCAACGCTCGTTAACAGAACACGGCATTAATGGCCGACCGGTAAGAAATAAGATCGATGATAGACCTTGTTGTCATCGCTATTTAAGCCCGTCTTCTTTAGCCTGTGTTCGCCCGATCTGGATAGACTGTTCTCGGAAATTATAAGGCGTGCAAATTATAACGAGGACATGCAAATGAAATTCAAACTAGACGTAAATCATGTAACAAAGTATACAAAACACAAGTTGTGCAACAACGCACGAAAATAGTAAAGTTAATAAAAGCGGATGCATCAATATAATGCATCGTCGCTTTTATTTTCTTTTTCGTTTATAAAAAAATATTACAAAATGCAGATAGACCTTTGTTGATTGCGGGATAGAGTACATTATTTTTGCGAATGATATCGAGTTAATTAAACAATAAAAAGATGAGAAAGATAAATTTGTATAAAGTTTATAAAAATATTCATATAAAATAATTTACATACGCACGCATAAAGAAAATCGTACACGCATATTATGTGTGTGAGTTAGGATTTATACATATATATAAATTTATGGAAATTTGTTAAAGGAAATATATATGCTTTCGGCAGATTAAAATGTGAAATACTTAATTTCTTCTAAACACTATGTTGTGTTAATCTCGACTTTGATATTAGATATACCGTATCTCATTAGTAGTTTTTTCTACTCAGTTTGAAGAAAGTCTACTAAAGCACGCGTCAATATAAATTTCGAACACTAATGTCTGAAACAATATCTGATGATTAATAACATTGGATATTTTAAATCATATATTATTATAAAATCATATATGTCATTAGAAGGAGAAAGTATAGAGATGTTTTCAGCAATCTAAAAGAGCAATCAGTGGGAAATTGTAAGGAAATGTAAAAATTGTTTCGAAACGCTCATAAAAATTGATAGTTTTCGCTCATGTAACAAAGAGAAAGAAAGAGTGAGAGAAAAAGAGGGTATATATGTGTCGGTTATTATATTTATTATATTAATTTATGATTCTCCTCGCTGAAAATATTCTTCAACAACGAATCGAGCATTAAATTTCTCGGTACACATTAATCTTTTCACCCTCTCTGGATGACAAAAAATAATATAAGTTCTTTTTCATTCAATTCTTTTATATTATAAAAATTTGAATATTTATATTACCTATATATAATTACACGATTTTCTCCTCTTATTTATTTCTTTTCATCACAAAATATTTATGACTGCAATTTAAACATAAATTTACTGGCTAACAAAATTCAATTAACGTAAAATTCACTTGGCGATGAACAGCGTTTATTGAGCGCTTTATATAAATTAAAATATGCTGTCAAAAGAGTGATAACAGTATTCACTGTATGATTTTAGTCTCCATATTATCTCGTCGAAGACATTTCTACCCGAATCGGGCAGTAGGAATCTCGGCACGTCACACATTTTTTTAAAAGAAAAGAACGAAAAGAAGAGACACGTGCATAGAAAAAGTAGGCGAGAGACGAATAGGGATAGGAGGATGGCGAGAACGTGAGTGAGGCGCGTATCTTTCACCTGTGCCACCGCGAGCAATAAATAACCGCCAGCTTAGCTGATTTTACTGCCGTGTGTTTGGGTGATCCCAATAACGCCGCCCGACGAAGGGACGAATAATGCGAAGAAAACCAATCTTCGTGCTAACTAGCCATTCAGACGGCAGAACTGCCAGACGCGTACTGAAGGGACCCTGGTTAACCTCTGAAACGAAACGGTTTCAAGCCTATTTCGGTATTAAAGAATTTGGGCGAGTAATGTCATAACCGCGTCATGAGCGAAACATTACATCGGGAGAGAGAGAGAGAGAAGACAGATCTACAATCTATATTACATTTAAGTTTACGCGAGTAACTCTCGTATTATTTCAATTATTGTGAAACCAATATTTTCTGTAATGTTTTTTTATTTTTTGATACCGAAAAATTATTGACGGCGAAGACATTGAATTAATCGAGTGTGTACTTCAGTTACTATCTGAGTTGTTGTATCATATCATGGGCGAGAGAAAAATATTTTTGCGCTAAAATAATAGTAAACCATATTCCATCGTATGCAATATTGTAATCGCTCACAGATAGGTACTCGCATCTGACGCATTTTTCTTTGTAATGTTTTTTGAGGAATGGTTCAGCGTAAACAAACGCTCGCGATGTCGGCGAACGAGCCCGCGCGGCTTCGTCGGTATCTCGTTCGCATATTTTTTTCGATATCACGTATTCGATATCGCCGAATCTGGCGTTTCCGGAATACGGCGCCGCTACTCCCACGTATGAAAACAAACTGCAAAAATTGATATCGGGGGAAAATGAAAATGTAAATCTTCGCGCGCGCGCGGAGGCGTCGTCGGGGGGTAAGCCATTACGATTTTTTTTGGCCGCGATATTGCCGTAGCAACGCCTACGCATTCGATTGCACTTCAAGCGCCAAAAATGATGCGGATCTAAGCCATGCTCTTAACAAAATGAACATTTCTATCCGAGGACTATTATATTGATACGATCCAAAAAAGTAGCTACTGTTTAAAAATTGTCAACTGCTCAACAGATGATATTTTAGCTTATGCGATTTATTTAGAATTGAAGAGAGAGAGAATTTTTGAATTCTTTTTTTATCATGGAGATAATTTTCTTAAAGATCAAGAAAATATATCAAGTATATGCATGAATATTTATTATTAACTTTATTATTATAAATTCAGGTGTACTCCATTTGAATGAATCATGCCAAAAATTCGACGTTAACTGTCAAGTTACATCTCAGAGAAAAAAATATGAAGTCAATCAAAATTAGTTAAATTAGAAGAGCTTCCCTCTCAGCTGTATCTTTTTTACTTTCTTTTAAAATTTATATCATTCTTAGCATTTTCATTTCACTTTATTTTTTTCTATATATGTAAAAAATGTAAAAAGAAATTGAAATATCAAGAGTGATATAAATGTAAGTTTTAAAAAGAAAATTTTAGAAAAGAATAAATATAAAATATAATTAAGAGGGGGAGGCTCCTCTAATTTTAATAAAATAATTATTAATTAAATAATTATTAATGTAACCGTAATAAATATATATATATTACATTACCTTATATTATTCACTTGAGCATTTTGCGTGGGCAGCATCGCACAACCGGTGAACTTGGCGCAACAATAATTACTTCGGCATGTGGTAGCTATTAAAGCGCGCGATTTATCAACGTGGGTATCATAATTCAAACAAACACCGTGAGCCTATTGTCTTTAATGAAATTATATCGTCAGACATTAATTATCTGCGAAATTGAAAAGACAGTTACTCACGCATCTCGCATATCAGCTTTTTGCTCTATCGCATCTTCTTTCGTTATGATCTTTTTCACGCGCACGTTGCGATATCATTGATAAAGTGCTTTTCCGTAGATTAATTTCAAATGTATGGCTTTCATTCTTCTTCTTCAAATGTGTGCCTCTCAATATTCCACAACGGATCATCCATTGTTCATCGCACTTTTGCTCTTACAGCGCATGAAAATCTTTTCCTAGTCAAATGCATTTAATATAAATATTTAATATAAATATTTAATATAAATATTTAATATAAATATTTAATATAAATATTTAATATCAGTTAAATATAAAGAAAATATATTCTACATCTGATAATTTCGAATAATTGAACTGATTTGATGTGATTGTATTTATAAATACTATCGTGAAATTTTTTCTCTCATTTTTAAATCGATAAGCCCTTGTCTGTTTATTTAATCTTGAAATAATAACGCTAATAAGGTGATGTCATTAGTGCGTATACGGGGAGAATGAATTCTTCAGAGCGCACGCATTAGAAGGGAAACGAAAAAGAGGTTCGTCCACGGTCCGTGGTTCACGCGATCAGATAAATTACACGCACGGCATTTACTTCATAGCTAACGCAATCACGTTGTCTCAGTATTTTTGTTTTAATAATCGGATGCATGAGCAGCGGGGCGGATAATTCTGGCAGAACGGCTCGGCTCGCCGTTTATCTCCGTTAACAAAATGGTTTAATTACTCCGAAAACAAGTGGATCAATATCATCGTCCGCCTCGGATGACAGCGTGGCTGAAATTATCGTCATTACTGCCATTATCAATTCATCTATTCTAGCTAATCTATTTTTTACGTATCTATTTCTATCTCTCCTTCGCAAACAAATAGAGGTATCACGTCTCGTGAGTTTGTAGAATTAAATTAAAGTCAGAGTCACTGTTTGCATACTGCACTGGTGCAAGAGACCGATGAGATTACGTGAGCAGCGTGCAAACTTTGATTCTCTATGACATAATTATTGACCTGCCACGGCGCTTCCCATGCAACGCATGCCGGTCGAGAATCTAATTTTGTGGAGCACGTTTTCTTTTAACGCGCCCGTACTATGGCTCTCTCTCCCGTAGAGAAAGGCCGTATCTATATAATAACTGGTTAAATTCCGGTAGTGGCTATCCTGACGAACGGTAGCCTCTAATCAACCTAATTTCGGGTTCCTTTCCTTCAATGTGGGCCAACATTGGAATTATTCGGTAATTGTAATGGATCGGAATGTTGCGCGTTCGCTCTTTAGGGTAGGAGTTGGTTCTCTCCCAGACCAATTTCGAATCTTGCGCGTTTATTTTATTTTATTTTTCCTCATTCCTCGCATTCGCCATTATCGAATCCGCGGCGAATATAATTTTTCTTTTTTTTTTTTTAGATATATGATTACGAATGTCTCACGCATTTCGATTTTGCGATGCGTCGCACGTGGGAAGCTTATGCATAATAGTGAAAAACATGTCTCTCCTCTTATACATGGTGTTCGAGATTTATCTAAAAATATCTCGAGCACAGATTCTCCGACAAATTGATGTTTCTTCTCGACAAGGATATTCAGCGACATCGAAATTGTTTAACACAATTTTCCAATTTCTAGTATTAATATTTTTAGCAATTTTACAAATTTAAAGTAAAAATTACTTGAATTTAATAATAAACGGAAAAAGGGGGAAAGAGGAGAAAATATTACTTAGACCTTATCTGCGATGAATTAATCTGCGAATAAATATTATTATCATATTCTTTACAATTTAAGCGACACTCTGGCGGACCATTAGAACCTGTCTGAAAAGTTTTAGGAGGATAAACTCAATACCCTAGACGAAGATCACCCGGACGCTCGGCGCTCGAAGTAATAATCGGGCCAGAAGTAAACTAGGTCCACGCCGTATCGGACAGAAGTAGGGAACACCCGATGTAGTTCAGGCGGTCGATTTAGAAACGCCTTCGGGGCGTATAACCGGCACGGCGTTACGCTCCTACAAGCTGAACCACTCTAGTCGCCTATTCGATATTCAATATACCGCGGCGAAATTGTCGCCGGTCTCGTTCGCAATAAAGCACGACGAAATAATCGGGCGAGAGAAAATCGCGGCGGGAAGACCACGGCTCGAAATTAATGCACCGGCTACATAAATCACATGGCAATTAAAGCGGTAACGCCGATGTGTAATTATATTATATGACAAATTATCTCTTGAGTATTTTCGCGTTGCCCATCGAGATCCACGACTATTTTCTCCTCCCGACGATTATACAAAGCGTAATCTTATTTCTATCGATTCTCGAATCTATAATCGTGTATCAAAGAGATTTAACAGTCAAGATTTTCGGTTTGAAAAATGTGTTTATAGAAATTTGATTATGCTGCGATAAAAACGTGTAAAAGAGTATGTTATATTTTTTTAAATTTTTTATTCATGTTCTTTCTTAAATATAAGCATATTAAGGACCAAAATTTATCAGCTTTTTCGTACACGTTACTTTATAATGCTTAAATTTAAAATTTAAGAGCCTTTAGTCCTTTTACAAATCTTTTTATCATTAAATATATTTTTTATAATGTTTTATATCGCCCTTATTTCCTTTTATGCTCTTTAATTAAAATATATTTTTTATTCTTATCTCTTTTTAATGCTCTACTTACTATCTATTTTCGCGATATTAATATTTATGAACAATACACAGCAGCAAATGTGTTAAACTTTTTATGGTAATATTCGAAGTGCTCTCTTATTTATCTTTCTTAGCAAGATCGAAAATATAATGTACAAAGGGAAAAAGTAAGATTGGCTCAGCGTCGCGATCGGATAACCGTCGTCCGTAATTATGCGCCTGAAATAAGAGGATGGTAGTGTACCGAATGAATAAGTAATAGAAAAGGTATAGGGTTCCGCGCATTAAATGAAGCTCGGGATAATGGCGGAATGTAATCGTCCCTTTCATCGGACTCATAAATCAGCGTCTCGTAACGTATGATGGTACCAACGAGCTATAAGGCACGTTGATGAAATGTGCGTTGCTTATTATTATTGTTAAATAATCGAATAGCTTTCTATGATTTGTGTGTGTTGCGATATTCGCTTAACCCTTCATAAATCGCCGGGTCAGCGCGAATGAAAGGATTATTCTAATGATAACGATAATGTATACTTTATTGCGCTAAATTAATTCGATGCATTCGCAAGATATTCACTTATCCCGGTTACAATAACGATTTCGAAATTTATATGCTCTATCAATATTGCTCACGCTTTGCGGTTAATTGAAGATTATATAAAGTATCTGAAATGCTCTTTTAATAATATATTTCATCACAAGTAGATGCTCAAAGAATCTATCAATCAAAATCTTGACGCGAATCACATTATTCTTCAAAGTATAGAATTACAAATGAAATTACATAGATTCACAAGGAATCGTAATTTTAAAACAAGAAAATGTCCGACGTAATCTTCGTTGAATGTATTAAAGAAGTTAAAATAGAGAGTCTCTGTGGAATTGCATCGATTAATTCATTTTTATTCTCAATGATATACAAATTCTCGTGGAGGAAAGACTCGGTTCTCTTCAATCTGATTGACTCGCCCAAGGATAATCATCGAGAGCGAATTGTTCAGATGTTCTTAACGATCGAGAGGATCGATGACGGCATCGAATTTCATAGATCTTAGTGAATTAATGGGAGGAGACGCGCCGGATGACGCTGCACCCCGATAAAAAAAAGAATCCATTCTCATTGCGAAACGAATCGAGACAGCCTGTCGCGAAAGTGTCCACGGAAATGCTGTTTCTCTGAAAGGCCGCGCCGTTTGTGGTTTACCGATGCCGAAGCGAAACGATCGCGGCGGCTAGGAAATAGCTCGGCAAATAGCGCGGCCACCCTCGTTAACTCGATTTAATGGCACATCGTTAGCAGTCGTATATACCCCGGGATCGCTCTGGTGACCATAAAAAACGGTGATGCACTCGGAATTTGGGATACCGGGAATCGTTAACGCTCGAGAGAGAAAGAGAGAGATGCACATTCGTGTTATTGTATCTGTGCCTTACCGGTTTCACCTCGTATCTCCGATTCTCGTCTCGCACGCGCGAACAATACCTATAAAAGATGATAACGCCGAAGATTGCCGGTGTAAAACTTCTCTCATTCAGTCCTGATATAACTCTGTTAACTCTATCTCTCTCGTTATTGTTTCTCGCGTGCGGCGCCTTGTTATCCAGCAATTTAACACACAAGTGAAATATCTTAACATGGAATTAATTATGCCAATAGAATAAGTAGGTTCGCACCAAAATAAAAAGAAAATAAAATGTCTTAAGATTATATTCGATATCAAAATTAATCAGAAAATAATATAATATTACATATTGAAACTGGAACAAACTATTTTTTTAATAGAATGATTCGCATTAAAATATGATGCAAAATTTATAATCGCTTTAGAAAATATTATTTAATCAAAAGTTCCATGCAAATACATATATATAAAAGATGATGAAGATGTGTATCGAATAAAATAAATATTTCCGTAAAGAAAAGGCGGTAAGCTCTATAAAGAGATTCGAGGTTTGTTACAATATCTATTATTATTCAAAATTAGGGATAATCGTTTTACAGCTTACATCGTTCTACATCAATTGTACCTATTCTGCATTGTATTGTGAAATGAATTTATATGTTACAATTGACTATTTCATAGTCATAGTCAAGATGCTGTAACGATATTTGCATCTCAATCGATGAATTCCAATCTTCGTTGCATAGTTCGTGGTAAGGCTATAGTAATATTGGAATTACAAGATGTATGTATTTCAAAGAGATGCAATCGTGTAACTCTAACATGTATATACCTTTGGAAAGTACTTCATAATGTTAAATTTTTAAAAATATTTCTATGAAATTATCAGCTGTTATATTAATATTATATGCCTGTTTTTACACAATTTATGCGAACAAATTAAAAAAATATAAAGTTTCTTAATTTTTATCGATAAAAAGACAAATAATTATGCCGACAAAAATAGAATGAGATGAAGACGAAATGCATATTTTCGCTGAAGTCAGATTTGATTCCTACCGCAATCGAAAATGAAAACCCATGTACATATATCCAAACGGAAAAAAGAGACGGCACAGGAGAAATATACGGATCTTAGATTGAAAAATCCCATCTCTCGGAGCAAAGTCGGCTTAAATTCTCGAGAGCTGGCGCAAAAATTCTCCACACTTCAAACGTATCCCAGATTAAACCTGCCCGCGCAGCTTCGACGATTACACACCGTCGCATCGCGCTGTAACATGGGTGACGAGGGGCGGCACCCTCGTGTCTTCGTGTCCTCTCCGATGAAACGAGACTTCGAGGGATGTGCGAGCAACACATCGAGGAGACCCGGGACGCGGTCTCCTCTCTTTCCTGTCCCTCCTCGCTCCCCCAAACATCCCGTCACTCCGTTCGCTAGAAGAGGATAGGCGACAGTTTCAATCTGGCGGTCCAATTTTGGGAGAGAGTTGGGTGGAAATGCACGTACGCATGCGTGCTCGCGTTTACATGGTGTACATTTGATGCTCGTTCGAGCGATTGTAATGCGTCCCATTTCATATTCTAGTGCGAGAACAGTCGCGTAGATTCAATGGTGCTTTCATTCAATTAAAAAAAAAATGGTCTTGCAATTACGGCAACAATGTTCGGAATGTGAAAAATTGACTGAGGTAGATAAGTAATTAACAAACACTGTGATATGTAGGTTTTGCACTCAAACAATTCGAATGACAAATACAGAATTTGTATTTGAACTATTAGTGAAATTTAGAAAGAAAGTCTTTTTTTTTGTAGCGTCTAATCATGTTAAGGTTAATCATATTTGTTATAAAATTTGACACAAAAATCTTTTTTCACAAAGATCATTCCAACTATAGTATCGAAACTCATATTTAATCAATGCAATGATTAGTATTTGAGAATAAATACATAAATTTATCAAAAGATATTATTAGATATTAAAGGCATTACTATTATAACAATACTAAATAGATATTACTATTATATATATTGTACTAGATATAAAGATATTGAAGATACTAAACACTAGAAGATATACTAAACATTACTAGATATTAAAGATATTACTATAAATTCTACATGTTACAAACGATGTTTTTGCAGAAATGGCAAGAAATGGCGATAAATTTTCATTGTTACAGCTAGAAATCTACTTACATCAACAAAATATTTTTTCGAGTGATTGCGAAACGAAATCATATACGAGAAAATCGAAAAGAAAAGGAAAACAAAATATCATGAGCGAGTATTGCTTTCTCTAAAATATTACATAACGAAAGTATATATAATGTTTTGAACGGGGAAAGAGTTATATAAAAATTATTTTATATAAATTCACTTTTCGAAAAATTCCCCCGTTCATCAAAAGAGCTAAAGGATCCGCTCATCTTCATCTTTCTTCCTCCCTTTCTTCTTCAAAACGTTACATGTACTTTTGTTACTCTTGTATCGCCTGAGAAATATAAAAAAAATTGCAATTATTTTTTATAAACCATCAAAGAGTCTACTAGTAAGAAATTTCCGAGTGACATTATTACTTATCGCAGATTCATTCGATGTTATTTAAAGCATCAATAGCACATCTTCATTTTTCTCTCTCCCTTCCCTTGAAAACATATATTTTACATATTTGTTATCTCGTATTTTGTAACATTTTGAGAAAAGGATCACGAACTAAAAAAAATTTCAATTATTTTTTATAAACCATCAAAGAGAGTCTGCTAACAAGAAGTTTCCGAGTAACATTATTACTTATCGCGGCGTTCGATGTTGACTAAAGCACCAATAGCACATCTTCATTTTTCTCTCGCCCTTCTCTCCTTGAAAACATATATTTTACATATTTGTTACCTCATATTCTGAAACATTTTGAGAAAAGGATCACGAAATAAAAAAAAACCAATTATTTTTCATAAACTATCAAAGAGAATCTGCCAGCAAGAAGTTTCCAAGTGACATTATTATTACTTATCGACGTTGAATACGTAAAAGCACCGATAGCTGATTAAATTTAAGCGTCCCTTCGCTAGCGTGCGCGGTTCGCTTCGATTCGGCTCCGGTTAAGCTACGCGCGCGCGCGCGCAAAGCACGCACGCGAGCCACGCGTGTAGCGGCATGGCCAACGAAACGGACTCTGTTGCGCACGCGCACGCACACACTCTCGCGTGTTGTCCTCACGCACGGGTGACGTAGAGATGCATTATGAATATTCAACCGAGCGTACCCGGCATGGCTGCGCGCGAATCCATTATTCATTCCCGCAGCGACATGAGCAAGGGCTCGCGTTTTCCGCGCCGAAATGCGGAGCGCGAAACAGACAGCGGAGAGTAAAGCGAAAAAGTCGAATTTTCGTTTTTCGACTCTTTTTTTTTTTTCATTCCAGAATCCGCGCGAGATTGATTCCATCGAGAGAGAACGGGCTTAATCCCTAAACGTGCAAATTTTTTAGACTTTTATTTACTTCAAATGCCCGCAAAGATTGTGTCAGGCAAGGTTTCTATTTCCTGAAAAACATGGAAAAACTTGGAATTTTCAGAAATTTCTTTTGTAACTGTGTCTATTATATTGTATGGAAAAATCGGGAAATTCTCATGGAATTTTATTGAGTTTGTGGAATTTTTTAAAAATTCTTTCTTTGATAATTTTGCTCCTATATTGTAAGTAATTATTCAAGTGAATTATGTACTTTAAAATATATTATAAATATGTATCTATCTTTTGATCTTTTTAAAATATTAAATACATGCAATTACATATATTTTATTGTAACTTTTAGTGATGAAAAAATGAAAACGTTTATGCAAATAAAAAATATTTATCTTACGAAAGCTATTTTTTTTTTCAAAACATTTGCAAATCTAGCACTCGAAACTTAAATGATTTTTTTTTCATAAAAAAAAACATTAGAAAACGCATCCGATAAAAAAACTTATTTTAGAAAGTAGCATAAAAAAGATATCTCTTCAAGATATCTTCTTTATCTGGAATTTTATAGAAATATTACCTGGAAAATATCAGAGAATTTTCAGACTTTTTTCTTACAAGATTTGAATAGATATTCTCTGGTTAAGATATTTTATTTACCATTTTGTACCGAAACAAATTGTATAAACGAGTCGTTGGTTGAAAGAATCGAATAGACTCCGTCAGATGAGAAAAAGTGTATATAGTCTCTATCGCTGTCCCTTTCCATCTCTCGCGGAATCTCATCTCGGCGCGTTTCGCCTCTTTTTCTACCGTCTCTCTCGCTTCTTCTTACAGACCCACGTTCTATCCTCCTCTCTCTGTGTCGACATCCTCTTCTTCTTTTACATCTCCTTTTCATTCCTTGTAGTTTTATTCGGACGCGCGAAAGAATGCGCCCTGCGCTCGGCCTAATAACCCCTTCGAAAGGGACGAGGGGAGAGCTCCGCTTACGCAACAGTGTGCGGCCGGATTTTTGGGATTCCTTCGCCGCGCGAAACACATCGTGATCTCCCGCCGTATCTCGATTGCTCCTGAATTACTAACATTTCAAATGGTCGATGACGGAATCGCAGCTCTGATCCAGACGAACGCGATGATGCGTGGTGAATCATACCGGACGAATGTCGAATCAAATTTCAGAATTCCTATTTTTTTTACTTTCGGAGTCCATTTCAAATTTAAATCAGCTAAATATTATGCATTTTTAATTATCCATATTAAACGTCGTATAATAAAGGACTTTAAATTAAATTTCCCTGTTATAATAAAAGAATGCGAGCTAAAATATTACGCTCCCATACTATTTAATTTATCTAAACTTTAATTTAATATTATGTGTAATTTATCTAAATTTATGTATAATTTTATTTATTTTTTATTTATGTATAATTTATCTAAAATTTAATCAAATATTATATGTACATAATTTTATAAAACTATCGGTATCTCGACGTAAAAGCGATAGAATCGTCATTATTTTTGACGACTTATTTATTTATAATTTACATTTACGTAGAAAATGAAAACTTGCAAAAGGGGAGCATCACAAAAAATTCCTAATAAAATGCACGTAGTTCCACAATTTCCTCCGCGACGGTTAACATACAACGTGAGCTACTGAAACGAACCGTCGCGACGATTACGGCTTCTCGTAATGTGTCCCACAATAATCTCAATTTACCGCGTAAATGCCAGGCTATCCGCTTAAAGGACACGCGCGTTCGCGCGTTTAATGAGCCTCGGATAATCGGACCCTTCTACGATGAGCACCCTCGCTTATCGCCGGTAGATCTCTCGGTATCTATAAACGCGATCGCGAAGGGCGCCGCTGATATCAGGCGGACTCTTCGTTCTGCAATATATATACATATATATACTCGTATTTTCTGCGGCATCTGCAGGACGTTATGCAGATTCGGTTCGCCGGGAGATAATCGTCGAACGATGCGTTACCAATCGCGCGTCTTATGGAACGCTCGAACGCGGGATCTTGGAAGCATCGGGGAATCTAAAGGAAAGTTACTTACGCGTTTATTGTAATCTCACATCAGGATAATTTTTGAGAAATATTTTTTGCGTATAAGGAGATTTTAAAGAAAAAAGTTTGTACATTATAAATCAATTTAGTTTAGTTATCGAAATGAAGAATTAAATTCTTGTCAATAACAATCTAATCTTGTCTGATCATGGCTTGCTTGATCTTCTGAATTATTATCTCTAAATTTTTTTGTGAGACAGTTTGAAGTCTCGTATATATAATGACAATGAACCAGAGACCTGTTGTCAACAGTTAGATAATTTTATTAATATTGTAACAGATCAAAAATATACCAGACATAATTTTTATTATGTGAATATTTTATTCTCTTAATCATATTAATTGAATTATTATCTTTGGAATTTTTTTGTGAGATAGTTTGAAGTCTCATATATATAATGACGATGAACCAGAGACCTGTCAACAGTTAGATAATTTTATTAATATTGTAACAGATCAAAAATATACCAGACATAATTTTTATTATGTGAATATTTTATTCTCTTAATCATATTAATTGAATTATTATCTCTGGACTTTTTTTGTGAGATAGTTTGAAGTTTCATACATATAATGACGATGAACCAGAGAACTGTCAACAGTTAGATAATTTTATTAATATTGCAACAGATAAAATACCAGACATAATTTTTATTACGTGAATATTTTATTCTCTTAATCATATTAATTGAATTTATTATCTCTGGACTTTTTTGTGAGATAATTTGAAGTCTCATACATATAATGACGATGAACCAGAGACCTGTCAACAGTTAGATAATTTTATTAATATTGTAACAGATCAAAAATATACCAGACATAATTTTTATTATGTGAATATTTTATTCTCTTAATCATATTAATTGAATTATTATCTTTGGACTTTTTTTGTGAGATAGTTTGAAGTTTTATACATATAATGACGATGAACCAGAGACCTGTCAATAGTTAGATCATTTTATTAATATTGCAACAGATACGAAATACCAGACATAATTTTTATTACGTGAATATTTTATTCTCTTAATCATATTGATTGTTCAAAATATCCATCTTTTGTTTGCAAGCAATATTGCTGCTGCTCCACAGATCACCACCAATTAATTAAACCAAATTCAATTTAAATATTATTGTGATCTCTATTATTATGTTAACTAAATGTTGACAGATCTCTGGTTTACTATCATTGTATATATACAAGACTTCAAACACTCCCATGAACAAAAATCCAGAGATGATAAGTCAGAAGATCGATCATGATATAGAATCAACATTCCTGACAAGAATTAAATTTCTCACATCTCGATAAAAATTGACCTATAATGCCTGAATTTTTTGCTTAAGATGAACTTTAGCATACGTTCTACAAGTTTATTAATTTCCTTACCAACCCTGAATCGTAATCTTTATGACATCTTGCGTCCCACAACGAACAAGATCCATTTGATCGCTAACTAAGTGTTTCGCTTTGTTCTAGGTAAGTTGTGACCGGAGAACCGCGATCGACCTTTGGATAATAATTCGGCGGTAGAGCTCAGAATGACGTTCAGATGCATGCCGGCCTTTCAGACTCTCGGAGGCGGTGCTGACTGCGGCGCATCTTGGGTGAGTGCGTTGCGCTTATATAAGACACACGCGATTCGCAATCGCTCGCAAATGCGGGGGTCGCAAATGCGCGCTCGCGCCTGATGACCTTTCTTGTGCGGATTCATGAAATACTTGGCGGCGCCACTATTATTCGATATTCGTTGCTCTTCGGCCCTTTTGACGTCTTCGTATCCTCTGTATCGCGTTGAACGTTGTACGCCGATAAATGCGCGCGACACAAAGGACACTCTCGTATCGACAAATATTTACGAACATTCGTATTTTTATTCAATTAATAGTCTGTCAAGTTTTTCAAAGCGCTTGCTACCGGCTTGCCGCGTAATTGAGCCTTCGTAATTTTATCGAGATTTTCACTGAAATGCGTAGCGATATTTTTACACGTCCGACGGTACCGTGTGCTCTCTGTTATCAGAAACTCCCTTTCTCTCTCTTTGTCTCTTTTTCCCTCCTCGCACATCGCAACTTTTTTAATCATACCGAAAATGTAAATTATTTAATTACCAGCAAACGTTTCGAATAATGGAAGCGCCTTTTGTATTTTTAATGACTCGCGGTTGAATTAACGATGATACACGTTATATTCGAAAAATTACGCTTTGCGCATAAACATGCTTTACGGAAAAATCGTAATCAATTAATACCGTCGCGATAAATTTGTGATTGTACAATAAATTTTATTACCATTGAGAAATCTACGTAATCTAGCACACAGTTTCAACAATTCCCATAAACGATGTTTACAATTAATGTATAAAATTCGATTATCTTCTCTTGATAAAAGCATTATAACTGTTAATGCAACAAAGTTTTCGAAACTTACGTGTTTGAAAACAACATTAATTAATAATCGTTTAGGAATTAGCGGCATTATAAATATTTACGATGAATTTGCGAGATGGTAAATTATGAGATTTCCTTTATATTAAACTTAATATAACACAAGAATTTGAATAGGACGATATTTAATAATGCAGTAAAATATCGAGGTACAACATTTTAAATAACATTTTACAAGAAGTACTAGCTAACGGAAAGCGAGAAGATTTCAGGTATTGGTCCATAAACGTGTTTTCAGGCGTTATTATCCGGAAAATCTCCGGAATATATTATAGTATGTAAGAGAGCTCGAACTCTCGTGTAGAAACTCGCGTTACAAAGTTCAGTACGTCTAGACGTATCGATTATATTACTCGCTCGTGTGAATACATTCGAGAGATCTGGATTGATTTATAAAGAAATAACAGAGAGAGAGTTGATGTTATAATAACAACGGAAATTGTGCTGAAAACACTTGTCGGAAACGGTGCGCGCGAGGGGCGTTAATTACAAAATGGCATTTTAAAACAAAAACAAACGACAAAATTACACGCGGAAATTGAATTTTTACACAATACGATATAAATATAGAGACCGCACCGCACGCATCGGTGAAGAGAGAGAGAGACAGGTGTTATAATTCGCGCGGCGTGCGAAATTGAAAGAAAGGGATGGGAATCGGAACGCATCTCGTCGCATGACGCTTAATGACGTCGAAAAGTTGGATGGCCGCGTGTTCCACGGTTTCACGGAATTAGACGAGAAAGCCGATGTTGGAGGAGAGGCCATTTGCTTTGGATAATAACGCGGCAAGCGCAGGCCTCCCCCCTTTAATGCGCCTACGCGACTTCAAACTCGGTACCGCGGCAGATTCTCAAACCTTCCTTCTTATTCTCATTCCATTGTTATTACTTTGTATTCCCTTTCTCCCCTCTTTCCGAGCCAAGTAAATAACTCCTCATCGTTTACTTACCCTACCCCCGAGTTTATAATGGAGATTATCTTATTTGTGTCGAGTCTCGTTTTAGTCCTCGGCAAAGTCCAAGCTCCTCGACGGTAGAAACGACGTTGGGTGGAGGGTGCAGAAGGGAGGAGGAAAAAAAGGGGAAAAAGAACGTAAGAAGGAGGAATCGTGCGATAAGAGAGCGAAAGAGAAAGAATGAAAATAAGCACGAGAAAAAGCCATCGGCGGGAGCGGAATAAAGGAAGGATAAAATGGCGGGAGCTCGGTAAAAAAATGAAAAGAATAATTATGCCGATGTTCTACGCTCGATCTCACATTTTATTTCGGAAATAGATATTTTAAGACGGTAATTTCACAAATATCTGACGTGTCAAAGTGTGATACGTCCTATATCGTTTTATTCGTGACTGTCGAAACAAATGACAGATTATTTTAGGTAAAGTATTATTTTTTTTTCACATTCTGAAAATGCGAAATTACGCTAAATTCATCGGAATACATCGATATTATATGTCGTTATATAATAATTATATAATAATTATATACTTTTATAATAATTATAATATTTATACTATATTATATTTATATTTATACTATAATATTTATAAATATTATAGTATAAATATAAATATAATGTAGTATAAATATTATAATTATTATAAAAGTATATAATTATTATATAATTATTATATAACATTGATATAATATCGATGTATTCCGATGAATATTTATAAATATTATAGTATAAATATAGTATAAATATTATAAATATTATAATAGTTTCATCCATCCATCATTGTTAATTATATATACGGCGTAGAAATTTTTGTCGTAACTTGAAAATTTGAATTTTTCGCGAATTGTCGAATACGACTCTCTTTATGTATTGTTTTGATAAATTGATTCCTAGCGCGCAATCATTCGCTTCCTCCTCGTTTCTAGTTTTCGTATCGTTCATGCTCGTGGCAATGGGCCGTTTTGTCTCAAAACAATCATGCTACGCAGTCGATTTTAATTTTCAAAGCAAACAGGCATTATCACCCACGGCGGATCGTCCTTTCGTTCTTTCTTCGACTCGTGAACGCATTTAAACTCAAGCGCACAGTTTTACGCAGGCGAGGAGGTTTCTTCCTCCCAATATTTCAGAAAGTTGCTTCGCATCAGTTGCTGTCTTTAATTACGAGGATGTTTCTGTAATTAATATTATAGAATGGTACTATTTCATCTTTCTTATAAAAATTGAGAAGAGAAGCTTCTTTTGCTTCAAGCTTTTTGTTTGGATAACGAATCTAATCTTGACGAAAACGACAATGTTTTTATTCGATTAACAGAAATCAACAAGAGAAACCACGGGAAATGACAATTTCAAATTATACTTTAACATTTCAAATCCTCTACCATCAGTGATATATTTGTTCAAACAGGATATTATACATGTTAGGATCATTAAAAGAAAATAATATCCTCAATTGCGTACATCTCGAGGTATATTTTTTTCCTTCAATTATTTCTATAAAACGGCTAAAATATGATTCAAGTTTTCACTATCTAATCGAGAATCTATATACATAGATTTTTAAAAAGTGCGAGGGAGGTGTTACTTTCCAAGTACAAACGTCGTTAGCGACTAGTCAAGTTTATTAACGAGATACGCTAAGGAAGGGAGAAGGTCGGCGGGAAAAAGGAGAGAAATCGACTGAAAAATTCCACATATTCGCGCGCAATAATGCGAGAAATTCCGAATCGCATGCAAGATCGCGCTTTAGATTAGATCATCAGTGCCTCAAGACGTCGCGGCTCGCAATGAGGCGTAGCTACACCGGCACGCTAATGAACGGTTAAGTACAAGAGTGTTACACGCACGGTATATAACCATTCCCCTGCCGCCGTCTGTTCGATCCCCCCCTCCCCCTTATATATATATATATATATATATATATATATATATGCATGTATGTATGTGTGTGTGTTCCTCTAGTCGGTCTTTCGCATCCACCATTCTGCGGGTCGGGCGAATCGCACGTAAAGCAGCGCGTCCACACCTTGCAATTACGAGAAAAAGGGGGTCCACCCACTACATCGCGATCCTTTCAACGTAACCGGGCTGGCGCGGTTTCTCTCTCCCCGTCAGTTATTAATTATCAGGTCGCCACTATGTTATTAGTGCGACTAGGAGAGACCGCCCCGGCCGTTCCGACTCGGAAAGCGACGCTTAATTCTCGCGTCGCGCCGCGTCGTGTCTAACGTAAGTCCTTGCTGACAAATACAGACGTGCGTGCGTGCGTGCGTGCGTGCGTGTGCGCATGCCGTAATCCGCCAAAGGGTATCTGCGAACTTTGGCATGACTCGTACGTGTAATTACTGTTATTAATTAGTCCAAGAAACGAGGCATTTTAAACGCAGCGAATAAAAAGTCGGCGTTGTTGCGTTCGCTGAAATAATAGACGATGATGGATATTTTGACTGTGTATTAGGATCAGCAAGCAGGCGTAATATATACGATGTTGCCAAGAGTTGGAGAAATTGTGGGAGTTGCCGATAATTTCTCGCAGATTTTTTAAAATCATTTTTTTAAAATAATTTTAATCGCGATATTTAAGTTATTTATACATAAAGTTTTTCAAGTTTTTTAAATTTCAAATATTCTTACGTAATTTAAAATTACGTACTTTAAAATTCATGATTAAACATTTAAGTCTTTTGTGATTTAATTTTAGATTTTACAGTTGTAAAGTTTTAAACTTTTTATAAATTTGTAAATTTCTAAAACTCCAATAAATATTCAGATCTACAATTCCAAAAAAAAATGAAATACTGATATTAATTATTTAATTTATATGTGCGTGTATGTATTGATCCCAATATTAATTTTGCACATTTAAAAAAAAATTCATTTATTACATATTCCAAATAAAAATCTTCCAATTTTTCTCGCAACTCGAATATATTTATTGCTCGAGTATATTTATTGCATTATAAAATTGCTTTATTAAGTGTTTGTAACATGTTAAAAATAATGTAAGATGATACTACTACGAGTGTTTTCCGAAAATTGAATAACCACAATATTCCGTCTTTTTTGGATTTTATTAAAATAAATGTGCTATTGCAACGAGAAACAAGCAAATAATGGATATGATACAGATCACTATTGACAATATTAATATTGATAATTTTTGCCATGTTTTGATTCCGAAACAAATTTTTTTTCAACTAACGGATCAAGTATATTCAATTTAACACATTTAAACTTATCATTTATTATCTTATTTTCAATGCATATCAGCTTCTTTGTTCTCGACCAATTAAGCACGCGTATAATATTTCGGCAATAATTCAGTCAATTTTAATTAATTGATAAACATATTTTACCGATAACTCTCATCAAATCGTAGAGAAAGATAAAGTGGCGCGAGTTTCGTTTATCGTAATGAAAATTACGCTCCGCGAATCATTGGGTTAATTAAGAGGAAAACAAGGGATGCAAAATTCTTTCTGGATAGCAAACTCGTTGATGCGCGTTCATATGTGCTCATTAATGTTTTTCCGCGACAAAGACGAGTCGCGCGGCAAAGGAAAAGCGCGGCTCGTCCCTGTTTCTCCTTTGGCGAAGCGACCCGGCTTTGTGAGAGGCATTTGCGACCGTTTGTGTACACGCTGCGACAGTGCAAGAGTCGATCTCCGACTCTCGTACGCGAAACAAAGCGCGCTCGCTGGCAAACGAGCCCGTCCGGGACCCCCGAGGGGCGGCGAGTATTTCACCAGAATTTACGTTGCATTTCACGCTGCTAATACTCTCGTGGTATAATTATAATTAGCGGGCTACGCCCTTCACACCGCCCCCTTCGAAAGTTGCTGCGGATATACCTGTGGTGTGCATCCTTCCACCTTGATATCCGCTTGGACTCATTCGTATGTTGCACACAGACACCACGTGGCTCTACATGACTATTAGTGACATTGCTGTGTTATTAAATAACGTCAAGACGAGCGTAACGCTCGAGGCACTCGTTGCAGCTACGTTGTTTTGCGAATTTTTGCATATTTTATGTACACTTGTAGTAGAGTCTGGAAAATCCAAGTATCCGGGGATCCTGGGAAGATTCAATTATTCGAATAGGCGAGGAACTTTTCTCAAGTCTAAATGTTTAAGGGAATAAAGAGATGTAAAACTCTTTCTTTATTGCATAAAAAATTAATCCGTTACAAACCCGGGAATCCTCTGTGGCTCGAATTAAAAATTCATCTATCAAGATGAGACGAAAATGAGACTCGATGATTCCTCCTCAGAATTTTAAAGACACTAAATTCCTAAGATCGAGATTATCGAAAGCGAGGGAGGCGCATAATTTTACGCTATCCCTGTAAGACTTCGATAGACGAAAAATCCAGCGGAGAGTTTCAGTAATAATGATATAACATGAACGTAATATGCATTTCGACCACGATTTTGAGCGCAGGGCGTCAGACAAGTCGAACGTGTGTAACTTCAGCGCGTTGCCGGCCATGCATTAAAGATCATAGGCAGATCCTGGTGGTTTTCGAGACGAAAAGGCGAGGGAAGGATCGTGGATACCGCGAAGCAACCACTGTTCGTCTCTCCATCCGCCACTTAACGCAACACATCATGCAATATACAGGCAGAACTGCACGCGGGCATGACACCAGCCAATCGCGCAGAATACGTGGCGAGAGGGAACGAGAAGGGCGCGAGGGACCCCCTCGAGGGTGGGCAAGAGGAGAAAAGGAGAGAGGTGGAGAGGAGAGGAAAGCGAACGAGGAGGGAGAGGATCCTGCGCGTGCCTCGGGGCGAAATCTTGGGCCTCGCGTGCCCAAGCATGGCCTCGTCTCACTCCTCGGTCTTCACGGTCAGAGGTCATCCTCGAGCACGAGCCACCTTCGGGTTCTCAACCTCCTCCCTCGCGAGAGTTGGCCACGCCGATATAGACCGCATTATTAACGATTGCTCTCGCCGCGACTCGACGAAAGCTCGAAATTCACGACATTAATGAACTCCAATAGAATCGCACAAGACTGATGATCGTGAAATCGATTGTTAGATTGTCTCTCTCTTCGATAATATACACAGAAAAAAAAATAAGTGTCAAATTAAAACTTATATACTTAAACTAACGCGTTCATTGTTTCGTATATACGCAACAATTTAAAATTTTTTTAGAAGAATTTAATAATTTTAAATTTCAACAATATTATAGTCTTATTTTAATATTAATGTAATTGTCGTCTCAAGAATATATAATTATTTAATTCTACTTTAAGAAAATTGTAATCTGATAAAAATGTTATTTTTTATCTAACATTGTTTCTTTTCCATTCAAGAAAATTAAATCTTAAATCACAAGAATATATTTTTCTTGATTGAACTATATAAAATGGCTTCATTCAAGTAAGCAATTATTCAAGCAATTATATTTTTCTTTAATTAACGCAATATAATCTCATTTCAAGATTTCCATGTTAAAACTAAATATATTTTCAAAACAAAAATGTCCTTTTTTTCTGTGTACTTTTAATCTGCATGTTGTTATCTCTAATCTTATTATTGACACCATAACTATTTACTTCTCACTTCGATATTTTTATGAACGTCCTGGAATCGAAATTTTTCTTCTACTTTTGATCTCAATCTTTAATCTAATATCTATTTTAGTCAGATTATTATATTTTAAGACTATGTAATTTATAGTTTTGTCGAAAGTTCGTTTTTAATTCTCTAAATAAATTGTTTACTGTTTATTTAAGGTACAAAATAGAGAGAGAGAGAAAGAGAAAATCTCAAATTTTTTATATAAGTTAAACTTGTCAAAATTTTTTTCTAGAATAAACGTAAGAAGATTGAGATTGAAAATAAAAGTAAAATTCTATTCGGATTTTTCAATGACAAATTTAATAAATAACATAAAATTTAATAAATAAATTTAGAATAAATAATAAGAATAAATTTCATCATAATTTAGAATAAAAAAAATAAGTTTTAATAAAGTAAATAAGTTTTAATAAAGTAAATAACAATTAATAAAAAACAAATATATTTACTCGCGATATCTTGGATCGGAGTTAAAATTGAGTTTATCATGACATGATAAAACATCACTTAGCGTACGATATTCACTTGAATTTACTGGAAAAAGACATTCGGAGAATAAAAATAATAGTCTATAAATAAATATTTAATTAAACTGTTTATATTTATTTTGTTGAGTGAACTGTAACAGCTCTGAGCGATTGAACTTTCGGTATACATAACGCGATTAAATCATTTGCATTCGTGCATTGCCAGAGGGTAATAGATTAACGAGAAATCCAAATTATTTTGCAAAATCTTTTAGAAAAACCGTACATAATTAACATTTGTTTTATCGTATACGAAATGAGATAAATAAAAAAAATGAAGTCCAAAGTTAATCTATTAATATTTAATATCGCCTATCGCTGGCGCAATCAATTTTTACGCAGCCTCCATCGACTCAAGTATTGAGTATAAGTAATTTGCATCGACAGAATCATCGTCGATGGTTCAGGAAAATGAATAAAGAATCGTGAAAAGCACTTTTTGCGCGACGATAATGGCAACGTCTGCCGCGTTAAATTGAATTAACGATAGGTTGTCAGGTATCCTGGCATTTTCTACCTTTTCACGTGAGAAACGGAAAACCTTTAGCTTTTGTCGCAGACAGACGCGTGGTCGCGCGATCGCTTTAGCAGCTTCTCTCGCGAAGACGGCCGGCTCTCTTCTACGCACGCTACTCGTAACCTTCGCTTTACGCTTTACTAATTGAGATGGATGCGAAATTTGCGTAATTACATATTTCGAGAGGTCGAAAAATCGCGGGTCTTTCGGGCGGTTCACGCGCCTCGTCGATTTACGGTTTGTTTGTATGAACTGATTTGTACGAGCACACGCGTTATAAACGTCAAGGATATATCTTATTGCTGTTCTCTCTCACTCATTTTCTAAGCGAATATTTCGATAGCTTGGCACAATTATTGATTTTTTTTTATTAAAAATCCGCCTAGATTTATATTTATGGGCAATGTTTTTTTTTTTTAATTTTTCAAAGACGCATAAATAAATGATTACTTCTCTTGAAACGTAACATCTCGAGATATTACAGATTCGAAGACTTATTTGAAGTCTATAGGTCGAATATTATCTAAATCAATTTTTTATTCACACAGTTGACCACATACTTATAATTAATCTTTATTTTTTTTAAATGAAGATAATAGTAATTATTAATATTTCTATCAATTTTAGTAATTATTAATATTTCTATCAAGAGATATATCGATGTAAATCCATGAATACATATTTTTAAAATCTGTCTTCATGAAACGAGGAATTTTTTTCGCAAAACTAACTCTTTTGCCACATGTGTACATAATTTTTTTTATCACTCGGGATGTAGAATTATCGGAGGATCATAGCGATTGATAGACAGAAAGATAGGAATAATAGTAATTACGGTATACCACAAAGCGAAGCTCTCGGGAAGACCGCATTAAGCGGTTTCGAAAGATCTACGCGCAACAATCATTAACAAAAGTCTTATACGAGCCCGTTCACAGGATCGAACGCTCATTCATTTTGCTTAATAACCGCAAATTATAGGTTATTGCGACTTCATGGCCTACAACTTCTATAGATTTAAGTGAGGTAATGTGGCATTCCGTAACCTTGACGGCATCTAACACGCGCTTCGAATCCTCATCGACTTGTATGTTGCCTGAAATAAGCGAAATTATGAGCGTTACATTTCGCGTCAGTCGGACGAAACAATCCAAATCGAGGTCAATAATCAATAATTCGATACCTTCTGAAATGCTTCTCTCTCTTTACATCTACCAAATAATCTCTTCATTTTATATATTTTTTTAAAATTATTTTTATCCATGTTACTTACACGAACGATTGCGTAAGGATTTCATGACCTCGTGAAAGAGATATTGATTTTATTTTTCAATTAATTATTAATATAGCAGATATTCAAGGTTAATAAAATTTATATATAATTTATATAATAAAAAAAGATTATTTAATAGATAGATTTGATAAGCTATTCTTTTAAGTTTATTACATCTCTCACATATTATATTCTCTCAATAGAACTGTCAAACTGGCATTTGATTTAACAAATCTGAGGGATCGAATAGTCTAATGCATAATTTCGCAAACTATCCGAGAACTGATACATAATTTATCGTTTCTATTTCATATCGTTTAATTCTATTTTTATCAGTAAATTAAAGCTAAAATAAAGCAAAGAACTACTGCAAGGCATCGCTCGTAATATTCTATTTTTGCATATCTGTTTCCTTTTTCTTGTCAAGTATGCAGACAAGACAGAGGAAACAAAATCTTTTCACATTTTTTGCTACGTCTACTGTTCTTGCAACCATGCTTGAGTAACGTTTTTATTCTCATGTAAGAGATATAATATCAACTTTAAAATATACTCGTGTCAAAAAGGTTCTTTTAAATTATAAGAAAATGCTTAAAAAAATATTATATTCATGCAAAACTCTCACATTCTGATGCTCAAGAGTTTCAATAAACATAAATATGTAGAGAGGAAGTACGATATAATGTTATATTTATCATATTCCAATATATTCACATTATCTTTAACCGTTATTTATTAAAGCGAATAAATTTATATCCATCCATAACGACACAGCAGAACTCATTATTCATACATGTAGGTCGTTATTCTCTACGATATCTTCCTTAATGATTGAAGTCATAGTAAATTTCTGGGAAATGATCTTAAATCATAGATCCGGTTTGAGATGATGATAAAACGCTGGGAAAGCTCGAACCGGTTCTCGCATGATAGATACCCAGTTCTTGTTGGAAAGTCGATTTTCTCTAGCGTTTCGTTTCAGCTGAATATAAGGAAAGCGAAACAAATTTTCATACAATATTGACACATATTTGTAAGTCTTGAAAATAATAATATAAAGTATCTAAGCTTTCAATACTAATTTTTTAAATAAGAAAATAATACAATTCTTAAAAATAATGCACTAGTGGTCTTATAATTTTCTCAAAATAATAGTATGGTATTCAATTCAACTTCCAGCTGTTTATAGAACATATATATTGAATGTTATGAATTTATAATGACACAATTAATAGTAATTATTATTTCGTGCATGTGTGTTGGTTCATATATATTTCTTCTTTCTCGAAAAAATTCATTCAATTGTCCATTGCCCGCTAGATAACTCACAATCAGCTGTTGAAGATAATAGAAGAACTCTATATCTTCATGTTTCTCTCTCGGAAACTGACCGAGTAATCTTCAGTAGTCGGTAATGTAGTCGGTAAGCAGGATTTCTGTACCGCATAGGAAGATTCAACAGTATAACAAGAGATATCATGTACTATTTCCCAGCAGATGACTCCAGCATCTGCTACTGCCAGCTGATAGGTGGTCGAAGATATCTTTATCGACCATAAAAGGACCAGGAACAGCTTTTTATATATTTATATATACAAAACAAATGTTCTTTCTTTCATTCTATCATATAGCCTTTCATCTATATGAATTCTATAATTAATTTAGTTTTTATTTTTCTTCATGAAAGAGTTTTGCATATCAATAATTTTATCAGTATTACAAACAACAATGCATTCACATTCAACAGACATTCTTATTAATTAAGCTTAAATATTACACAAATATGTAAATTATATAATTTTATTATTCGTGCCAAATTGACTTACTTGTTAGTTGTACTTTTAATATAAATTATAAATATTAACGATATTTTTATAAGTATTAACAATATTTTTATATTCAGAAACTTTTTGCACATATATATGCTATAATTAATTTTTATATTTTACAACATTTTTAATATTGTAATTATTGTTTCATGGACAAATTATCTTTTCTCGAACTGAGATATCCTATACTTTAAGAAGCTTAATTTCCGCTATAAAGATAATTTCTGATGAAGGGAAAGAGGAGGTATCATTATTACAAATCAGTCATTATATTCATTTAATTTAATCTTTAAAATAATAGTTATAAATATTGCAATAATTTATTTTAATAATATATATTATTAAATAATTATAATAATTTAATAATTATTTTATAATAATATTTTCAATGAAATTAAGTACTTTTACGCTTTAAAATATTATTATTACAAGAAAGTTGAGTGAATGCAAATACATTTGAAAAACACATCAAGGTTTCGGATTTTATTGGCATTTTAAATTATAATAAAATAATGTAACATTTAAAATTTAATATCGTAGGTGTAATTGCTGATTAAGTGCGTTACGTGGTACTGCGTGCTATTAATGATCTGCGATTACTGCATCAGCGGTAAGACTAACATGCAAATCACTCACGACTATTGTGCCTCTTGTAATCCGTCGTCGTTTCTTTCGTCATCGGATGCGGATACTAATACAGATGAAGTGAGATATCACAATTTTTGTCTGACCGTCAGCAACATTACTCGCTGGACAAAGAGAGATATGCGCGATGCTAAGAGGCAAAACATTTAATGAGGCAATTCACTGTGCATCGCGCATCTCGCGAGATGATAAGGAACGATAAGTGCAATTATACATATATGTCGAGCTAGCATCTCTTTCCCTATGTCTTCGTTCAAGCCAAGTTCACGATTAATTGTACGAACGGGAATTAAGTTTTGCATTTCTCTCCTATCTTTAAAATTAGATAATCTCCCCTTGTTTTGCAGAAAAGAGGTCTTATAGTTTAGAGAGTACGCGTTCAACTTTTACCTCGATTCACATAAATTGAGATAAAATCTCGAAAAAATTACGAAGGTGAATATCTCACAGTTTGTCCGAAGAATAAAAGATACATTTCACGAATTGTACTTTATAAATATTAACAATATTTTTATTCATAAATATTAAGAATATTTTTATTCATAAATATTAAGAATATTTTTATTCATAAATATTAAGAATATTTTTATTCATAAATATTAAGAATATTTTTATTCATAAATATTAACAATATTTTTATTCATAAATATTAACAATATTTTTATTCAGAGACATGCTTTGCATATATTGTGTATTGTAATTATTATCGTTCCATTGACGAATTATCTTTTCTCGAAGCAAGGTATCCTATCCGAGATAAACGACGTTGGGGGAACGACGCTTTCGGGGAACCCTCGATTGTACGATACACAAATACACGTGTGTATGCATATATATACGTGATCGGTGTATGTATATATGTATATCACATAGTCGTACAGATTACGTGGGCCTATATCGGTACCCTCGGCTGCATTATGCTCCATCCAGGAAGGAAGGAGCTCCCACTCTACGTGGCTCATCTCACCTAACTGACGGCGGATTCTTGGGCGCGTACAATGGCCAACTCAACGTGGATTGAGTTGCACCTTACCAGCGATACCGATGCGACGAAGAATGGCCAATTGTTGGCCGCATTGGCTATGTCGCGCTATGGACGGCTCTCCCTCTCTCTCCCTCCCTCTCCTTCGAGATTTTACGCGCAGATATATTGGTGCGAGAGACGCTCTCCTCTCCTCTCCCGCGACTTTTTTCCTCGCGTGCGCCGGGATAAGGGCAAAGACATCTTCTACCGTTACCGGCGATGCTATCTCCTTATTGATAGAGACCGTGCGCGGAACGAGGAATTTTTAATTAGCCTGGAGCACTTCGATTAAATCTTGTCGCGTAATTACGTTGGCTGATCCTGTACGTCACATATTTACGAGTATAAAATTGCGTTCATACTCGAGCACGTATAATAAAGTGAGCACACGTTGCATCTATGATAAAAGATTGATTATGAAAGATTAAAAATTGATAGTTTTTTTCTCCAAAAAACACTAGGAATTAAAAAGGAAGAAAAAATTAAAAATTGGCTCCTTTGTAAGCTTCGATAATTAATTATTAAAGATATCTATGATATATTTAATCGAAGAATAATGATTTTATGACTTTCTTTCGAAATGCAATGTAATAAAAATATGCATGCTGTTCAGATTATGCAATTTAACAAAATCGAGAAATCAGCTCGCGTGCTTTCAGCATATGATTCATCTGATTTATACTAGATGTTCGACTACTAGATGTTCACACGTTCTTGCATTGTATTCGTTCAAGCGTAAATTCCATAATTGAAGAAATTATTCCTTTTTCTTCATCGCATCTAAGAATTAGAAGTAAATTGTTGAAATGAACGATGAATTTTAATACACGAAGTCGATTGATTGGAGCACGCTGCAGTTTTTGCCTCGCTACATTGCTTGTGAAATATTTCATTCGACCAGCTGTGTAAGTTAATTTACATTATATCGCAAGAAATCATGGCGTGATCGTCTCTACCGTTAAAATAGCCACGCAATAAATGTCACAGAAGAACCGTAAAAATAATTGTAATCTTAATTAATTCATTCTCAAGCGAGGAGCGGAATTAACATTTCTGCCTTTCGTTATATGCGTAAAGAGGACGAAAAACAGAAAAAAATGAAAGCTAATTTATACTCAAATAATAAATATCCGCCGTTGAAAACTTTTACGAAGATACCAACTACCTCCAATTATATGAGAAGCATCGAAACTTATGAGCAGGCAATATCGCGATGGCACGTTATTATAGAAAGCAGAAGAGAAGGATGCAATCAACGAGTGTTGATTTGCACTTACTGGCATGACCATTGATCCTTGATGATCTTTGGCACCCGATCATCGATAATTAATCCATACGGTATGAGATTTATAAACTTCATTGTGTTGCTTGTGAAATATTTATATTATTTCCAATATCGACAATTGAAGAATTTTGTTTAAAAAGAAAAACAATTTATTTTAGCTTGACGATTTTAGTAATAGAGTGCATAGTCTTCCTAGTTATATCTAAAGTGTTACAGCCATTTAAAAAAATGTCAGCAAATTTTGACATAATGCAATATTGTTATAAATTAAACTATAATAAACACAAAAATTTTCCAGTTTATTTTATACAAGTATTAAAAAAGATAGTTAATCTCTCCAAAGTGTATCTATTTTTTGCAATTTGAAAAATTATAAGAAACAGCGTTCATACATTTTCCTTCTGGTTTTTCAAAACTAGTTGCTTGAAATGAAACAAAAAGAAGGCGAACATGAAATAAATTAGGACTGTCGTGGGCAGCGGCGAATTAAGGCTGCCAGCGCAAGTGAGTGCTCCTTTTTTCTCAACGTGTCACTTCTGTCGTCGATCACTAATCTTAAAAAGGAGCGCGTACAATCAAATATTTCACGTTGTCAACCAGTTAGAAAGTCCTGCCTGTCCACCGAGTCACTCCTCAAAAATGTCACTCTCATGCATTAATCATGTCTGCTCGCACGATTCTCTAACGACATCCGATCTCAATGGCTACCGCGTTATAAGCAAACCGAGTTTGTATCCATCGGACTCATTGAGAGTTCCAATGTAATTGCCGTGCAAACGCGAATGTGAGATCCTCGAGAACCGATGCTCTCGTCGCTTAGATTACACGACAATATGATGGGAATAGTTACAGAAGTGGTTTCGCAATCAATGAAGGGATAAGCGACGATCAATACGCATCTGTCGACGAGTGCGAATTCTATGACTAGGATTTTATCACAACACGTGTGTGAATATCGTTGACAATTTTGATCCATATTCATGACTCGCATAACGTTAAACATCTTCGTCTCTGAATATGAGAAGTATTACAGATATTATGGTAGTATTACGGGATTATTCTCTGTACATAAAGAATACCTTAAAATCGAATATTGCAAAAGTTTTTTTTAGACTTATAATTGATATATATTTTTAGATTTATAATAGTTTTTTTTAGATTTATATTGTATACACTATAGATTTTTACAGAGATTTAAATTTACATATCAAAAATTGTTTAAAAGTTTAATTTGTTTATTAGAGAGGAAGAAAGAGAGATTAAGTCATTTTATATATCAAGAAGAATTTTATCGCATACGAAATTTTCTGCAAGATGCAAATAGCAAATGCAAATCTTGATAAAGATTATTAATAAAATTACATATTTATTTATATATCTATTGTGTAACATATGTATTTCTATATTTAAAAAGAGCTACAAAACGGAAATATCTAAATTTGAGATCAAATAAATAAATGCGATATGTTATACTGAAGGATACAAAAAAAAGAGAATATTTCTGTATGTACGAGATAAAACTTTATTAATAATTATCAAAGAAATGATCCTCGGGCTACCCGCGGCGTAATTAAATGTCACGCAAATAATTAAGCCGTTTTCATAATAACTCTTTTATTCGCTTCCAGAGTTTAGATTTCAAGGGGCTTTGTGAATGCCCATTTAATTTGCGATAAAAGCATAAAATAACAGATTATCAATTGTATCACGTTATGCTTTCACATTTATAAAAAAAAATACGAGAAGACATGACACATATCTACCATATTAGTTCGCAAAATGAAAGACTTTTTCCGGATTTTCTCAATGACATGATTGTGAAAAAGTGAAAAAAAGGATGTTTTAGTATGAATTCTGCAAGCTTATTTTAAAGTAACGCTTGCAATTATATTGACACACGTAAAAATGAGTATAAACGCATATTGTGGAAATGCAGAAATTTTATTCAATTAAGAAACGATTCAGTAATTTATTATCACTTAATGCGTGATGATAATTTGTTAGCTCAATATGATTATAATTATAAAATTTTTTGTGAATATAATATTCTTTTTACGCTTCATCAGTAATATAATGCTTCATAATAAAAATTAATCGAGTGTTAAAGCGTATACAATGTCAATGTCAGTATGCAAACTTGCGCGTTTCATCAGTGCATCGAAACTTTGCGTATTTCCCGAACGTCAGCTTACACACATGGTAGTTATTCGTACCATTCACTTACGCGATGCAGACACGCTCCGGCAAGCCATACCATAATTTCCCTAACCATAACGTTCCCTTTTTTCCGCTCGCCGGATCCTGCACATGGGGTGGCCCTAATAACGCCGGGAAATAATCGGTCAGGATCCGCGATGGGGTGGGTGGGCTTTCCTTGCCTCCCCTCCTCGCCCCCCCTCTCGCCTTCCGATCTCGAAATCGCGGGGGAGCGGCATACCATTGAAATTAAAAGCCTTGAGGGAGCGAGCACCAAACGGCGTAATTTCTGTCCCGCCCGTGTCATTGGCGAGGAGAGACCGTGATCTCTGGTGTAGCCGAGTAGTGCCACGGTAAATCCTACGCGATTATCCTACGTGCCTGATTGTGCGCAACTGATGCTAGGACTTTACCGAACGAGGAAGTCCTGGCCACGTTTACTAAAAATGACAGCTTTATTGATATATAATATATTGCATATCTTTTTGATCATTTAAACGTTATTGGCTAATATTATTAAGATATCATTAAATTCTCCATTAAATAACCACAAATAGAAAATTAGTCACGAATAAAGATTAAAAATTATGCAGTTATTTTTATAATTCTATATTAATTCTATATTAATTCTATATTAATTATATATTATATATTAATATTAATATTATATTAATATTATATTATATATTAATATTAATATTATATTAATAGATATTAATTTCTTGCTATCATATATTAAGAAGTATGTGAGAGAACATGACTTGTATATCTCTTCCAACTTCCAACAGCGAAGCGTTATAATCGAACGGATTTATTTGAAAAGAAACCCAAGTTACTTATAATTGACTTTCGAAAACTAAAAAGAAGCTGCGATATTACATTCTAGCATTAAACTAAAGTGGCCATATCTAAGTTCTATTCAAAAGCTAATACACGAGACACGTCGGCTTTTCATCGGTCATTACAAGTTGAAACATTGATTATACACATTATGTCTCAGCCGGTTTCGAAAGACCACACGTTTTTAAAGTTATTTATAGAGAAGCGCTAATATCATCTTATGCTTTCTTATTTTGTAATTATCGGGAATATAGAAAAATATTTGAAGTTATTTAAACTTTAAAAGTTTTAAAGTTTTAACTTTAAAATGCATAATTCATGCCGCGTTTACGAATATACAACAAGATTCGATAATATTACAGTTTTAAGATAATATCGGAATCTATAAATTAAATATTTTCTTCATTGTTTGACTTCTTATTTCTGACTGATTTATTCATAAATATTTATCACAGTTATTTTAAATATTTTATATAAAAATTGTTCTTTGGAAAATTGTAATTTTTAAAACACAGAAAGTGTGCAATTTTAAACATTTTAAATTTTTGTAATTTCCTTCGTATACTACATCTCTACAGTAGTTTGAAAGAGGCAATAATATAGAATATATAAGAATATTTGTTTTTAATGTTTGTTATTCTGTTTGTTTAAAATGTAACGAAAGTTATATTAAAAAAAAAATTATCTCATGATTACGAAACTATAAGTTTTCAACTCTGGTACTGTAAATCAGGTTACTTGGAATTCACAATATTATTCTTCAGTCCAACTTGCCGTGCTCTCAGCATGCAAGATAATATTCACGTAATAACGTACTTCTCCACCACATCTCTAATCTTTCGACCCTAATCTACAATTCCTACGTAATCTTGATAAAAGCAACACAACAGGATTTTCACTCTTATAAGGTAATTGTACAGCAACCAAAACGCGATTAATAGCGCAGTTAAGGCTATTAAAACGAACATGTCATAAATTAGTTCCTTAAAATCTCTCTTATCACTGGTAGACAAGGAAGCACTAAGATTTAACAAAAATGTATTAATCTCATATTCTCTCTTTCTCATAGATTATTTAATTTCATTCAGTATATTTTCTAATTTTAATATTTATATATTTAATTTTTTCTGTTTATAAGTAGCATATTTAAATTTTTGAAATACATTAAAGAGTCAAATTTACTCAAAATCTTGATATACATATTAAATTCATAAATTAAATTCAAGCGTGCTTAAAAAATTGATCGGCAAATTAAATTTTGATAGCACTAATTAAATCAAGAGAACTTAATTTTTAAAGTACATTGATTAGATACGATATTGTGAGCAACGATAATTCTAATAGGCGACCAATTGTTTAAGACTGCGCCGATTGTCCTCGTCCCGCACGATCACAGGGGCAATTACCGATTATCCATTTTTCACCACGTCGTCGAGCGCAATCCTTCCTTCGCGCAAATGCCTGAGATGGTGCACGACAGTCAGAGTGGAACATTGGACAGCGAAATGCAGGAAGAAAATGAGGGACGAGCCTGTACGCGATGTTGTTTCGTTGCTCGTTTTGCAGCGCGACCGTCTGGCAGAAATGATTACGTTGAAAATCCACGTTACCGCTACATACAAAGAGCATACATCATTACAGAATACATCACGCGCATTAGAGAACATCCTTCCAATAAATCATTACAAATAACAAACTAGTTTATAATCAGGGCAGACAATGTCTGGATGTATTGGAAGAATGTAGTCTAGATTTGATATATATTGGGTATATATTGGGTGTTATGAATCATATGCAAACGAGAAATGTTTGTTCACACGATTATTGCCATTTATTTTATTTATTTACAATATAATATACAACATAAAGTTGACATATCAGTTAAAGAAATTTCAAAGAGAAAACTGACACTCGACAAAAATAGATCAAAAATAAACTACATCAGGGGAAACTATGTATGTATTTGAATTACGTAAAGGAAAATTAATTTCATCGTGCAACTGTATACTTAAGAATGAAAAATATTACGCGAACTCAATTTTGAAAACCACGTCTCCGCGCAACTCTTATTAAATTTACATATTTAATACTGAATCGAGCTTAGCTAACGGAAGTCGCGGTGGCAGGAGGGATGCCCGGCCAAGTCGGCTCCCTGAATCCATAAATCTTGGACGATCCACCTCGCATCGCGATGATACCTCCCGAGTTTTTCGATCGGGATCTCGTTCAGTTCCCCGATACCGCGAGTGGACGAGGAAAAAGCGCTTGCCCGCGCTCCGGCATCTGCTCGCTTGCCCTAGATTGGGCCCGTGCGCGTGCGAGGCGCAAGATCACGCACACGTGCGCGAGGGACAATCACACGTACGCGCGTTATGAACGGACGAACAAGGTGCGTTGGTCACTAGGGCGTTGACCTGATGCTGGACTGGACCAAACGAGCGCGAGCCGAGCGGAATCTCGAGGAAAAAGGGACGGAACGGACGCGGAAAGAGATCGAAAGAGAGAGAGAGAGAAAAGGAGAGAAAACGTCGATATACGCGAGAAAAAAGAGAGAGACGTGGAAATTTATTCGCGCGAAAAACAGACATGCTTTGATGAAAAGAATGAGAGGAAACATGTATATAAAAAAGAAGTAGTAGTAAGAAAACTAGGAAATGTTCCCGGAAGAATTATTGTGCGAGCGAAAGCGCGCAACTTGAGAAGGATAATTAATTGAAGATAGTGATCGAATGTATGCTGAATGTGTCGTATTTGCATGTGAAATTTGATAAATGATCATAGAGCTATCGTTGGAGTTTCCTTCATTAAATTTTTATTATTGTTCCTTAGTGATAGATCTTTAGTATCGATCCATCAGTGTTAGAGTTCGCACTTTTTTTCTTACAATTAGATGGATAAATGATCGAGAAACTCTTGTGAACAAATAAATGAAAGAGGCGATAAAAAAGATGTGAGATATTAAATATCATTTTATTGTGAGGGGGAAAAATACGAACTTTAAATTGATTAAAAAGAATTTATATTGTTAGGTAGAGATACTATCAATTTGTATTTTATTATTTATATTTATTTATTTTATTATTATTTTATTATATATTTATCATTTATATTTTATTTATATTTATTTATTTTATTATTATTTTATTATATTTATTTATATTTTAGATAGAAACTATTTAAAAAGTTGTTTTAAATTAATCTTAATTAAATCTAAATTAATCGTAATTAATCTTAATTAAATCTAAATTAATCTTAAATAAATCTTAATTAAATAAATCTTAATTAGTCCTAATCATAATTAATCTTTATTATATATATATATAGACAATAGTTTTGATAATCGTTTTATTGTTTATTCACATTCAGGTAGAAACATTTTTTACGATATTCCTGCACAATGCTGCTTTCAATGCGACAGGTTTTTCGCTTTGTGTCTGAAAAAACGAAGGCAATAGCGATTGCCTCTGAAGACATGAAGTCGCGCATAGCCGTAAGAAGCCGTTCACGTTATAAAATCGCATTAACACGTAACCGGACATACCGCATTCACCATACGCGTCATTAATGTTTGTCCTGTCGTTCTCTATCATTCTCACGAGTTGCCGCTCTCGGCCGCCCGAGATGGCACCGACAATAAGTTTACGCGCCACCCCGCAATTTATTTTACCCCGCTTTACCTCGCCGCGCGCAATGAAAACGAAGTAAATGCTTGTAGCGCGTTTATTGAAGAATTAACGGGGAATAAAACGCAGGGATAAAAGCCGCGTACCACGCGATTATCCATCAACTCGCCGCCGATTACCGTAAATATTGATGCTGGAAATAAAATGACTAGTACGCGCGATTCCAGTCGTGACGCGTATGTGTGAATTATAGCACCTTTATAAGGTTCTGTATAAGGTAATTAAGACATATTCGTAGGTACTCTGGCATCCGATACAATAGTATATGTGCAAATACGATCCCAAGCACCGTTATGTAGCTTTAAATATTAAATTTTATAGCTGTGTAATTTTTTGACAGCATATTTCAAGGTTTCCGAATATCTTTATGAGAAAGATATATACGCTTGTCTAATTTCGAGTTATAAAATTGATTGTAAAGCACCGCTTCCATTTGTCGCCGTATCTGTAAAGGTCTTTACGGTATAGAAATAGTTTTATTTCTTCTAGTTAAACTTATGTATGCTCGCGTTGACATATGGCAGATAAAATTTCATTTGTCAGATTCTGTTCTATCACGATGACAGGTGCTTTCTCTTGTTATTATCACGTTCTTGAAAAAAGGAGGCATACGTCACCTCTAATAATTTGCAAATATGTACCTGTTACATTAATCATGTCGTCGTCTGATCGTCGACTTATCAAGCTTTACGAAATAGACTACGACATCAATGACCAGGAAGGTCTCATGCAAATCGAGAAAATCGAATTGCATGATATTACATGCAGATCATTCTCGAGCTAATCTCTAGTCACAGCGGATTTTTCTTCGAGCACCGATCGACTCGCTAAATGATGAGTGGCTGGCCCTAAAGCTGGGACCGTTCGATTCGTGTATTATTACGACGGTATGGAACGCGATTGCGTTAAAAAGCGAAGAGAACAACTTGTAATAACGCACGTAGATGCATTACGAGCGCGATATCGCGGTTCACGTTCGCGACTATCCACCCAGATACTCGCGCAACCACTTCTCGATCGCGAAACCGCAAGCAGTCCACTCAGGACGGACGATCTCGTGGACGAGATGCTGCATGCTCTAATAGCCGAGCTGGATTCTCGTCGTCATCATTTTTTACGACTTGGCTGCGCTAAGTCGACGTACGCGAGATATGGAAAACTACCTTTTAAAACGAGTTTTATCTACGAATTTTCTTTCAAAGATAATGATGACGTAGAATCTCATATGAAAAATAAGAGACTAGAGAATTCAATTAAATTCACTATCTATTTTTATATTTTTAAATTATTAGTATCATGTAAAAATTGCAAGGTGCACATTGAAAAGTAAATAAATATTTTTGACACGATATAGAAAAATATAAATAAAATAGTTTTATAAATATATATAAATATGTGTGTAAAATATATAAATTTATAAAACTTTCTTATAAATATCTAAAATTATAAATATATAAAATATAATATAATTATATATAAATATATAAAATATAATTTATATAAATTTATAAAATCATGTAGATACGTAAATTAAATTCGGAAGACTTACATCATGTTATATATATATAAATTTATATATATATAACATGATGCAAGTCTTCTGAATTTAATTTACGGGTCTACATGATTTCATACAGAAATCCTATACGAATGATCATAAACTGGTTAATGAGAGAATTTAATCCCTGGATAAGATTTTACATTTCGTTTTTGCGGAATGTCAACGCGTAAAGGAACGCATCACCGAACAAAGTTAATGATACGAAGAGGGATTATATGATCTTGAAGATAATAATAATTAGCATGCGCGAGCTAATTTGCGAGATATCATTAATGATTTAGTATTTCGTGGAATCTGGAATGTAAATGTATATTTCGAGAAAGAGAGAGAGAGAAAGAGAGATACATCTTATAACATAGTATCGATCGCGTGACTGGTCTCGTTAAGATATAGCATCGACATCAAGTGTGGCAGAAGTTACCTTTACCACTAAGCTTGTTATTACTGTACTTGCTACATCTATATCTTATGCCGGGAATTTTTCATCTTTTCAACCTACTTTATTTTTTCATATCTTAATATATAATATATTTTTCCTAATTATGTGATGAAAAACAAGATATATTTATATTTTGAAAGATACATCAAGAGACTGCGTAATCTTATTAGAAATAATAGAAATTTCTTCTTATATTTTTAGATAATTAAAAATATATCGCGTCTGATAAGATTGTGTCCCATAACAATAGTAAACGTGAGGAAAATCCCGTCTCGTCATCGCTCTTGCTTAAATATCATCAAATCAATTTCGTTTCAATTAAAAAAAAATTATAAATAGCAAATATCGATCACGAAATAGATGCGATTTTTCGTTCCGATAACAACAACTTATTCGAGAATAATGTGAACGCGACACACCATGATCTCACAATAGTAACGGCCAGTATTCTCAACACGATTCTAAATCGCGTGATCGAAGACGTGATTGTAATAACAAATCTCTCAACACAAGACACGCCTATCTGCCACTATCATTGGTCGAGCTTGTGGGATAAGAAATGAAATAGGAATGGACGCGGTGGAACTGTCGCTGATTGCGATCGCAAAGTCGAATGGCAACGACACGCAATTGGCAGTGTAATTTCTAGTAGTCGACGCTCGCATTTATCACCGAGTTATCGATCGATTCTCTATTTAAACGCGCTCTGTCGACTTGTTTAATTCACAGAATTTCATCGTAACTCACACACGACGCGTGACACGTGAAGAGCAGAACACTATTTGCACAAACATGACGAGTTGTTTTGATTGCGTCGATGAATTCTGACAGTTCTCTGTTTCGAGAAATTTATTAATTGATTTTCAATCACATGACACACAAGCATGACGGTATATTGTCGATATATTATGATGCTTTTTATGAATTCGATGATGATGCAAAGGGGAAACTGCGACAATTTCTGTGCTTTAAAGAAAACGAACAAATGACACATCCCCGTACAAGAGATACACATCACAATCCGTAGCGCTTCGCCAATTTCGCATTTCCATAGAGACCACCTACGACAACCCGACGTCGCTGACGGCGAGGTTGACGACACTGTCGTGAAAATCGAGCGGAGATAAGCGAATGTATGCAGGTACGCGCGTGCGGGGGATGCAGGGTTAGTGCCATTTGTACAGCAATATATTATCCCGGCGAGTATTACATCGTATCGTGCAGGTTGGATGGTCTTCACCATCAGGGGGATATTGTGCGCCACCCATACGTGGCCACACATCCCGCGACACGGCCGCCGCTATCTGCATCCGGCAGAGACGCGCCCTCAGAATAGACGTGAAAATATGCTCCAAGATTTCTCTCGGGAATGCCAGCTCTCTCTCTCTGTCATTCGTCGTCTCTCTCGGTGCCATCGATGTATACACTCGCATTATCGCTCGAAGAACGGCAGTCCGTTATAATCTGAAAAATGTATCTTCCTCTCGGCGCCCTCTTTTTCCCCCTCCCTCCCCTCGCGTCCCGGATAACTTGACGCGACGCTTTTCCTCCCGACCTATCGTGCAGTTTTTTCGCACGTGGTCGACGATCGCGTTGCTGTTCTCAGTAGTGATCGTATGAACACGTGGGTGGCGACTAAGGAGGAATTCTTAGCATGTACGACGATAAGGATTTGGCTTCTCCACAAGAAACTGGTGAATGGAGAAGGAGAGAGGATTACAAATCGCGCTATAGAGCTCGTCAAACTGTGCCTTTTTAAAGTATGTCCGCAAACACTTCATAAATAACTATCGCCACTAACATCGACAGTTTTATTTTCATGACAGCATACATTTTGACATCTTTCAAAAAATTTCTTACATGTTTTATATCCAATTATAATACCAGAATTCTAATTAATGTCACAACTAATGTCACACAAATAATAAAATTTATATATTTAAAAAAAATTTTTTTAAATTATATTTTTAAATATTTCTTCTCTTAATTAAAATATAATTCCACTCGTTTAAAAGTACATGTTTAAAAATGAAACGAGCTCCAATAATTTCTACGAGCTATTCTACTTTTGTTAATTGAAGTATATATACTTATTTCTCGAGAACATTTTACGTCTCGGTAATTAAAGAAAGCATTATGCTTTTTGATAAAGAAAAACGTTATCCGTAGAAGCCTTTCCACTCGTTTGATTTGAAAAAGAGGCGCCAGCTTTACTCGCAAGAATCGAGATCAGAATATCATCCATCCAGTCTGGACAGGTGCACATAAAGCAAAGGGGAACAGAAGGGAGACAGAGAGGGAGGAGAGGGGAGACGAAGGAAAAGAAATGATCTGTCTTGGTATGCCGAGGGGGCCAGCCTCGTGAATCGTCGGGATCATCGGGGCCCGCCGTTGCCAGTCGCTGCTCACCTGACCCGAATATTTTCGTTCGTTAAAGGGTATTAATCACCGCAACAAATTCGGTTTTGTGTGCGTGAAAAATTTCCGCAATATCTTTGTCGGCGCGTGTACAATCGAGGTGAATCATCGATTGCGCAAGTCGATCGACATGAATCCACTTTTATAGAACGTTATTAGTTTCGTCTTTAATTTGTTTATTTATCCAGCTCTTAATTTCTTCGTTTTTAGATACGAATTTTATAAAAGCTAGATTGGTCGTAAAATTAAATTTTTTAAACTAAAATATAATGTTAAGAAATGAGCGATAAATCAAATATTTTATTATCATGACAGGAATCGTCTATTTGCATAATAATCGAACGATATAAAAATTTAAATTACACAGAAATCATTAAAACATACGTGCAAAAATGTTAAAATTAGAACCGATAGAAGAAAGAGAAATCAACTATCCAAGCGTAATTGACCTCGTAATTCGATATAGCCGAAGATTTTTACGCACGCTTGTTACAGCACGTATGTGGATTGATCTACTTCAATCAAATTCCAGTGAAACCGCATACATCGCGTTAATATCGAATCGATCGCGTATTTTAAACGATCGATTATCCAATCTGTAATCCGGGACGGTGGCGGACCGTGCTTTAAAACCGTTAGCATCGCTCTCTCCTCGCTTTTTGTGGGCGACGCGAATTCAGCACAGGCTATGCGGAAGAACACTCGTCGCTTAGACAAGATTTTATTGCAGTTGAAATTATATATCGTCGCTTATTGCCGTGCGGTGCTGCATTCTTTCCTAATGAGCGACTCATTTTGCCTTGGTCGCTGTTCGCATTTCGGGTAATGGATGAAGGAATGTTCACGGATACATTCGCGTACGTGCACGCGGATAATTCCGTTGATATTTGCCATCAAATTGGCACGAAATGTAACGACGCAAGTAGCGCGATCGAGTTTTACTTATCGTATCGTAATGAGACATAATTGCGGCGTTATAATGGTTCGATAATTAAAATTAATTATTTTTATTATTGATTCCCATGTGTAAATAATTAGTTACGAAAAGTATATAAGAACGACACTTTATGATATGTACGAATCGTATGTACAAGCGTAATAAACTACGTGCGTAAAATTAACGTTGTTGCGTTTTATCGATTGCACTTTGAACTCAGAGAACGGATAGTGTCCCAATTTCGGATGGCATCGGAAATATATGATTAATTAAACACTGTAATTTATTACTTATTTTCTAATGACATCTATTAATTATATTAATTATATTAATTTAGGTATTAATTATATTAATATTATATATACATATTCGATGCCCTTTTTTGCGTGTCTTTAATTTTTAATAATCTAAACGACAGAGACACATCTATTTTTTATTTCATACGCGACTTTTTTTAAATTTATGTTGCAAGAATTACGCTAAATTTAATTATTATTTCAAATTATTATTTCAAATTTCAAATTTTGTCCTAATTTCAGATGGCATCGGAAATATATGATTAATTAAACACTGTAATTTATTACTATTTTCTAATGACATCTATTAATTATATTAATTATAATAATTTAGGTATTAATTATATAAGTATTAATTATATTAATATTATATATACACATTCGATGCTCTTTTACGCGTGCTTTTAATTCTTAATGATCTAACGATAGTGACACATCTATTTTTTACTTCATACGCGACTTTTTTAAAATTTATGTTGCAAAAATTATATGCTAAATTTAATTATTATTTCAAATTTTATTATGGAGGAAATTCTTAATTTATATTTATATTTTTTCATACGCCCGTAAACACATATGTAGATACATTTAAAAATAGTAGTCAATTTTTTTCACTCTTCGATTTTGCTTTTATTCGATTCGCACATCTCGTTGCTTCTCAACAATTTATTGCAAATAAATCGATTATTGAATCGTATTTTGTTGCGACGCCACTGGTATTAGATCCGAGTTTGGTTCTCACTCACATCGCGCAACATCGAGAAGCGTGCGTGCATTATACGCGCGAAGCTAATTGGGAAAACAAGTAACGAAGATAACGAGAGAAAAAGAGAGAGAAGGAGAGAGACCGGTTTAAAGCGATCTAGTGTTAGATCAGATCTGTGTGGACTGCGCGAGAGACAGATCGTACGTCGTTAGTAACGATTCGCGATTGAGGAAAGACAAGATCCGATATCTGTTGCGAAGATACGCGCTGCTGCAAATCGATGATATGAAAATTAAAATATTTCGGCGTCAGTCAGGATGGGAATGAAAGAAGAAAAAGCAAAAATAAATAAAGATCATTAGACATTATTAATATTTACCTGATTAAATATAATATAATAACAAAAAGAAATAAAGAGAGAGGTGGGAAAGGAAATAATGATTCACGATGCCAATATAATAATAATCTTTGAAAGTTTTAAAATTAATAAATGATATAGTATAAAATAAATAATATATATATATATATATATATATATATATATATATATTATTTATTTATTTTATACTATATCATTTTATGTCGCATTTTATGTATACTATATCATTTTATGTATAAGATATATATATATATATATATATATATATATATATATCTTATACATAAAAAATGTGTATTTTATAAAATATATATTTAAAATATATATACGTGTATAAATATATAGCTCTTATATAATATAAAAAAACTTTGTGTCTGTGTGTGTAATATGTATTTGTTACTTAATTACTGTATAAAGCATTTGTACATATGTATAAAGCATTTATACATATATAGAGAGAGTAATCATAGTAACAAATATAAAAAAATTCTGAATACGTCGGATAAATTGATCTGACTTGAGTCTTGGCCCTGACATGTAGCTCGGCCGTCTGATCCACGAAGGTAGCGCGACAAAGCAATCCAAGATAAACATACACTCGAGTTTATCGATAAGCCTGTCCCGCGGGATCGTATCAAAGATATCCAGCGATCGGGAAGAAGAGAGAAACAAACGAGACGTATAAGAGGGAACATTCAACTGAAACGTAAAATTCTCATCCTATGCGGCGATCCTCCTCGATCCGCGGGATATACCGTGTATTTCTGTCCAACGAGATGAGAAAAAGAGAGACACCGAGCGATCTAGCAACGACTGCTGGAACGAACAGAGACGACGCTCGAGATCGAAGAGGAGGAACGCTCGTACGGTGGAGGAAACGACACGAAAGGGGGGCAGGCAGGACGAAGAACAGGAGAGGAGAGATGAGGCGCTCGTCGGAGCGGAAGCAGTGCCGACGGAGTCGAGATTGCGTAGGAACGAGACGGAGAGCGTGACAGCTGGCATCGTTGATGGTGTTGGTGGACAGCGGACGTACTATGCGGAATCGACGATGGTAAGTGTGTGCGACGGTGATGGTCGCCGCCGCGCGATGGTGATGGTGGTGGTCTACCGCGCATATATCGTGCTACGGAGCGCAGCTCCAACACTTGTTCCACGTACGAAGGAGTGAGAAAAAGAAAGAGAGAGAGGCAGAAGGAGAATGAACAGGAAAGGAAGAAAGAGAGAGAGACAAATCTGCCCCCTCCTGCCGCGGGCGGCGCCACTCGAGGAGATCCTTTCCTCTTTTCGCCTCTAGGCCATTCTCGAGAGGCGCGCGCGCCAACGCGGTGTCGCTCGATCGGGATCCTCGCCGACCTTCGACCAATACGCGGTCATTTAAAAAGAGTGCATACCGCGGCTTTTCATCGAGCGACTTTTCCGGAAGTGACCTCGTGCCGTGAATCCCGCGAACCGCCCTTCCTGCAACCGCAGATCGGGTTATCCACGTTAATCAACGACGACGTCTCCTCTTCGCCCCCACGTGACACGGTGCACGTGGCCTATGATTGATCGATCGCGTCTGTCGCGAGATGTCAATATTTCGAAACGCTATCAAGCGAAAAGCGATAATTTCCGTTAGCAGTGTCTCTTCGGAACGCGATTATATAAGCGAGAATGATGAGATCTCTGTGTAATGCGCGAATCAAGCGTTGACAGTGAAAATTTTTGGTACTCGAATCGCGATCGCTGAACAGGAGGTCGACTTTTTCAGCGAAAGAAGATATCAAAATCATGAACAACGTAATTTATTACGGAAGATCGAATAACATCGGCCTTGTAAACTGAGAGAGGATATGTCTACGCATCGTGCGCGTCGATCGATCGACGGTATCTCGCTACTGTTCACCTTCTACGTCTCGATTCCGCGAGTGAAATCTGGCCGAGTCGAGCGGCCAAGCATGCTGTCGATTGTGAGAATGGTAGCCGACACCGGTTCGCCACCAAGGAACTAGCCTGGCCACGTGACTTTCGGCGGTGGCCCACAATTTCTACGTCGTTCGACACACGCGAGCGTACGCCATTGGATGTTGTTGAATCTGGATCCGACCGATCTCGAAGAAAATCCCAAGAGAACTAGTATCGCTTCATCACCGTGATTTTTCCAAACTAAAATTCATTAATCATCCTAATTGACAACGGAGAGGAAAAGTTCACAGTGCGAAACGAATCGCGAATGAATGACGCGCGTCAATCCACGTCCGACTACAAGGAAAATCCACGCGTGATATGCCGTTTAATTACGCATCGACGTCCCCACCCGAGCGGTCGAAGCTACTTTAGCCGCGACCAAGTGCAAGAGGTAAAGAGAAAGAAAGAGAGAGAGGCAAATAGGAAGGATTCTACCGCGCGTTGCGTATCGCGCGCGGAGTCGGAGAGTTGAATGCGCGCACAAGCGCGAGGTCGTCCCTCTCGTCTCGATCGCCTCGAAACTCGAAGCGTCGAAAACTCGTTCGAAAGCTGACGCATCACATGAATACGAGACACGATCCGCAGGCGATCGTGACGCAAGAAATCGGGGAGGCATTGAACTGTCCCCCGCGAGTTTTAAAATGCGACGAAATTTCACGATATCGCGATGAAAAATTTCGCAACGCCCGGGGTTTCCGATCAAAATTCCGCTAAATATTCTACGGACTATTCCGCGATGGTTATTTCCCGTGCTATGATCAATGTACGTTTGATTGTCTGTAAAACGCGATTCCATCTTGTTCGTACAGTATTACTGAGATCTTATTAAAGCGACTACAGTGCACGATTCCTCGTCATATGATCGAGATATCGAAGTTCCATGTCAGACAGCGCGCTGACAGCTGTTCGCAAATACCGCAGACGTTTTAAGCTCTCTTAATTGAGTGGGATATAACGTGCACCGAGAAGCACAGTTTCCTCGATGACTCTTCAAAAGTAGTGAAAGTTACATCTGACAGCAAATTTGCATACAATTATAGTAGTGCCATTGCAGCTCCTCGCTTTGAATACTTCGATGGATGTCATTTAGTAATATGTGATAGTATATTAAAATTTTAAAGAGAGCGTATGATTTTCAGAAGCGCATTAATTGTGTCTCTTATTAACTTTCAAGCCAGTATTTGAGGAAACCACGTATTCATGCGCGCTTGAAATTAGACATAATCAAATGGTAATGATCGCAATAAGCACGTTACTAGGATTGGTAGCAAGTTTAACGCTTGGATCGTACGTGAAAATTAATCGGACTTATCAATGCAAAACCTCTCCAACTTACGAGACATTTCGCTACACACGTGCAATTTTGCGGTTTAATCTGTGCGACCACTTGTTGATATTTCTCTTAAATAAACGAAGTTTATCCGGTTAATGGACCATCATTATACTGTCATTATACTATCAAGAAATAATCAGAAGATATTACTGTCGACGAAGTAACTTAACAAATGTATACATGGACATTAGCGGCAGTCGTAATTGGCCAAAGTTTTATGGTGAAAGCAAATCCCCGGCGCATTCCTCTCTCATCAAACGATCATTATCGAATGATATTCGCATCGGTCGTCGAGCAGAACGATAAACGTACAGAGATATACCGATCGAATTGAAATTTAATCATACACGAGTATCTCTCCTACCTCTCATTATCGAGACACGTTGAAATAGCAAACTGACACAAGCTCGATTTCTGGATTGCATCGCCATGATGATGCAATTTTATTAAAGGGACCAGGATTAATTAGTTAATATCTTTGGGAACTTTCGATAATCGAGCTCGCGAGATTTAACGGTGAAAGGCGGCTCTATGCGCGCGCTTGGTCCATACTTCCTTGGTCTCTACTGGTGATTATCTCGTCGGATTTGCACGAATTCTGGCGATCAAAATAGCGGACACTGATGTCCACCATGTCCGTCCTGGAGACCGGTGAGACTGACCGGACCATGTCACCGCTGGACGAAGTCGTGTCCCCGACAAGCGTTAAATCGGAACTGATGATCACCGACATGTTGGACGAGCACGAGGTCGCGCTCGACGCGCATCGCAAGCGGAAAAGAGACACGGATGGCGAGGAGCTGACGCCAAGAAAACTGCCGTCACTCACGAGGAACAACAATGAGGTCGGATTCGTCCTCGAGGAGAATCCTGATGACGACGACAGAGACGATGTGAGTCTATAGTTCTTCTCGTCTCGGCAATGTTGAATTCATACATTATACAAAATTTTGAATTATGTAATGCTCGGTAATGGGCATCATCGTAATCGAAAAAATAGTGATATTCTCTGACATTTTTATGATTAAAGCGCATGTAGAAGAATTTCTAAAAATATTGAAAGCACACAAAATAATACAAGTTATTAATACAATTTTACAAAAAATTACAAGGTTTTAATACAATATTACATTATATTAAACATTGAATTTATCGAAAATATACCAAGCTCAAATACGTCTTGTCCAAGATAAAATTATATTATATTTATTCAATCGTTCTACACAATAATGTTTTGCGTTAATCTTTTTAGTAATGATTCTTTTATTTCTTTATTTTTTAAATTACAATGTGTTTGGAAATATAAGGATATGTTTTTCTTTTTTTTTTAAATTTTTGATACTTTATTGCCATATTGTGCAAGCATGTCTCAAACTATAGAAAATTCTCACGTGGTAAGAGAGAGAAAAAAGCGGGAGAGGGAACAGCTGTTGCTGACGTGCCCGCCTACACACGGTTATACCTGTTTCGAAGTCTGTGAACGTATTCTATTCTGACACTCGGCAACAAATCAGATGTTCAGATCCACGGCTATAATAAAACACAGCTATTAATGCATACTCCTTCGCGCTTTAAGAAATTTGCATTGTCAGTTGCCCTTTTCGCATGATTATTATTTTTATCGTAAAGTTTTGACATTATTTAAAACGTGATGCGTTTCTATTGTTTATATAATCGCTTTTCTCTCATGACTTTATGTCATTATTTTGTCTATACGTATATTCATAGTTTACTGTTGCTACTGGAATTTACATTTTTCGAATCGAAAAATATAGTTTAATTAATAATGGTTCGATTTAAAAAAGAATGTAAAATTTCTGTGCAGGGGACTATCAAGATGCTACCATATTACTTTTATATAATCCAATGAATTATTTCAATTTCTAGACAAACAAGGGACAATAGAATTTTTGATATAATTTTTATATACTATCAAAAACTATCAAGAAATCATTAGTTTGAATCATCATCTGATAAAATTGTTACAAGTGCAATTCATTAATCTCTTTACCTGACTCATCAGTCTCTTTAAATGATCATCGCAAAGAATCTTGTATTTCATGAATCTTCATTTCCCGATCTTAGGATTCGTTGATATAAAAATATCAACTAGAAAACGAGGCCGAACGGATTAGCTCGTAGACAGCACCTTTGTAAGATATAAGCCGATAAGGTCGCGATAGGTGCGAGACGAGTTTCAAGAAAAATCCGGATGCAATTCTGAGATGTGACGGTGCCGGCATCTCAACGTTCGATGTAGCACGTGGTGGCTACGCCGATGATTCCGCCACAACCGTACAACAGCATCGGGAAGATTCCATTAACCGCGTTTCCAGTCGATGAGCGGGAGCGCAAAAATTAACCCTTGCTACCGGCTCGGGCTCGTGTCGTTAATTATATCCTTGGAATCGGCGCTTTCGCGGTATCTAACGATACCATGAGTTACCTTAGGAAGCTTCACGCTTCTCATGCACGAAATGAGAGAAGATTAGCGCAACATTTGTCGATGAACGTTTCGCTTAAGAAGCGTTCTTTTTTCACGAAGGAATTTAGTATCTTTTCTTTCTATCTAGTTTTAATAATTATAATGTTAATTTTTGCGGACGGAAACTGATATATTGATTTATTTAATCGAAAATAAAGAATATTAATCATTAATTAAAAATACAATGTCTTTAATGTTGAATCAAACGAGAAATAATTAAAAATAGAATATAATAAAAAAAAAACTTTTTTAATGGAAAATTGATTAATTTAAAATTTTGCTTGTACAGATCCTATAGAAAAGAGAAAGTCATCGTATGATGAAATAAAAATATTAATATTTTGTAAGCTTTTCCTATTTATTAATACAAAAAGCAATAATATGTAAAGAAGTATCGACAGGTTATCAGTGATGAATATCTTTGTACATGTAAAAAACATGTGCTGTAAGTTGTTAAATATCAACTTTGCTTAACTTTGATAACCATTCTGTCGTAGTATTATCGTGCAATCTTAATGCCAACGTGCGCTAAGATGTAACCATAATGATAAATCATAGTTAGTAATATAATTTGACAGCAAGATTAATAACTTATAGCGAGGTAAAATTTAGATTCGTACGATTAACCTCCGCCTCGTTCGTAGTGTTCCTCGACATGATCCACCATTGTACATTAAATTGCACACATACACACAACATACATATATATTTTACAGCTATTAAATATTTATTTCTCTCGAAATAAAAAATGTGAAGGTTCGAACTATCGATGAGAGATCTATGCGTATGGAGAAAGCTGCGTCGCGTCGAGTATCGCGAATGCGTATCGGCAAATATGTCGGTCTTCGTTATCGCCACTCTAAGACGTGCGACCAATCATTTCAATTTCACGTTGATTGACAGCGTAGAATCGAGGAAGTGAAAGTGCCGAAAATAGTGCGCTAAAATCGGCACGTTGAACTTCGAGTCTGGGGATAATGTCGTCCTGTTTGAGAGGCCAATAAAAACCGCGATTAATCGTCGAAAGATTCCTCGGTATGACAGTTTTAATGGCTTGCAAGTAATCGCCTTTGCGCCAGCAAAGGATTTAAAGGTGAAGCTGGGGCCTTTCACGTGTTACTATAAGACGCACGTACAAACATAACGATGTGTATAGGGGAAGAGTTTTTCTTGTGTGCGATCCTCATGAGAGCATGATGGGTGAACTTCGCAACTTCGCACGAGATGCCACTTTAATTCGCGAGAAACAAGGAACTCTTATGCTACATGCGTCGGTTGCGCAATAAAATTTCAATAATTAATACTTGGCGGTTCTCTGATCAAGATGGAAGTCTTATATGCAACAATAATTGATACGTTGGCAAATAATTAAACAAGGTTTACTCGGTTTTCGTTGGGTAATAATGTTTATATTAAGACAATTATCGCGCGTTTACGCGTTTTTATCTGCTTTGTCTTGTAATCGATGATGCAAAGAAAAGGAATGTTTCTATATCGATGCTGTCTATCGCAACGATAAATATGTATTAAATGCTGATAAATGAGTGATAATTCATGTAATAATTAATTGACATCTATTTAAATAAATACAAAATTATTGATTTAATTCATCTTGTTATATTGTTGGTATTTAACATTAATCATTGATTTTTTTTATTTAATAGATACATAATTGTTAAAAAGAGTTGAAGTCCTTGTCATTAATTTAATTTATTTTAAGTTGAATTCACTTCTTTCTTTGCAAAAATTTATAAATATGATAACAGGATAATTAATAATGTCAAAAAATAAAGAATTTTAATATGAGAGCTGCATATAAATGAAAATATTTTTTATTTTGTTTTTTTATTGAAGCCTTAAAATTTTAACAATATTTAATTTATTGTGTAACATGCAAAATTATCAAATTAAACCGTTCTAGTAAAATTATTAAGAATGCTTTTCGTTGAGAAAATATTATATACAATTATCAAAAGAAATATTTTTATGATGGATGGATTTAAATCTTTCAAAGTATTTGCATCCGCTACTTTTATTCTCTGAATATTATTACCAGCTATCGATTATAATGACCATAAAGTGCCGTTATCTCGTTCCATTAAACGAAGAAACTAGCCACATAACATCATCCATAACGCAACCTATAAAATTAAAATTAGGCATTCTCTTATAAAATATTATTATGATAAAAATACCGTCAATTTTCAGCTTGTCATGTTTCGTATTATCGTGTGGGTCTCAATTTTATGCGATAATTATCTACAATGCATCAATACATACAGGGTATTAAGAAAAAAAATAATGATCCCGATAAATTTAAAAATAATTCCGAAATTAAATTAAAAAAAAAGTCAAAGAAGACATTCGTTGGTTTTCAACATTTATAACTTGAAAATTATTCGCGATGTAACAACTTTTAGAAAAAATTGAGAATTATAGCTCTATAGTCAAGCTCGTGGATCTCTCTCCTGGGACTCTCTGAACGTACCCAGCATGTGGTGGGTCGAGTATCGACAATGGAATTCGCCGTTTAAAGTCGGAAATCAATCTTCGTAAAATTTTAAACGCCTCGCGTGCGACGAGTGTCCCTGACTTTCGTTCGCGGATAATGACTACCTGCGGAAAAATTGAAGTTCGAAACGCGGTAGTCCTAAAGACCGGAGATAAATCACCCCTGGCATCGCGGATAATGATAGGTGGTGCAAGACGACCGTGTGCGGTGATATATTGTTGGCAACTCCTAAAGATAGCGCTTGAAATTCCCGGTGAGTGATAATATGCCGTATGCCGCCGATTGCGCATGCGATTTCCGATGCGATCTATCCGAGGATAGATGATTACGGTAACGTCGCTGAAAGGGCGATCGATCAGAGCGAAATTACGCGCTTCCGGTTATTGACGTCATCCGCTTCGTTCACGGGCGCGCATCAACGTCGACCATAAAGAAAAAAAGATGTTAATGGGAGAAAGAGAGAATAACACTTTATACATTAGTGCTTGTTTACGGAGAGAAGAAAAAAATATTCGATGGCCTTCGTGCAATGAAGCTTACATAATAAACTTTTAGAAACTTTATAATAATGATCTGTAATTAAAGTTTGAATATTAACGTAATATTCAAACTTTTGTTTTTTAAGATTTAATGCACTTTGTAACTTTATTATTTATACACATGCATAGTTTCTTGCAACATAGTGCATTGTTATAATTTCATGATAAGCTAAATATTATTTATATAACTTCTCTTATACATGAGAGCATTTTATAATTATCGTATAATTTTTGCTTGTGTTTTATGTCACAATATTAATGCAAATAAAGATGACAGGTCTCTGCGAGAGGCGCGAATGAATATAAGATACTATATATTTTTTATCTCACACACAATTTCTATTTCAATAATGTAACTGTATTGAAACGTCGTGAATTATCTATGATCATGATATAACGTCATAAGAGTCATCAGAGTCATAGCTTTATCTGCGCGTAATTAATTTTTATTTATACGCGCATCTCATACCTGTCGCCGTGGACAAGGTCACGAGGTTTCATTCGTTAATTCATCTTTCCATCCTACGCTAAGATCCTACGTCTCCGGCGAGAGGCAAAGCAAAGTTGCCTTCGCGCAGAGAAGGCGAATCTGACAAAATAAATATCATAAATATCCCGTATCATGGCATCCTATATGCGCTACGATCATTTTTGTAAATCAGAGACCGAAAGGTATACTATTACTCAATCGAATGGAGAATAAAATCTTCTCGTGCATCGTGAATATATTGCAACATGAGAATGTTTCCGCACACATTTGTCATCGTAACATTATAGTATCATTTATAATTCTCTGTATTATGTAAGATTATTCACTGTCCGATCAGCACATTGTTTTTGCCTCTTCGCGAATTTTTAATTATCTTTGTCGTTAATATTTGACTTTTAGATTTTAACGGAGTATTTTTCAATTTCTTATATTTTTTTTAAATATTTTTTATTTTTATTTTTTTTAAATATCGTTATACACTAATAAAAGTACATTTGTAACAAAGTATAATTCATAAATAAGAGTAATAGGCTTTCTCTTTATACAATCACACTTTTCGCAATCACTCGATCTTTGAAATAATGTATGTAAAAGTTGCGTAGACACTTATAAATTTTTGTTCAACGAGAATTGAGTCATTATAGAGAATCTTCTATCGATACGCATTACGAAGGCAACAATGAAGTAGATAAACATCTACGCAGACATGGTTGCTTAATAATACCTTAAAATCTTGCGAAAATTATCGTGATTTTAGCTTATGTATATAAAGAGAACGGGTGTGCCGTAGCGGTTATTGCGGACGATTATCGAAATTGCCACGTTGCGTTCAATTTCTCACGTGGCAACCAGGAAACTTGCTTAGAGGGAATACTAAATAACGTAGATAAGCGATAATAAAAAGTGCGTAATCATCGGTTGATTTTCGCTACTAAAAGATTCTTCCCGCAAGTTGGAAATTCTGAAGATTATATCGTAGTACGCTATTAGAGAAATCAAATATGTATATTTTGGCGTATAACTCTATTTACATAATAAAGATGACTTTCGCGCGAGAAAAAAAAATTAATTTCCTTCTATTATTAACAGAAATATGTAATCTGCATTTTTCACGAAAGACATTAAATAGAAATTTTCATCGACAAATCATGTACACGTAATTTTCAGACGTGGCAGGAAGAGTTTTATCAAGAATTATTTCTCGACATTCAGGCAACGCACAATAGCATTATAGACGATTCGCACAAAGTCACGCGAGATAATCCAGATATTTCGCGAGGACCTCGAAGGTGCGACTATCGCAAAATCCTCTTATTGTCAGAAAAGACGTCGGAGTCTCGTTTGGCAGCAGGATAAGAGGAGGGCGTCGGCGATCAAAGGGACACGATGCGTTCTTAACGACACGGGGTGCGGCCTCGCTGTCGCGAGACGATGCTTTTTCTCCCCGCGAGGCAATAAAGATCTGGATTAAAATCCCGCGGCGAATGCGTAAACGCATAAACACACCCGCGGCGCGCGCCGAGGCGCAGCCCGGCGGATCCGATAAACGACTACGCGTAGCCGGCAAATTTATCCGCGTAACAGGCGTTTTACCACGGCGCCGTATATTATTACGCCCGCCGTTTTATCTCCGACACGCGGTCGGTAGCTAGAGTCGATTGCACCACTTGCTCCGGTCTTTTTGCCGCTGCACGAGCCGCACTTAAGCCAATGGGACCACTGTTTATCTTTCGATACTGTATTTTGATAATGCAAGATGAATTTTAATCCCCCAACGCTTGGAATACAAGATTGTTATTTTTTTCATTAGAATATGTCGCTTTAATGCAGACCAAATTAGGGACGTAGTGTTTAAAATTGATGTTAGATTAAGATTTCTGTTTTTAAACGAGTCTGTTTTATTTCTCTTTCTCTTAATAAAACATTTTATTATTTAGTATTTTAAAAATATTTTTTTTTTCTAGGAATTTTTCAAGTTTTAAAGTTAAATTTATTGAATAAAAGCGATTAATTAAACCGAGATTCTTCCACTCTTAAAAACGCATTATATGCATATTATATATTTTTAATGCTATCATTGCTAATACAAGAAATACAATACATCATAAAATATATATGTAAATACAAATTATTAATTATTATTAATATGTAAATTATTATTAAATTTATTACAATAATAATTATTAAATTTATTACAATAATATAATTATTATTTCTAATTACACAATAAATGTTTGAAATTCGAAATAGATTTCGAAATAGATTTCGAAAAAAACTTGAAATACATCTCGTAATCATGAAATGTACAAAAATATTATTACGTCGCGAGTATGAAATATTAATAATTGATCTCTCGTTGATACTATAATAGTGCCTCATTTACGACGAACTCTGTCGCATCCTGCATCTCGTCGTTGGTCGTATCACTTTCGTCGACCGCGACCATTCCGTCTGTAACCGCAGCATCAGTTAAACGTACGTAAAATACGCGGTGATGCAGCGCGTGTCACTTATATTCTCTAGGCTCTTTAGTTGAATCTATGGGCGGAATTAGATGCGCGCATGATTTACGCGCGGAAGAATCGGCGAAGATAAATGAAGAAGAAGCCGGCGATATATTTCGTCCGATGCATCTCGTTTCGCCTGGTAAATGTTGCTCCGTTTCTGAGCCGCGATATTAACGAAACGTAAAATACGCACATCGTGATACGGTATCTGTCGTTTAAATTACTTCCACGCTCTTATCGCGAGCAGCGGAATGTCAGTCCCACTTAAATCCGCGTGCAAAAATTAAAGCAGTCGAGATTACAAGTGAATTCTCTCACCGCGAGGCAGGCGAAGCTAATAAACCGATACTAATCGCGAAAGATTTGCATCGACTCGCTATCAATTTCCGATAGGATTATTTCGTGCGTTAGCTCGCGCAGAAATAACGGTTACGGGTTAAAATGTGTACGTTGAAAAATTGCAGGTGGATTTTTGTCCGAGAGTCTTTCAGGGAGAAGATCAGGTGCTTAACGGATGGCAGCGAAAAGGTTACCTGTTTAACTTGGCGTGATCTTTAGCGAATAATTCTTGATCGTCGTTGCGCATAAAGACCATCCCGTTTCAGGCGAGCGATTGCGCTCCAACGACGACACAAAACGCTCGATCTGCGACGCGGGGAATATTAACTAAACGTAACTTGGACCGCTCAAGTATACGTGCGTTGCACGCGAGAGATAATAAACGTGGGGTAAGAGTCGCCGTAAAACTTTTTGCAGTCCACCGCTTTCTTTGCCAACTCGCAACGACTCGGCTTGTGCCGCGGGCCGCTCGCGGCCGTTTTATTGCGCGCGTTTTGCGCTCCGTCCTCGTTGAAAGGCGACTAGAGCCCGGATTTCGTGGCGACTTTTCGTCATCCTGCTACGCGAAACGGGGACAACAAAACGACTGACGCTCGTTTACAAGGGAACGAGAGTTTTGTTAAAATTGGGTAGGAAGATTAAGCGTTTAAGTGTTGCTATAAACTGTCTTTAATAAATAGCAAAACAATTATTTTTAACCGACGCTTTGTGTCTTGCGACATACGAGTTACAAATGAATATTTTTTGTTTTTTCTATTTGTTATATTATTGTTAAGTTGCAAGAGTTTAAAGTAAATTTAAAAGCGTCTATTTCTTTTCTCGCACTTGTCTTTGCATTTAAGACAGCAAATTTTATTATTTCACGTTTAAATATCTTTTAAACAACAGAGAAAATAATTTTTATCGAATATAGTATGTATTTAGAAAGAGAGGGATAAAAATTCTGTGGAAAATATGGGATAAAAAATAATTATGATACGAGCTATTTATGAGTTTTTAAGCGGACGTTTCATTATGATGTTGCATTTATCACCCAAGTGCATTTTACGTATGGTGACAAATCTGGTTTTCTCAATTTTTCGCATCCTACAATTATCATAAAAAATTCATCAGAAAATATACTATAATTATTTGTGCTATAAATAATGTAAATATCGCAAATTTTTTGATACTATATATTTAATTTTAATAATTACTTAAAATTGGACGAATAAAAAGATTATAACAGTAATTCTCGTAATAATTATTAATGATTCCAGATTAAGATTTCCGTGCTCGTGTAATTTACAAATTTATTAAAATTTGCGGCTCGGTTATTCAACGTATGCGCAACCTGATTGACGCTCGGAGGCACCTGACAACGCGTTATCTTAAAATATGTAAAAGAATATGACACTTAACTTTTTATATTATATTCCCGTGCGTGTGTGCGAGATCAAAAGTCCATCGGAACGGATATGTTGCAAAGGAACGATATCGATCTCTCTCGTGTCGGAATTATTTTGCGCCACATATAATTTTCCATCACATTCAGTTATAACACGCCTAGTTAACGCAATAATTTTTTTAACGAACCGTCAACTTTACTCGCCGTCACTGTATTATAATCCCGAAACGACCGCTCCCGATAACTTGCAAATTATATCCGCACGTAGAATAATTTGGCGGTTGTGTGCATGGTATGCGGTAACAAGCACGAAATAAGACGCATACATTACGACCTTAATAAAGCGGGGCCGATTTACATAGTAATTACTAAGTTTTCTGGATCCAAATTACCTGCGTAGCGAGACGTCAAAGAAAAGACGAGCGCCTGACAACGCGTTCAAATAATGAGCGAACGGGACCGACGAAACAAACTTGCAAACATTTACAAGTTAGAAATTGTACAGATGCATTTTTCTTTCTCACTTTATTGAAACACTTTACATGCGTTATATTATTAATTCACTAAAATGTGATTATTATAATATCACTTGATATAATTTGATATAACTTGACAGTTATAATAACTATTAAAATTATTATTTTTTCATTACAAATTAATATTATTATGCGTATTATTTTCAATGTTTCATTAATCAAATTCTATCAATAATCGCGAAAATATCATATTAATTATTTGATTTTCTATATTTACAATATTACTCTCGCTGTTGCGATAAAACCCGATTGAAACAAGGATAAAATTAATTTAATTCATTCCATGTGAGTCATTATTTAATTTGAATCGATATCATAAATCTTAAATTTGAATAATTTCCATATATATGAGAAACTAAATTTATACTTTTCACGAGGAGCTCGATTAACTATTTTTAATGATCGGATAGTCTTCTCCGCGATTGCGAATCAATTCTTTGAATTAATTTCATCGCTACTTTCTACGCTACGCTTTTTTTTGGCGATGCGATTTCACCTCTCGAGCTAATCATTGTATGGAATTGAAGTCGCTTCGCTTCGTTACAATTCGCAGTTCGATTAGCCTTGAATGGCAGGTATTGTTTCAGACGGATCCCCTCAATTCGACACTATCGATAGTCCAACCTATACACACGGATATAACCGTTAACCTTTTGGCGTCCTACTTTGGAATCCTACCGCGAGGATCTTAGAAATGTGTGCGTATAAACATGACTCATAGAGATTCGTGTAATATGAATTATAAATCGCGCGGATTCTCTCGTGAGAGTCTACGAAATTACCGCTCAGACAGTTAAGACAATATTTTTCAAGACAGCGACGAAGGAAGAGAGAACAGCAATGAGATAGAGATTATATAGATAGGGAGAAAGTGTGCGCGGTACAAAGGCACTGAAAGTACAAGCTCAGAAATGTTACGCGAATCTAACTACATATTAGTTTTGATGCAAGACGACGCTTTTAACAAATGACGACTATGGAAGACAATAATGTATAGAAATTATTCACATGTATATTATGGTAGAATGTTAAACAAATTTTGAACAGTATGCGGAAAGGATTGCGAGAGGGTTTCAGGAGAAAAACCGGCAGCTTCGTATCTTAAGGAAAAAATCCGCGAATGAAAGCGAATCGTCGTATATAAAATGATATCGTGTATGTCACGTTCACGCGGAAGTCTCGGTTGTGTGTCTTGAAAAATGCTCTTTCACCTTCGGGAGTGCCTCGCCGATATATTTTATACGTGGCTGCACGCCCCGAAAGCCACCTGCGCGCCAATTTAAGTAGCTCTGTCCAATATATGTCGGGCCCCGCACGCACGTAAATTCAGATAAGGGCGTACGAGAAGGCAGTTTACGCTACAATCGGTCCCGCGATATTTCCCTACTTTTTTTTTACCGCGATTCAAAATTGTTTTTAACCCGATATCGCGATCTCGAGGATCCGACATCGAGAGATTGGATGCTGCAGTTGTGAAGTATCACTTTGCGTAATATTTGTATCACGTGTCTGGATATGTATTACACCTATTCCATCTATATCATAAGCAACGTGAATAGAGATGGGTATTTTTATTTATTTATTTGACAGCGATCGTTGGAGGAATCGCTCGAGCTGGTTTTTGACGTTTCCCAGCTGATCGGTGACATGCGACGCGCTCGAGAACGCGTTTGTCTCCTCGTAATGCGGAAGGTGTAATGCGCTGTTTGCTTCGGAAAGTGCTCTTTCACCTTCGAGGGTGAAAGATTGTCTCGTTGGGCGCAGGCTACTTTATGTATCGCCGCGAGCGCCTTGGAAAGCACCTGCGTATGTCGGCCTATACCCGTCGGCATGTTACGTAGGTAACCTGTGCCTATGTTTCGCCGCATGTATTTAAACATGAGGCTGGTCCCCTGTCCACGTGCACGCACTCACGCACACGTACGACTTCGCGCGGTGCGTGGATGTTTAAATATCGCTCGGCTGTACGATGTACAGGGCGTGGAACCTGTTACCGGCTCGAGTAGGCGGGTCTCGCTCTCTCTCTCTTTCTCTCGGTCGAAACCGATCGATCGAGGCCTTCGACGAGGCGCTACGACATGTGATTCTACGTTGGCGATCGCGCTTCGTACACCCGCGAAATACGCTCGCGTGCGGATTCCGCTTCGATTCGATCCGAATCAAATTCAATGTATAACGTTTGCTGTAGTTTAATGTGCTGATTAATTTAATCGCACATTTTCAAAGATTTTTCTTATATATTTATTTGTTTTTGTTTCGAATAATGTAAATTTAAAATTGCAAATTTTTAAGAAAATTTTTTGATAAAAAAACTATGGATATATTTTAATAAAACAAATATGGATTAAATTTGGATTTAATAAAAAAACTATAGATATATTTTAATAAAAAAATATGGATTGTCGAAATCGCTCTGAGATCTTGAGAAATTTTTTGTTTCGCGTTATTACCATGATTTTCTAAAACATTGTGAAATATGTTACGTAAAGTTAATAAGATTATTGATTCATAAACAGCGTTCATGATTTATTGAACTAGTCTTTTCTGAAGCAGAATTCATTATATTCTTATCTTATTTTTCAGGAAAACATATATCTTTAAACATGTGTTGCATCATTAATTTATCTATGATGATACAAATAAAGTGGAAATTTATACTTATTCGTGTATGAGATTACGTTTGCTTTCTCTCGGATATACAATTTTACAATATTATATTCTAAATTTTCATATATTCTTGTGTTTTTAATTCTTATATTAGTAGGAAATTACTTTTCATTGGCGAAACGCGTTATTACCTAGGGATTCCATGAACGGAATCAAGCGTGACTAGATTACAGTGAGAAATATCGATGCATTTTCTGATTCCTTCTTCGATTTAACAATACGCGCCTCTCGCTATACTTCCGCAATATCGTGAATAAGCAGCAATAACCGTCCACCATTCGATATTATAGCTTGTATCAGAAAGTCCGAGACGGACATTCGATAGTATTTTACGGAATATTCATTATGAATACGAAATTTAGAAAAAATCGTTGCAACCGATAGGTCGATATAAATATCCTAATAAGCATAAATTAAAGAGAAAGATAAGAGTAACAAAACCCATTGCTAGAGCGAATCTAAGTCAATAGATTTTCTATACTAAATCAATATATTTTTGTTAATTTAGCGTAGAACATGTGATGTACTTTCAAATGCTAATTTTTGTGAAAAAACAATGTAAAACAAAAGTTTAAGATCGTTTAAATTCCATTGCTTTTTCTTCTAAAATAATTTTAATTTTTAGTTTATATCTCACTACAAATATATACATGTTTACTTCCTCTAAAAAATACACAATTTCACAATATATTTGCATGTATATATTACACATAAGATATATTTTACATATGTGTGCATCTTCATAATCGAGCTAATCACGAGTGTTCGAAGGCAATTTTACTTATTGACGCGTGCTTGATCAATTGATTTGATCCATAAATTATTCAGCAAGTTGCTCAACAAATATCTCCACGCTTTATATGCATAATGGATTCAATTGCCAATATGACAAACAACAAGCATTCTCATTGATACGAAATCTTCTTGCTGTTATGCCTTTTTCACTAAAAATGATGGTGTGATATTGTTTTATTTTTCCTATTTCGGAAACTAATATGTATCGTGATAAAATAATAGTCATGAGAGTTCGCAAAGGAATTTTTTCTTAACATCATTTCGATTTGAGATACGTTAGATTATCTAAGATATACCGTACGTTGTTATTTATAAATTATATCGACATATGCGTGCTGTTATCGATTCAACGCATATATTACGGATGCAAGTTAGGCACGTAATACATATTCGAGCTCGATGATATATTGAAAGGCGATCACTTTTTATTAGTATACTTTGTTGATACGCAGTTCTTACGATCCACGCGTCCTTCAGTGATTCTTGCAACGTAACCCTGCGTTTTCCATATTTTTCTTCATTCCAACATATTTTTTTGAATATTTTGATCCATTTATCTAACATAATAAGTGATATCGCGGAAATATGCACGGTATGACTCGCTTTACTAGATCGTTATTAATGAGACATCAATCACAGCTATCGATGTAACAGAATCTCTCAAGTAGAAACATCACCGCTTAATTAATGTCCACGTGATAATTAATAAATAGCGTGAATGAATGAATTAATTACCAGCAGGTGCAATCAACTTCTCATGCAAAACACTTGTATGCAGTACCTTTTAATATGAGCTTGTATTGTACTTCTTGTAGATTGTACCAGACAGTTTGCAATGGGCACGAGCGAGCGTTATCACGATTAAAAGAAAAAGTGCCAGCCATGAACTTTCGCTCGCCCCGTTCTTCCTACTCTTTCGATTATCTTGATGCGCATCTTTACATCTTGACGTGAACGCAAATGATGTTCTCTCGCTGTCGATATTCTGATGATTGTCTGTGGCAGTGCAATCGAGAACGACTTTGTGGCGAGTGTATTTTGGAAAAATTAAAAATGCGAAGCTTTTTTCTCTGTCATTTTTTAGACACATCCCTGAAATTACTTTGTTGTAACGAGCAGAATATATAATCCAAATTATTTATGATTTTTTACTGTTACTGATATTATTAATTAGAATCATTAATCGTTTATGGACAATTTTCGATTTGACATAAAATCTTGCAAGATATTTAATTTAGTAAATCAAAATTGCAAGATATTTAATTTAGTAAATCTTCCTCGATTTGACATAAAATCTTGCAAGATATTTAATTTAGTAAATCAATTAGTAAATTAATTTAATTTTAATTTAATTTTAAATTTTTATAATCTAATAATATAATCTTATACGAGTTTTTTAGTCATTAATATCAACGTCATTTTTATTTTCAGTGGTTCATTAGATAAATGGTCATTAGATAAAGCAATATCAATAGTGATATTAACAATTATAACAATATAATTTCGTATAAAAAATAGAATTTTTATCAGTTTTATTCGTCTCATATGTCGTCTCTAAGAATTTGCAATTCACGCAGCAGTCGTGTATAGGAAATATTACATTATATAATTTTAAGCGGATACTTACTGCTAATACTTACATATACATAATGTGCGTTAACTTTATCAAAGCACATCCGGGCTTCTGGTATACAGCGATAAAGTCTGAGATGGTCCAAACTGCATCCGACAGGGATTCAGTTCGAAGGCAAATCGCTAATCCTCGTAACAATGTTCCTCGCCGCATAACAGATCCACCTACCACGGTGCACACCTGTCTCTCTCGCTTCGTCTCTGTCTCCCGTTTCTAACAGCAGCCGTCCACTTCGGATTATGGTAGCCGGCCGCCTACGGATCGTGAGATGATTGGTCGCTCGTACGTATGGGCGATATTAGCATAACACGATCTAATTGATGCTGGTCGGATTATACGACTTTACCTCTGGCTGCCTCGCTGGCCATTGCTGCAACATTTTGCAGATCGAAGCCAAGTCTATGTGCAAAGCGTGTAACTGGTGGACGGGTATACTGCTCGCGTGCGTGTTTACATTTTGTGTCGCGAGCAAAGCGCAAATAATCCGAAAAATGTGAGGAATAAATTTATAGAGCGTTCGTTGATTCCCTTCTTCTTTATAAGAGTTTCTGGATATAAACTCTTGTCGACTAAATTTTCGATTACAATCGAAAGAATAATTTTCTCTGAACCTAACTGATGTAAAAATCGAATGACAAGTTTATAATTGCGTAAAATAATCGACGAGAATTTCTGAGAGAAATATATCGTAATTTTTTAATATATTGCTTCTAAAAGGAATAAAAAGATGATAAAAACAGTTGTGAAATTAATCAGAAATTATGAAAACGTTCGAAATTATTCCATCGAAAATCGGCAGTGATCGATTATTATCGGCCATTCAAAATAATTACGTTAATAATCATCAATGCTGACAGTGACCGTCGTAAAGACTAAACGACTACACTTTCTCTCTCTCTCTCCCTTTCAATTTTTTTCTTCTCTCACTAGGCTACATGGTCAGACAAGTATGCGTGCCATATATTAACATAACACGATCTAATTAGCAGTTGAGAAATCGCTAAGGAATATTACCGATGAAAGCATCGGCAAAACCACGCACCAAAAAACTTGTCTACGTTCTACAAATCAATAGTAGATTAATGATAAGATTGATTGAAGAAACTAGACTCTTATGAGTCTGACTTACTGTCTGTTTAATTGTAAATAATAGCGATCTCTCGTTTTTTTGTTAATACTAATAACGAGTATTGTAACATCGATATCTTTTTTGTTATAAAATGCAAAAACAAGGCACACAGCGATTTTACTTGAATTACATGATCGAATATATATCAATCATGACATGTTATTGGTTGAAATATTGTTACGATATATTATGTGAGAAAAGGGATCGAAAGTATCTAAAAAATCTCGAAAAGTCTCCAGTAATTACGAGAAACTCTTACATTATTTCATAAGCGTCATTATATTTTATTTTATATCCATAATTTCTTTATTTTTATACAAAAAATAATTTTAATATAACACGGATTTTAGTGTATTATAATGTTGAGATAGTGTAATCGCTAGCATAATTTCTAGCATTATAATCATCACGATACAACAAATGTTAAGAAATATGTTGTTGCGTTACAATATCTCGCTTGTTCGCGTCAATTGTTAAATGTCAGGACATCAGTGAATTTACATTTTCACGTATCTCTATAATTGCATCATGACAAACTCAAAGCTGACATGTTCGTCATAGATAACGATGTTTTATAATTATATATTTTATATGTCACACATAATGTATATTGCAAAAGCATATATTTACAAAAGATTATAAAAGACATTATTTATCGGATAAAATAATAAAATGATTGAATAGTATATTATTGTAATTAAATATAATTTATTATATCTTATAATGTGTGTATACATTAGTCGCAGGTGATTATTTTCAACCACTTTTTTTTATTTGCACGTAATTCGATAAATTTGGCGATTGCAATATTTTATACCTTATGAAACACTTGTATATTAAAAATTCCTCCGATCAAATATTTCTTTTCAAAATTGACGAGACACGCGCTCACGTGTGTCTCACGTGTAACCGCGCGCGCGTCAAATACACATACACATAGGTGTAATCACAATCGACTTTAGTCCCGTTAGCTTGAACCCTCTGGACCGGACTCCTGCCTCTGCCTCTTCTGCCATATATATGCGAGTTTAATGCACGCGCGTGTATTCGTGCCGCGAAAAAACAGCACACACATACACACGCGCGCGCGCAACATCGTCCATTAACGTCGTCATCGAATTAACGGTGAATATCATTGTTGAATGCCGCGAATGATCGAAGGCCAGCATGTACGGGCAAAATTTTGCGGACGGACATGCCTGTAATTACAGTTTTAGCAATCAAAATACTGATAAGTGGGTAATTTTCATACAGAGGAAAAATCCCAGTAGCAAGGAAAAGTTTGCTTTTTCGAAATTGTCAAAAAATACGTAGATGTGATAAATAAGAGTTGCGAAAAGGAATCTAATTAAATATTAATCAGATATTAAATATTAATACTCAAAATTTTCCTCCAATAATGTTATTTAAATATCTCTATAATTAACCTTCTATTAATATTTAGCTTTATTAATTAAATTATTATGAAATCTTTCTGTAGGAAAATTATTTTTATAGACAGATATACTTTATTGATTCTCCTTTGTAAACATCATAAGTTTGTAAACATCATAACAAAATTATTTTTTATATTTGATTAAAAATTTTAGAAATTTTTGTCATTTATTAATATTTATTAACACATTTCTTTGTGATATAAAATTTGTGTATGATATTTCAATGATTTTCAATCTATTTTTTAAATTATTGATTTAAATAATTATTATGATGACACATTTCTTTTTCTTTCTCTTTTTCTCTTTGTTTCTTTTTCAAATTACAAAAATAATAATTATAACGCTCTAATTAGATTTAATTGCTTACATTTCATTCGTGATTCGATTTAATAACGCGGATACATATTCTGCAAAATTACAAAATACACCTACCAATACTTTTAATTTGCTCGCCAAAAAACATATGTTCTTTTAGTGTCACCTTTCTTACCATTATCAAGAGAGTCTAAAAAATCTTTACCTTTTATTTAGCGAGAAATGTCCGGATAATTCCGGTTTAGCGCGAGGAGAAAAAAAAGTCACACGAAAAAGATTTCATACTTTCAACAGGATATAAAATTTACAAGGTGCCGCTCGTTTATATCCGCCATAAAGGTGGGATGTCAAACGAGCGACAATTTGGCGACGCGGTAGCTTCACAACACCATCCTCCGTCACTCGTAGACGATCCGTTAACTGAGGTAAAGGCGACGCAAGGAAAAGCGCGGTAACGTGTGGTAAGATAAGGGCGTCATGCGTTGGTTACCGTTGGGTGGCGTTGGATGGTCCGCTTGGAATGCCGTTTAGCGACTTCCCTCTCCTACCATGATCATCCACGAGTTCTCTCTTTTCATCTTCTCTCCCTGCCCCTTTTCTTTTCCTCTCTCGCGTGTCTTTCATACTTGCACGCGTGAGTGCGTCTTCTCGCAATCGCCGATCGTTGTCGAAGTTCCGATCTCGACCCTCTTCTCTTCGATCGACGCTTTGACGCAACGGTGTACTTCATTTTCTGACAGTAATTAGTCACGCCGGGAGGGAAGGGGAAGGAACATTCTTCGTGAAATTTATGCACTTTGTAGGGAGAATTTTACGATTTATTTATGAGCTATTTTTGATCTCGAATTACGTAGAAAGAAATATTGTGTGCAAATTTTTTTCTATTTAATAACGTAATTGTCTTGTCTTGTATATTCAATATTTTCTTATTGAAGGAATATGTGCCTAGAATTATCACGGGGAATCTCAGATTCCCGATTTAATTGCGCTATTAATTTCTGATACGAAAGGAAAACTGTGAAGGTATAAAAATTACGGCGACATAAATCTATGCGAAGTGCAGTTTTGTTGCTCCAAAGATGTGCGATTAGAAATGCAGGAACACTCCCATGTGGAAATTTTCTCGAGAAAGGCCTCAAGCGCGAGCGATTATCGAAAGTTCGAAGTACGATGAAGCGGGATAAAATCCACGATCGTTATCGACGAAAACTGGGATGAAAAATCGCGCGGTGTACAAGTACACGCCGCGCGATGACCTATAAATTTATAATAAGCGATACAGTGTAGACAGATATTAATATATAAAACGACAAAGCGATGCATCAGCACATATTCCGCCTTTCAAGTCTTTTATTTTCCAATAAGAGGACTCGTAATGCGCGTGCATCGTATAAATTTTTCTTTAACGTGGATTAACGGTTAGTAAAGCTAATTTGAATCATCATAAATCTCACATATGAGAAATAGCCATGCGAGATTATTTCAGCCGATGCTTTTGACCGTTTGTACGTGCTAAGTGAGCGGCAAAGAAATGCCGAATGATATTTTTGGATTCAAGATATTCCTCAAAAACGTCTTATTTGGATGTGTTAATTCATCGATTCGTCTTATCCGATATCCGGGGTCGGAGAATGAAAAAAATTCGAAAGAAAAAAGGATCTTGCGAAGATTCGAAACGTACACGCGGTGAATAAACTGGTTCCCAGGGCTCCAGGAAGACATTTTTGTACCGGATGACAACATTGCGGCCGATCGCGACTCTCCGCACTTGACAGTCTATCGACATTTACAATGTTTTGCCGTTTCGTTCTCGCGTCCGAGAGAGGGGAGCTCTCTATTTTTTTTTTCGTCACTGATTTATATTCATGACTTTTTAGCCGCCGAAACGAAAGACGTGATTAATCGAGAGCGATCGCGAGCGCGAGCGCGCGCATATGTCAAATCGAGTACCCATCAACGATCTCGCGGTGATTAACTACCTATGGAGGTATCGAGTTTCTATCTTTCAATTATGAAATAAAAAAATGAGAGTCGGGAAGATTCACGCAACGGCTGGTTTCCGGAACGTATATCGTAATTAATATAAAGATACATTTTCTTCCATAGCGTATCGATAACATGTAGAAAACTTATCATCGCAATCACGTATACGATCTCGATCTTCCTGCTTTATAAATAATTATACGAAGGACCATTTATCATAGTCAAAATAATCGTTTTTTTTTTTATCCATCCAGCATTTATCGACAAAGCTGCGAGAAATATCCTTACTTATATTCTCCTCCTGTGTATTTCTGAAACAGGCATATAATCGAAAATTACAACGCTGTTACATCCTTTCCTACTATGTATCGTTGTTGCGCAAGCAAGGAACGAAACATCGGGACCGCGGATATTTTTTCCTTCGAGGGAGGAGCATCCGGGTTTTATGCAGGAGGAACGCGACGCGCTCATCGGACGTTTAACTTCGGCGTATAACATCATGTGAATGGCTCCTCGCCCCGTAATTACGTTGCAAAATTTACACCGGCATAAATTACGCCCAGAAGTGTCGACGACCCGCAAGCAACGGCTCGTATCGCCGCATACGGCCTTTTTCACCTTGCAAATTAATAGTGACTCCTACCGCTGTGAAAGTTGTTCTCTCTCTCTTTCTCTTTTCCTTTTTCTTCCTCTCGTTACATCTATGAATGAGCGTCAACGGGATATTTTTGCGCGCTTCCAAGTCGGCCACGCCGGCCATTTTATTTTTGCACGAATGACCAATTTAAATAATTTGTTTGGTGGCGAACATTAATCTTGAATCTAAAAACGATAAACTATAGTATTAGCAATGCGCTCCAATTCTATATCTCGCGGCGCGTTAATAAATGTGACATTTATACGATAACGAGTTGCAATGATCGCGTGCGGATAACGTTTACCTTTCTTATCTCGGCTCGCTAGCATAACATTGTTAGCATAAGATGATTTAATAACTGAAAGAAACGTTAGCATGAATTAATGGGAATATGTTCCCGACGAGAGATAGAAAGAGATAGAAATAGAAGAAAAATGACACATTTTTGCAATGCATATGCAGATAGAAAAACAATCTTAATGCAATCGTGCGACATAAGTTTCTTTTTAATTGCACGTACACTCTCTTTCGAATAGTTTCAATCAATAACTTTTTAATGGTAAAAAAATTTACATATTTTTGCAATGCATATGCAAATAGAAAGACAATCTTGAGCAATGCAATCGTGCGACGTAAGTTTCTTTTTAATTGCACGTACACTCTCTTTCGAACAGTTTCAATCAATAATTTTTTAATAGTAAAAAAAGTAAAACTACGTTCCTTTAATGCATTGATTTCTCATTATTGTAATGTAAAATGCGATTTGTTTGTAATTGACGATTGTCACCAAACGAGTGAATAACGTACTCAACTATTCTATAAAATAATGCGGCGATATATTTGCATGCGGAGACCAAACAAATGTGATTCATAGTAAATTTGAATACGTGGAATCTTGATATCTTTTATTTTTAGTAGCTGATGACGAATAACGTTATCCAGAATTTCATTATTTCTTCTTTATTAGCATGATAATTATAATTAATTAGAGAGAGAAAGCGAAAGAGAGAGAGAGATCTAAATTATTAAATTATAATTAAAGGAACTTGAAATAAAAACATGTTATTTATTAATATCTTAATTTTCAGTATTAAATATAGTTTAATTATTTTGTGGATATATATATATATTTTGCACTATATCTCTTAAAAATATTCCATGGAGATATTGATATGACTATATGATATTTTAATACTGAAAATTAAGATATAAATAAATAACGTTTTTACTTCAAGTTTTACTTCAAGTTTTTACTTCCTTTAATGTAACAATTTAGGTTTTTATATCATTAACGATATTTAATATTAAATATAAATATAACATGCTATAGTTTTCAATTATATATATTGTGCGATATATTTCATTTTAAAAACTCTGCCATTACAATCATAATATTAATTCAGTCAAATTAACTCTACTATAAATAACACTGAAATCCATTATTCCTAGATGCGCGTAGCATACAGGAGACAGTACAGCACACCCCTATTTAAACATCCCTAATGTAGACAGACGAGCACGAGGAGCGGGCACGAGACGCGCGTTCCCCGACTCGGCGAACGACGTGCAGCACCGCGCCGACTATATCAACTCCTATTCGCTCGATCGTGGGACGTCCCATCGTCCATCGGATGGTGGGGACGCCGGTGCTAGATCTAGTGCCACGTGGAGGCGCGTACCCTGGGGCGAAATTTCGGTCGTCGGTACGCGTGCACAAACGAGAGACTCTCTCGCTCTCTCTCTCTCTCTCTCTTTCCGCACCACCGTCTTCTCTCCTCCCCGTGTGTTTCTCCTTCTATTTCTCTCTGTCGCTCCTTTGTCGGCGCTGGGACACCCGGCCGAATGGTAGGGCAGGATGCTAAGGTGGTGTTCGCTGTAGGTGGTGGTAGTAGTAGTAGTAACTCTCGGTAAGAGCGCGCCGTAGCACACCTCCCGTTTCGTCCGCGGCCAGTAAACGGCTCTCTTAGGTGTACACTTTCGTACGCTTCGCCGACGTCCCCGTCGCTCAGTCGGTCGGCCGCAACACGACGCTCGATCAGCTGTTCCGGCCGCGAGGAAACCGCGCGAACGCTCCTCTCCTGTCCTGTCCCGCGCGCGAGCTCCCACCTCCCTCGTTCACGGTTTTCCCGATTTTCGTGGATCACGTGCCGATGAATCGCCAGTCGGGGAACACTGAGAATGTGAAGTGTGGGTAGATCATCGTCGGAGGAATCAAATAGAAAGAGTCAAATCTCGTTGCATGGCTCCGTCTTGATCGCGATCAATTTTTTTCGTTTTATTTTATTTATAAAAAAAATCGAGGGAAAATTGATTAATATTTGAGTGCAAATATACTTGGTGTGCGAAAAGATTTCTCGAGAAGAATACTAATCTCTAAAGAGTATCGTGATTAAGCTTGTAGGATCTTGTACGTATCGAAACAATAGTAATCGATGAATGAAATGTTGCGTGTCCTGACTCGGCTAAGATATTACCTCCGTTTTTTTCTCGTTTTTCTCTTTGTAATGTATAAATAATCGCGTTTCTTTAACATTCTAACCGACAGAAATCGTGCTCCGAATGTCTCACGTGTAGAATCACGTGTGTCCCTCGCGTTTCATAAAACGTGTAATCCTTGCTCTAATGCTTTTCTTTTTCACCCCTCCTTTCTATGATCCCTTTTTCGATCCTGTAAATGCTACAACGACGCTCGAAGCCATCGCGTAGTCTTGCAGTGCGAACAGTGTCTCTCGTCACAATTTCGTGATTCAATGTGCTCGTCTCGACGTGGTGTACAGTGTATTTGGTACGCGGATGCGACGGTCGACGAGGAAACGGATGTAGCCCGGGATGCGTTAAAACATTGCGAGAATCGACTTGCGACTGTGCCATGTGTACCGACAAGAGGAGGGATTCGAGTGTTTGAAGTGGTTTTCGGGTGACGTAAATTCTTTTCGGAAGAATACAGTGCGCGTTTTTTCTGCTAAATTCCGGAACCGGCAAACTGGAGATCCTAGGGATGTTCCCGCCGCGCACGGAGGCGCCGACAGCCGACAAGCTGACGCTCTGCTACGCGCCCCACGTTGACATGACCACGGTTATGGAGGTCGAGGTGCGATCTGCTCCAATTTGTTGCATCCCTTGCACGTGGAAAATATCCCCTGTCTTTGAAATTATATGAAGAGTACGCCAGTTTTCTTCCCACAACTTTGTAATTAATCTTGAAATTTTATCGAATTTTTTAATTAAATGCGCAAAAAAGATTTAATTATTTACGCGCACAGTTTTTTCTCCTCCAAGTTATATCCGCGAGGTGCTCCTCGTTCTGCGTTATCGTACAACTGATCATTGTACATAGTTGTTATGTGAATATGGGTCAAAGTGCGTAAATATATGCGGCAATTACCTCTTCGCCACGGTGACTATGCGCAGACACGGCAGTTACGCATTTTTAATTGCACGTGCATTCGCAACGTTAATGAATAGCCTGTCAAACTTTAACTGATATTAATGCAAAGATAACGGTAATTATTGTGTACCCTTTCTCGAGGGCATTAATTTCGCTATTAATATTTTTTTCCCCGTTCTTTACGTTATTTTTCTACTAGTACTTGTCTCCTGCATATGAAATGATTTTCATGTTACACAATTACTTTGTGTCTCCTATTCACTTTTGCTTATTTTTTTTAGAAAAATAAGCGGTTTATTTTCTCTAGGACAATGTATATTTTTATTTCTTTATTTGAACAAGTTTTACCTCTATTATATCGTTTTAATACAAACGATTACGGTTAGTCTCAGGTATATTTGTAAACTCACTATATAGCCAGTAATCGATAATTTAACAAGAATAAAAGACATTTCTAGATATTTCTAATACTTCAAATTTATAACAGGATGTACACATAAATCTCGGATGAATTTTACTTTGCAAACAAATTTATTTTTTATTTGAATTAAATAAGTATTAAACTTTTAGATTTGACAAACGCGGAATATGATAAAATTGTCGACAACACAAGAAAATGTGGTATTAATTTTATTACATTTTCGGTACCGTTACATTTGACAAAACTAACGCTATAAAGTATCCTTCCTTCTGTAATTATATTCAAGATATTCGTGCGGATTGGAATAATCATTAAAAACTCGATGAAAATCTATGCTATAATCCCAGTTTATTTCTCTACGAAATTATGTATTTAAATAATCTAGCACTTTTTAAAATTGTCGACAAAAATGTGTCCGCGACATATTTTTAATTTTTTAATCTAATTAAAATTTCGAGATTATTTCTGCCTAATCGAATTATTTCGTCACACATATGCATATTATGGGCTAATTAATTGTATGCGTGTGTAGTGACGGAGAACATACTTTCTCCCAGCTTATCAACGGTGATCTCAGCAGAAAAGTTCGGCGGTGCTCTTTGCGAAAGAGACTGTTGCTCTTGCGAATTATTCGGCGCGCCCGCGTTACCGATCGTCATACGGAATTTCCATGTCATATGCTTATACGTCAACGATTTCTCCTCCTCGTTCTCGCGTAACAGTATTACGATTGATATCAGTTTATTTGGCAATGAGCCTAAGAGCGCAAGCTACAGCGTGCTAGTTTGTAGGCGTCAGAAAACGTCGTTCAGCAGCGATTCAACTTGATTGCTTAAAGCGAGGAATGAGTACAAGACAAATACGCGTATACGCGATATTTAAAATACGCCTTTTCGACTTTCGACTTTCCTTTCCTGTCTTTAATCACATGTGTATTCATGCTATGTACTTGTGGTGTTCAAATAATCTTTTCTTTCTCGATGAATCTCTGTGATTCGTTATAATTTGTATCCTTGTATATTTTTTAATATATGTATAAAGTGCATATTTTTAATTAAAAGATCCAATCTTTGCAATATTTGCAGTTTAAAATAATGTGCAAATTGAGATTTACGATAAATTTTTTGATTTTTAATGTAAAAATCACAAAGAGCAAACATTATATTTCGTGATGTGTTACAGACATCGGTTTTTAAAGAAATATATTTCTATCATTATAATATAATTTATGTAAAGGAAGTACATTTCCAAAATTACAAATTTCCATATTTTTCAGTAAGCTATTTTACATATCAATGCATTTTACAAAGCCTTAAAATTTTAGCAAATTGTTATTGAAATTTCAAGTTTTCAAAAGTATAATTTTAGAAACTGAAGAATATATATATATATATATATATATATATATATATATATATATATATATATATATATATATTAGGTTGGCCAATAAGTCCGTGCGGTTTTTTTACATGTAAATGATGAATATGATATTTGGAATGATATTTGGAGAACATCTGCAATCTCTCGCGTCGTATAGCGTTTATTGGTATCGATTAACGTCTTTACTTTGTCTTGATCAATCTCAACTGGCCGGCCCGAGCGTGGTGCGTCTTGGATAGAAAAATTTCCGGAACGAAATTTTGCAAACCATTTCTGGCACACACGTTCTTTCACGGCATCCTTACCATATACCGCACATATCTTCATAATTCTTCGCTCGTAGAACTTCTTGTCTTTTTTGTCGAAAAACTGTTTTAAATGCCGTTTGATGTCTTCTTCGAAAGTAAAGCGCCGTCCATTCAAGGAATTTTGTAGGGAGCGAAACATGTGATAGTCCGAAGGAGCAAGGTCTGGAAAATATGGAGGATGCGGTAGGATATCCCAGCCCAGCTCCAATAATTTTTGCCGTGTTTGTAAAGACGTGTCGGAAAAAACCGCACGGACTTATTGGCCAACCCAATATATATATATATATCATTGAGCGTGCCACTCATTTAATCTAAACTGATCATTGATAAAATTTATTTTATACAGAGATTCTAATCTATGTCAAGCATTATTACTTCTAGTAATACTTTGACTTCTGATTCATATGGTAAGAATTCATTTTGAATGAAATGTACATTTAAAAGTGAAATTAAATAATATTAAAAATATTTTATTTTTTATGAAAGAAAATATTTAAATTTTATAAATATCTTTAATCCCTTCAGTGATTAAATTAGGTAAAATAATGATGCACATATATGTTATGAAAATTATATTTTAATTTTAAAGATTATCATATCATAAGAATCAATTGAAATGAACTTTAACAAATTATAAAATTATAAAAAATGCAAAAACATTCAAAAATTTCGAAAAAAATATAAAAAAATGTTAAAAAGAAATGAAATGCAAAGCTCTATCATATCTATCATATCTTTCTCGTACTCATAATATATTTTATAAAATTATTTTATCAGTGTTCTAACTGTGGAAGCAACTAATCAATGTTGATTTTTATTTTTATTCATTGTTCTGAATTTGAAGAATTCCACAAATTCTTATTTTCATACAATGAATCAAAATTTCATTTTCTCACATATTTTTATCTTTTTGCTTGCCATATTCGATTCATCAATTTTGAAAATTTGATAACAAATTCTTATTCAATATTCTTGAAAATTATAGGATACATCACATAATTTTATCGTGTTACGTATTTCTATCTTTTTGTTCGCCATATTGTATTCGCCATTTTAAATGTTGAGGATTTAATAAGAAATTTTTATTTAGTAAATTATCATTCGCACTATTATTTTGCAAATTTGTGAAACAATTTATCCTGCTTATTTTTGGTCCGCTTTAATGAATAAGCTTCCATACTGAAGGTGCTAATTCTGTAAAGAGAGAACTGTACATAAAATTATATTACACAGAATGATTCTCGGACACGAGAAATCTTGTGTTGAAACATATTTTGTCCATATTTGGCTCCCATGTTTATATACATACATGAGAGTAATATAATTCTGAAATATCTTTATATATTTATAGAGTGAGAAAAGTATACGTAATATTTTTTACAAAATCATTTACACACTCAAACAAATAAATGAAATATATTGAACAATTTGTAATTTCATTTCTCGACTTTTATGTTATTATTATAACCGCGAGCAATAAATAAAATTTGCAATAAAGAAATCCGCGCTTTCGAGCACTAGTCGTACTTATATCACGGTAGGCCCTACGGCGAGCGTTCGCCATGCGGTAATATTTAAAGGTCAATTACGGGAAAGATAGATGCGCATATCTTCGTGTTTCATCATCCTTAACAAATCTCGAGGAATTCAATTCTCTACGGAAGGGTGAGTGCCCCCTGCTCGCTCCTAACAAATTTGAAGGGATTCGATGCGCTCAGCGCCGCACACGCCTTCTTAGATATGCAGATGCATAAGGGCATAACATCGTGAAGGTTAAAACTAGCGGTTGGCCCTTTCGCGGCTTATAGAGACGTATCGAGATCGTATCGCGATGAACGAGACCTAATGCGATGCGCCGGTCTCAATGCGATGCGGCAAGAGCCTCTCTTTCCGATATCCCCGAGACACATAATATCCCCGAGTGTGTGCGATATCATCTGCGAGAGTATGTAATACCGTGCAATCGAGAACTCGCATCGCGAGATTACGCGGATCAGACTAAATGTGCGAGAAAATATGTAGTCGATGGATCGAGATTCACGGATCTTATAATTACGGAAAGATATTATCGAGTATATTCTTCGTATGTGATTTTCCACAGGCAGATCTCTAAATAAATTTTTCCATCGAGCACTCACTTATTCGAGTATCGAAAATATTTTTTTGATATTTTGCATATTCGATTTATTTAACAGAAAAATGAAACGTTATATAGACCAATAAAAGTTTTCAAACATTACAGGTATAAACTGCAACTGCCAATATTATTTTAACCAGAAATATCGCAAAAATTACATGAAAGAAATCTAGATATATTTTTATTGATATTATTAATATTATTCGTAAAATAAAAATGTATTATTTATAAACTAATAAATGCCGATCTTTCGAATTGCTTTACCGACTTATTATCACGCCATAGAAACATAATTAGAAAATGACAAAGAGAACAATGTGCATTATTTAAGGGGATTGGCGAGAGAAGAATAGACATCAATTATTAAATTATTTATATAGTTATTTTTCTCTCTATTTCATAGGAAACTTAGATATTAATTAACGAATATTAAAAGAGCATCAATGATAATCTAGACAAATATACAAATTGCCGCAAGAACCTTTCAGCTTTGAGATTTAGCCAAGACACACCTGCATTTTATCTATAAACTGTTTGTACACGTACCGATTATCGTAAGATTTGCATAGTTTTCGTGCTTGTATCCTCTTTTTATCAATCTGTATGATAATCGATACCCTTGTTATGTGATAAGTTTTGGAATTGATTTAGTCTGCTCATCGATATTATTAAAGTGATTAAGATTATTTATAAACACAGTAGATATGTATATGATTAATTATGTCAGGAAATTTTAAAATTACACAATTGCAATTTTCATTACTAATTCTATGATGTTAGCAGTAATGCTAATTACACACACACACACACACACACACACACACACACATTATGTGTATATATTACTAACAAGTGTATTTAAATAGTTTTGATAATTATTATATTAAATAAGTATTTGTGGATTTTGGATTGTTTGATGTTTCTTTTATCTTAAATATGCCATGATTAGGCAAAACAGTTAACAAACTAATCGTAAACATAAAATTTGTAATTTTATAAGATAGATGGACAGCATGATTTTTATGTAATTTATCTTATAACAAAAGTCAGATTATTAATTTGAAAAAAAATTGTCCAAAATTATTAAAACATTTTTTAAAAGAGGCTAGGAATTATACGTGTAGAATTAATCAGTAAAAGAAATTTCCGTGTGTACTTACTATGTTCATTACCATGTAATTTCGGTCTGCTCTAACTAATACGCGTTGCTTAAGCCTTTCGCATCGTGCGTGACGTACCTCTTATCTGAGATCAATCAGATGTGCGATGTAAATAGTCTATAATTACCGCCTTGGGAAGTGAATCCTTTACGGGCGACTGTATGTAAGGCTAAATGGAAGGAGATCCATTTTCTTGTTTCAGCGAAACTAATTGATTAACCTCTTTCGGGATTTTTAGGTAGCAAAACTTAAGATGATATTACATTAATTTATTATTTAGTACCAATAAACTGGAAAAACAACTTAAACTTATCTCTTATCTTGCAATAAATAAGAAATTTGTATTGAAAACTAGTTTTTCATTCTCTATAAATATGTAAAAGTCAATTGAGAGAAAATGTATCTGTTTTATATTTTAAAATATACATATTTTTTTTACCTATATGTTTTTATTTATTACTATATATTTAGAATTGATATTGTTAATAAAAATATTTATTTTTTCTTAAAATTGGAACAGACATGGAAAGTTATAAAAAAAATTATAAGTATAAAAGAGAATTTTTTAAAGAGAAGTCACAAAGAAAGGCGATCACTTCTAAAAGAGTCTCGATTAATACGCGTCCGTAAGAATTTTAAGAATTATTTATGACGATTAAAATTTTTTTATTTCCATGAATGTTATATTCTCTTAATTAAGAAACTTTTTAATATTTAATAGAATCATATATATATTATATAATAATCTCGAAATATTATTGTTTACTCTCTAACATTATATAATAATTATATGTACCAACTTTATGTGTTTTTTTGCACAGGACCGTCTGACTGGTCATGGGGGCATCTCCTCACTGGGCGGCGGGAATTCGTCGCCCTATTCCGGTGCCCATCACCATGGACATCGGGGAAACGGAAATGGGGGCGGCATGCCCCACCACGGAGGCGCCTCTCTGCCGACCGCCTCCGACTTCCAACCCCCTTACTTTCCACCCCCGTTTCCCTCGCACCATCACGCGCCCGCTAGCCCCCAGCATCCTGGTCTTGGCCAACCGCAACACCTGGATTACCTCGTCAGCGATCCTTATACGCAAACGCTCAACACGTTGCACCAGCACCACTACAATCACCTGAGCGCTGCTGTCACCGCGGGCCAAAGGAGCGGCGATCTCAGGAGAGACGCCGAGCTTCACGTGGTAAGTGCTCTAAATATTTTTCCTGGCAGTCTCTCTCTTTCTCTAGAACTAACATAGTAAAAGATCACGGAGGATTAAATACAATTATCATGTTTCTATTTCATCGTTGGGATAGAGAGCTATGTCCGATGCATTGTAATGCAGTTTAAAAGGATCAATGATGACTTCAAAAATTTTTCAGCTTTTTTATATAAAAAGAAAAAATGATATTTAAGAAAATATAAAGCTATGAAGGAAAAATCTAACGTACAATTAATATTAAAAAATATAGAAATCTCAGAAATATATAATTGCTACATATATATGATAGAGTACACATTAGCTTATAAAAAATATCATTCGTGTAAGACTAAAAGTACGATGACGATATATTTCGCGGTTATATTCAAATTAAACACTCGACATGAATAACATTTAATGATACACGCTCTGCAAGGTTAAAGACAGTCGTATATAACTCTATCGTAAAATAGTCGACCACAAAAAAATTGTACAGCCGAGTAATATACTTGACCGATTCGCATATGAGTTTTACATTCCTTAACCCTTTGACTCCGAAACTGTTTGTTCAGCAGCCGCGCATCATATATAATCATTCTTCGAATAAATGTCAATGTCATGCACTTACATTAAACATTCGAGAAGTTAAGTTTTTGTACATACTTGATATATCTTTTTTATCGCTCCGTAGCGCAAGATTACGATCGCTAATTTGATCGATAATTTCGCTTTATTATCAATATCATGATTATGAATAAGTGAATTCTGAATTTTTTTCTTTCTAAAAATGACTTCGGAAAACATTTCCATCTGAAAGTGAATACACTATCTTTCTCATGTTATTAATTAGATACTTCAAATTTTCTAACGATAATAAAAAAACAAAGAAACAGAAAAAATTCTACCATGCATTTGTATAATTATAAATTTTTGATTAATTATAAATTATCAAATTTGATATATTTTATAAAAATATTCATTCATATTTATTTATCATAAATATTAAAATGTATATCATGTATAATAATTATTTGAAAGCAACTAAACATATATTAAATGCACGCGATAAATACTTGGATTTTTCTAGTACCTCATTAAACAGACAAGATCTCAATATATCTTTATATAATATCTGAGATTGTTAATTAAAATAATAATCGTCAAGCTAAATTTAGTGGTACTTACTTATGGACAAATGTATGTAACTATTTAAACTTATTAAATCTACAATATCGATTAATTCAAAAAGAGAATTAATTCAAAGAGAAAAGAATTATATGAAATGGAAAATAAAACTCAATTTATTGTACATACAGATGAAAAATTTAATTCTTTTACATCATATATAAATTATATAACTTAATTTTCATTATTATTTCATATCTAAATGTTCCAAAAGAATTGCATTAGAAAGATAAGAGTTTTGCTTTTGTCACATCATATTTACAAGTTCAAACAATTTCCTTATGTATTTACTTTTTGCATAATATCAAAATCTTAATCTTCAATTTTGCCAAGGATTAATCGTGATCTATCATTAGTCGAAAGCCCGTATCTTTCTTCAACAAACGCGGTGCAAATCGCGGCATGTAATCTTAGATGGTGCCCTTTCTTGCTGGATCTCCAGCAAGATATCCGATGCGTGCGCACTCGGAAGCATATGGAAATTGTGGCAATGTCAGTCGGTATTCGTCGCGGGGAAATGAAAACTGGCAGAGATCCGGTCACGTGCGTCTCTCGGATACCTCATTAGCGAACCGTCCGTCCGGCGTGTTATTTGTAGGACGCCGCCGCGTGCAGCGTCTCGAGTTGGACGTAATAACGGGTGGTATCGATCTATTAGACGGGTCGCGGCCAATAAGTCGTCCCGTGACATCGGTGATTGCGATCATTGATCCTCTCGCGAGCGCGGCCGGCGTGGACGACCTCGTGGCTCCGTTGCTGCGCGCGACATTTGCATTTGCCACGGTACGGAATGCCCTGCTGCGTGTAATGCGCCCTACGTGGATGAGCAACGTGTCGAGCAAACGTGTCCTCCCCGTCCTTGAGAGGTGTCTTTGATGCAAGAATTTTTCACGCTTCCCATACACTTTTACGAAGCATCATTTTTTGCAGGTATCGTGCATCATAAAACATTAATTTTGCAATTTATAATATACATTTTCTAAATGTATTTCAAATAAAAAATATATATAATATAAAAATAATTATAATAAATAAAATAACTATAATAATAATAATTATATATAATATAAACATACTAAAAACATATATAATTTTCGCATCATACTCATATGAAAAATATTGAAAACAAACAGAATAAAATTTTTCTTCTATAAGGGGCAAATTGTCTTTATTAGAAAAAAATAAAATTTTTAAATAAAATACTAAATTTCTTATATAAAGAGATTAAATGATTATGTACATTTATTCATTATAATTGAAAAATATACATATATATTTTTATGATTAGATACATTTAAAACTTATATAACTTCTTCTTTCAATTGTTTGAATATAAATAATGCATATAAATAATTGAATATAGCATTATTTAATATGAGTAAAAATTCTTTTTTACTGATAAAAATTCTTTTTAAGCAATTACAGTTCGATTTAATATACAATTTGCTCGCATTATATTTAGTAATATCATCCATATGTTGAATAATTGACTTCTCTCCTTCTTTCTCAAAAACCTTAATAATTATTATAAGTATAGTATTTGTAGTCCACCTTGCTCCATATTCACGAAAACACCACCCTAATTATCGCGTCAACACACGCTACTACCGTCATTTCTATGCGGATTACATTCGGACGATTTCCAAAGGTGTCGTGTAACGCGAAGGAAATACGTTTGACGAAATTCGACACGTGTGCGACGAATGCATGCGTTTTTACACAAGTTCGTTTGGCACACCTCGAATTTTAGAACGGTGCAGAAGAGCACGGTGGTTTGTTGCAGAGAGCATCTGTCCATGCCATATGCAGGCTCGAATTGCCGTGTCGGCGTTTTATCGAAGACTATGATTATTTTCTGTCCGTATGATTAAGGGACGTGCATACGATACCGTGTATACTGCTACCGTAATTTGCACATCGACTGTCGAACAAGTTGTCATACAAGAACTAACAAGAAGTCTATAAGGACATGTTCAGTTTGAATTTTTTTAAATAAAAGTAACAAGATTTTTCTATTTTAAAGGATTAAAAATAAGTTGTGTTTTGTGTAAATTAATTTTTTGTAAATTATTGTCTGAAATTTATGATTATTAAATTGAAATTAAATGATAATATTAAAATGATAATATTAATTCGATATTAAATTAAATTTTATTTTTCAATAGACTTTTTACTTATAAATTATATTGCGCTGAGATATTTAATATTAAAAGTCATGAAGACAAAAAACATTGTTCTATCGAGACTGATGAAATAATAAATTATAACATAACGGATAAATTTTAACACAGCGTAAAAAGTGAGTTCAATATTATCACTGATTGTATAAAAATAGGTCCGAAAATATTTTATCCATCTGCGATCAAAAGTATGTTATTGATTATCTCAAATTCTCTTTGTTTCTAAGCCGATGGACATTCTTCTAAGAAGAATGGATATTTTTGATTTTAATAAAATCTCACAATGCCGTACTTTCGATTTCCTGCGATATTGAATAAAGTGCGAAAATACAATTTTGTGATACTTTTTGCATTATTTTCTGTATAAGGAAATAATTAATGCAACATTACAAGTTTTGACTCTGAAAAATACATTAATTGTGAGATGATATCGAGAAATTTATTTAATATATATATATTTTAAACAGGTTGAAATAAATTATGAATTCTTGATAGCCATTATTCATTTATCATAGTTTTTGTAATGGATAAAATTATTAATAATTACATGACGTAAATGAAGATTACTACTCGTAGATTACAAAAAGAAAGATTTTAAAAATCTATAATCATTAATAATGAAATAGCAATTGTGATAAAAAGAAATAATAATTAATAATTTTAAAAAACGTGAACAAAAAATTATGACAAAAAGATTATGTCATAAACAATATAATTATCCATATTACGCATATATATTATCAAGACATAGATAACTTACATGAATTTACATCTAGAATAGAATAGAATTTCAATATTTATTCGTAAATTAATTTATTACGTGCATAATGAATCTGTTATTTAATTGCGACTGAACTAAAACCTCAAAGTATTGTCTTGAATAATTTATGATATATTAAAGCTAAATTTAAAATGAATTTAGCATTTAAAGATATTTTTTATTGATAAAATATGGCGTCATTTTAGATTAATGGAGATGAATTTTTCTTTAATACAAAGGAGCTATAACTTTGACATAATGAAGAAATTCACGTAATAAAGAAAATACATAAATTATTTCTGATTATTTAAATTCAACATATTTATACAATTATTATTTATTGTATCCGTTAATATTATATATATGATGAAGCTTTCAGTCAAATTATTTACAAATTAATAAATAGCTTAAGAGAGCCGGAGAGAATTTTGTCTCGTGCAATTATTGCAATTATAGAAAACATATTAAACATATTATATTAAATATATTTTTATATTTAAATTAAATGATAATTAATTAAACGATTTAATATCTTAAATATATATTAAATATATTATTTAATCTAATCGACGATTATCTTAATATTTTGATAAGCGTCTTTCAGAGCTCGTCGAGCTCTCAAAGATTAAAGAAACGGAGTGAAGTCGTTGAAACCGATGGAATCGTGCAGATAAACGCGACGCTTATGATAGATAGGCGAAAATAAATAGCACGCGGGATTTATCGCGGGAAATCCAGCAGGTTTATTGACGGGGAATGCGACGGATCCACACGGTTACTTCATGCCCATCATAAGACGTGACTTTCGGATCCGCTCGGAGGCAAGACACACTCCGGGGGAGGAGGAGGAGGAGGGGGGGAGGGGGATTATTCATGGGACACGAAAGTCTTAAGCCCCAGCCAGTTCTCCGGAAACTACATACCCGGTGTCTTTGCATAGTTCGCCATAGTTAGGAAACTTGAGCGTTTTGGATATTAAACGCATCCCGTCCCGCGTCTGCGCGTCTCTCCGCGGGTTGCTCGAAGTGTCCCCGTCGTTAATGCTGATAACTAGATCGGCATGAGGAACCGCGCGACAATTTGGCGGGCGAAATTTCCGTCCCGTATATAATCGTCGTCGTACCCCGGCTATAATATATCACCGCACCGTAGTTAGATCACTACTCGGCCCGACCTGTGCTGTATAATAGCGCACCATTAGGATCATTGATTAGATCCCGACATACGATTATCCGATTAATGAGCGATCCGTAATTACAGGTAAATAGCAATGTAACCACTGCGAAGCAAATCCGCGCTTCACAATTAGCGCAATTACTAGCCTTTATCTCCTTTTTTTCTACCTCATGAAGCTTAGTTTTATATCTCTTTCAATAAACGTGTTAATTATGACAAAATAATTAATGTTTTGTGAATATGAATATGTTTACTCTTATTAAATAATAATATACAACCTAATCAAAATGTAGTAATATCAATTTCAAAAATTTATAAACTTATTTATCAGCGATAATGACTCGCAATTATCATATAATAAAATAGCGATGAAGCAATTAGCTTTTAGTATTAATATTGAAGTTTTAATTGATCTGTCTTTTATGGCTGATATTATTCTGTTATAAAAGAAATGTTTTTGCGAAATTTGACAATTTCGCAAAATTCCATAATATCCGCGAAATAAATTCGCCCCCTCCTCCTTTTTCCCCTCTTGCGATCCTTCGTTTTCTCGCTACATCCCGTTAAGTAATTTACTTATTAAATTTTAGGCTGACCTTTGGCATTCCCTCGGGGAGGATGCCATGGACGTTTGCTTTGAGGCAAATATGCTAAGCAGTGCGATGCCTAAGATGATGCTAAAGGTATCCCCAAAGGGTGAACAAACCCGCATCTTGCATTATTAGTAAATCGCGTTTTACATATAACATCATCTATATCTTACTAAAAAAATAGCAATATCTTACTAAAAAAATTGCAATATTAATAAATCCAATTTATAGTTCAAATTTTTTATTAGGTATGTCGTTAATTATATTATTATATAAATATTATTATATCTCTTATTAGAGGGATATAAAAATTTTCATTAAAAATATTGATAAAATACTTGATATAATAAATATATCAAATTTTTTAATGCTTTCCCTCTCTCTGCCCCTCCTCGACGTTTATCATATTCTGAAAGAACAAGCGGGCTCCTAAAAGAGATCACAATGCCAATAATCAACCAAGTGGATCGACCAATTCCAATAGCTTTATCCTTGAAAACGCGAAGGCGATGCTCCATCGTATACTCCCCTTGCATTTCATTGTGCGTGACGGCACCTCGGCCCCTTAGCATCCTTATGCTCGAGAGAGTAGCATTTGTGACAGAGCCTTTCGACTAAAAGGGGTTTGGATCGAGAAATCGACCATTGTTGCGCCTTCGCCGCTAGAAAGAGTGGAAAGCTTGTTGTTTAATCGTCTGCGCGAAGACGGGGTTGGATTAGTATATGCGTTCTAAACACTAAGAATTGATGTGAGTAAATTTCATCTCCAAAGTAACTGCAAGCATTGCATTCGATGTGCAAGATATTTTAAAATATTTATATTATAATTCTCGCTATTTAAAAATTTATAATTATAATTCTCGATATTTAAAAATTCTCGCAGCTTTAAATTATAAGATTTTTGTTTTCTCTGCTTCTTTAACTTGATATCTAAAATCTATGCCAAACCATATTAAAGCTGATGACTTGTTAGAAAATATATTCGTTATTTTAACGTTTCGTGTAGTAACATACTTCCATATATAGCTTCTAATACTACTCAAAACAAGTATGAATATCCCCGCGATTCCAAACATTCGCGACGCGTTCCTCGGGATACGTGTTCGCGATGTAAATAATATACTTACTTATAACTGTACATACTCGATATTGCAACGCGAAGGAATTACATAATAGGAGATAAATCGCCCCACAAGAATGCAGGCGAACATATTAGAGATGTCGGTGTCTGTCTCGTGTAGGGCTCGCGAGATCTGATCATGCCATCATTTATCAGTATCGACATTACCGTGGCAGTTATACGTGATTTTATTTTAGCGGAGCGTTTAACGAGAGAAAGGCGATCACATTTCATCTCATTAAGTCGGCATGGCGCGATTACATCAACGTATAACTATCGCGGACTCGTCAATAAGTTCAGAAAGCAGTTCCGAGTCCACGTTAATTAACCGTACTACATTGTAACTTTTTTCGTTTCCGTGAAAGTCCAAGTTCCCGGATGAAGTCGACGATTATTACGCGACACGTAAAACCTGTAATTTTCGATTTCCTAATCACAGGACTCGGATTCGGACAGTCATGACCTTAATGCTCTCCCGCATCTGCCAAACAATTTCCCGCTGCGGATGCAAAATAGCGACGCTATCGATCATACTGGGCTCATTAGACATATTTGCTAATCCGCACACGCAATACGTTTCTCGTACATTAAAATGATGAATCGGTCGAACAGCCTCGATCTCACGGGAACGACAAATTTAAAATCTAAACGCACGGATATCTCTTCTCGAACGGTCGAAATTGACATTTGACCGGCCAGTGTTTAAAACGCCGGCGCACGATCGCGTGATATCCCGCAATTTTCCCCAAATTAATCGAACGGAATCGAGAATCACACGCATGCAACACGTTTTGAGTATCATCGCCTCCGGTCAAACGGACACGTGATTTGCTAAATTGATCTTGCAAGGAAAGAGTTTTATAGAATTGTTGTTTAAGCTATTTGAAAAATTATTGTGAGCTAATAAAATTATTAATATCCGAGTTATTTAGCAATTTCATTAAATTTCTTTTTTTTTTAAAGCAAAATATAAAATTTTCATGCATGCCGAAAAACTTTAAATCAGTTTAATAAAATCAATATTTATTATTGTTTATTATTATTATTATCAGAATAAAATGAGGCGAGAGATGCTGATCACATCCCTAGATTGAGGACATTCGGTCGCATTCCAGAGTTTTTTCCCCCTTTTACTGTATACTATATATTGCATGTTGATTTAAATCATGATGACAGAACGAAAGAGAAAGAAAATTTGACGAAGAAATCAGAGAAACTCGCTCGCAGTAATTTTCCTCGCGATGTGATGCTTGCATAGGAAAGATCTATAATTATGACAAGGATTCTTAATATAACCATGATATGAGCGGCTCCTAATCTGGAAAAATTGCCACTTTTCCCTTCTTTATAGTCGTGATTAAAAATGTAAGCATATATCCGTTTTATTTAGTTTTCTAAAAGATATATTCCTTCGGTCCTATTCGCTTATATTTTCTCGTATCGTACTAGATACATGCATGCATTTATTATACATGTGTCAAAATGAATTTTTACGCAATCGTATCATTAAATGAATGCTAAATAAACGTTTATTGCGTTTTCTAACAAATAATTACAAAAGTCGAAAATACTATGGATGTGCTTATACTTTGACGAAGAATTTCTAAAATCTAAATGCTCTGGAATTTATAGACGATCATTTATCAGCAAACATTCAGTGCTAAAAATTGAAAGAATTGTTCATTCTATCTGATCGAATTATTGCTTAAGATCAAGATTATCATCTTGAAGCCAAGCCAAAATAGAATTCGCGGCTTCTGAAACATCTCTCATATATCGACAAGTATCTACAAGTGACTTTAAACAACCGCGCACCGATATTCATCGTAGAAAATTACGCGAGTATAATTACGATCGGTGAGATTTATTAAAGCCTAGCAGCTTGTTCGTCTTTATCGATGACATAAGAGAACTTTTATAGCGAGAAGATTCCTGCTGGCGTCCTTACGCGCGCATTCGTGACTTCGACTCCATCTTCTTCGTCTTCTATCAAAACCCTATTATACGTTGATTGATACAAGCCGTCGCGTGAAGTAAATTGAGATTACTTGCGGGACGAAAAGCTACAAATCAGCTCCGATGAAGAATTTGCGATGAAATAGAGAAGAGGGAAATAAAATCTCCCGAATCAATGTTTATCGAATTTGTAGTGATTTATCGATTGATGGAAAAGAGAGAGAGAAAGAGAAAGATACCTTTGATGATTTTATCTTTCTTCAAGAATTTTGTTTAAGCATGAATCTCTGCTCTCGTTATCTTTTTTAAATTAATAAGACTTCTTCACAAGCACTAAGATAAATAAAATCTTTAATTTATTGATATTCATATTAATGACTTAAAGACTTATCTAATATTTCTTTTGAAACCGACATTTTTTGCAATATAATTCTTGTAGTACTTATATATGTATTAAATTATTATACATTGGAATAGAAAATTTACAATTAGAATTTCTAAACTCGATCGTTTAGATAAAAAATTGTATGCAATCGATCAGTGCAATATTATGTTCACTTATAAATCTGTAATCTAATATTAAAGACTATTATTTTTTAAAACTTATCACTACATTTTTTGCAGCAATGGCCATTCTTATAATTTTCTTATAATTTTATATTCTAAAGAAACACTGAAGATGAGATCGAAAAATGAATGCTCGCAATTTGTGTCATATCGACAAAAATTAAATGATAAATGAAACATTATGCGGCTTTTTATTATCGCCGGATATTACGCAGGCATCGCATATAATTGCACGCATCACATTCAATAATAAATATGAATAAGAATGTAAATATATTCAATGGACATGTAATTTATACGCCGCGTCTGAGAACTAATTGCGAGTGATGTTTCGCTAATGACAGCGCGCGGTTATGGCTCACTGTTTTCCTCTCTCATTATCATCCTAAATACAGTACAAAATCATCACGCGGGATAGCGAAGATTCCTAACTGTCACGGATCCGTTATAGCGGCGATCGAGGCAATTTTTCTTCAGTAGACGTTCCAAGCAACCTTTTACTTCGTTACCGACCTTCGGCCTTTACCTATTTACTACCTATCGCCGCGCCGTATAGTTCTCTGCGATACTAAATTAACGCTTGCCAGATATCGAATTGAGCCCCGTCCACGTGGATGTTCACGTTCCACATTAGCTTCAGCTGTCAAACTTTAGCTTCACTCTTAATCTTCGTTATTTCCATATATTCATGATTGCTTTAGCTTTTCAGCTTTATCCCTAGCTCTAATAAGGGTTGAATATTCTGTGTACATGTTTTGAGGCAAGTTTCTCCGAAATCAGCTGACTGTTTCTTCCTTATGTAAGACCGCTATCATTTAATTAATTCGATATAAAAAAATCTGAAAATAAAGAAATCCAAAAAATTAGATGAGTTATATATTCGCTTTCTTCATATCTTCAGTTGCAGTTAAAAAAGTAGATACTTCCTATCATTTTTAAAATACACATGCATTTTTCGCGATTTTTACAAAACGTCAAAACTGCGCTACGACTAAAGTATCACGCTGATTGGAACGTTGTTTCTGATTTCAGAACATGCACGCTTCGTCGTTCCCTTACGACGGCGGACGTAGTAGCGGCGGAGCCGGTAGTGGCGGAGGTGGCGGCGGCGGTGGCGGAGGTGGTGGTGGAGGCGGCGGCGGCGGCGGAAGGGGTGTCGAATACGGCGCCGTACGTCGTCCTGACGCCCTGCTACCGCCTCCGGGCCTCGACCAAACCGACCTCGTTCTGCACAGCAGCCTCGTTGACGACCCCCAGGTGAGCGACGATGTACGTAATCGCAACATATTTTCTCTATTATCATATTCCTCGATGTCGTCCCTCTCGACTCCGAAGAATAGTCGCGAGACTCTTGAATGCGGAAGCATTACAATTATCGGAAAACTATTTCAAGATTGTGTACATCTAGATGCACGCAAGGATGGTTTTGATCCGGTGACAAATGATGTTTGAGATGTCGTGTTTAGTTTTTGAATAAGCTTTAGAATTAGTAATAATAAATATATAATATAAATATATAATAAATATATAATAAATATAATAATAAAAAATATAGTAGTTAATTCTCTCATTTTTATTTCAATTTTACATGGAATTTATTCCATCAGGATCTAAGTTTAATATTCAGAAAATAAAACAATGGGGCAGGAAAGAAGTTACAGTGTTTAGAAGTTTAAAATTATCTTCTATATAGTTAATTTCTATTGTTAATCTCTCACAGAATTCTTGTTAATTCCTTCGAATTAATCTGTTTTTATAAAATGTACAGAGATTATGTTAACAACTAAGTTAAAAGTTGTAGCAGCCATTAAATAGAATGTCATATCATATGCTTGCGGGATGGAATGTTGCGAAAATATGCCTTGCTTTGCTGTGGTTAAAATGTTTTTCGTTGTCTTACGAAAATATCATGCAGTCGATTCGTTATATGTAAAAAGTATGTGTTTTATGAAAAGAGTATTATAATAAAGGAGACATCTATATTAGTGCTATATTAGCACAATATTGTAAAAGTGCTTGCATTTGCTTTTTGATTTGTCTAAAATATGCATATACATATCGAAAAAATATATTAAATATAAAAATATATTAAATATAAAATTAAATATATAAAAATTAAATATAAATATATTAAATATAAAATTAAAAATTTTATATATTGTATGTATATATTTTTTTAAATATTAAATATTAAGACAAAGATTGCTGGAAAATATCTTGCGATTGGTACGACATTGATTATTCAATGATGGAATATTGTAGTATTATGATATAAAAGATATTTAAAGGATTCGGACAAATTAAATTATAACGATCAAATGATATATGTATTATACAAACTCAGTTCCAAACTTTTTTGAAAAAATTGTATTATTTTGTGATTATCAAAATATTTAATATAAAAATTAGAAAATAATTAAATTTTTTATTTTTTAGAACACAAACGTGGACGATGGAGGGTTTATGAACGATCTACCATTACTAAAAAGTGAGTAAAAATTTTATATATATATACACCTATCTTTTCATTTTTATTCTATAGATCTCGACAAAAATAAAGAAAAGTAAATACTATCATAAAATACTAATGATCGTTGTAGTCATCTATCAATTTTTAAAAAAATTAAGCTAATATTAATTTTTATACATATGGAACGTACGTACTCTTTAGTAAAGATATTAAATTCGAATTGTGACCTATAATTTTGTGCGTAATACAAAATTAATTTCGATTTTCCGCTTCTCGATCGCGAGATCGTTCGATTCGGAATTTATTCCTCGAGTAAATTTACAAGAATGTAAAACGCAACGCGCGTCGCCGATAAATATACGCAACAACTCGAAATAGCGAACATAATCCCGATATAAAACGATCACTGCGCAACCGGAAATATAAAGTAAGCGACTTGTCACCCTTAATTAGAATTTATCTCTCCGTTGTGTCAAGGGCACGCAGACCAGATTTTTAGCCATTTGTGAAAATAAGTTTAAGGACGCATCGCATTCTTATGCGAGCAGTCGTTCCTCTTGCAATACCGATCTGCGATAGAGATCGCAAAAAGCTGCAAAGTGGATTTTCTGTCGAAGAGCATCGCGTGAGTCGCAATACAATAAATTATTTACACACAAGTCTGGTCAAGTTTAATTCGCAGCTTCTCTCCTGTGAAATTTCTATATGATAGAATTATACTCCGTGTATAAAAAAATTCTTGGAAAAAGGAAGATATATATTAATAATCGAGATTTTAAAAATCTAAATATTAAAACTCGTTATTAAATTTTATAATGAAGTAATTTTTTTAATTATCTGAGAATTTACATTCAAGAACGAGGAGAGAAGGCAAAAATATCGATTTATTATTCAAATAAGTGGTTCGATAAGTAGAATTTTTGATAGATGGTTAAGATTAGCGCGTAAAATTTTGCACGATTGCGTAATTTTGAGCGAGTTAGGTCCGGTCCGCTGAAGAGGAGGATGTGTTACGAATCACGATAGAGGCAGATTATAAGGAAACTTGTACCATGTCCAATTTCGCGAGCGATACACCTCTCGTCAATCCAAGATCGAATCGCGGCCAGTGTCTCTTGCGAAAGTATCACGCTCAACTAGACCGATCGTATCCGATCACTGATCCGAAAAGACCAGTGGAGAAGTCTCGGTTTGTCATTACATCTATAGTCGAGATATGTAACTTTCGACTTGTGAATTAATTACGAAATCGTACCGCGTTACCGCTATTCAAATATGGTAGGAGTAATTTTCGTTATTTTAGCTGACAGAGGATATCAAAGTTACGCACTTTCTCTCGATTGCGCGCTTTATAGCGTGATTTGATTTAATTTTGAATATTAAAGTTTCAATTTTTCAATAATTAAATTTAATTATCATCAATCTTTACAGAAAGCATCAGCTGTGGAGTCCTATTTCCGCAACAAAGAAAGATAAATGCTTTACATTGATCAATATAAAGGAAAATTTAGTTTGATCATTGCATTAATATCAAATTTAGCAGAGAGAGAATCTGATTATACATCGATATAGCGATTTAGTAGCGACGTCATTTGGGAAACGTGGATTTTCGGAGGTCTCGTACGGCCCACAAACGTATTACGGGACCCTCGTGTTTCACGATGTAATTCTTTTCGCCTCTTCGGATCGTCGCACAATGGCCGAGAGCCTGCCAGGTCGCATGGAATCGCAGAGAGGACGTAACGTAACATGCGTAGAGGAGGTGTGAAGGAAAAAGAGAAAAAAAAATACAGTGCGTGCCCGCGGGCGGATCGGATTTCGCTCATTGTCATTGTAATTTCTTGGCGGGGTGTAGTTTTTGGGGCGTTTCTCACCGCAGGGGTATTACCCTACAGATGGCTGTTTGTTCGAATGTCACCGAGGGTTATTATATGCCTCGTTACTCGTCCTGTCGACAGCTTATTTGGCCTTAGTTTTCTATTCTCTCGCTTCTTTCTCCTCTCGCTCTCTCGGCTTCACGCCTTCCTCTTTGTCTCCCTGTCCCGTGCTCTTTTTTATTTTCCGAAACTGGTATGAAATATGCGCAACGTCACTTTCAATACGCGTACGATATTATTTAGACATGTCTGCTTATTAAATATCTTGTTCGAGTGACATTTTGATTTAATCCCGATTTATGCGAGTGGAGAGAAATGAGAAATTATAGTTTATGGTGTTGGTCCTTGCGTTGATTCTCTCGATTGAGATATCTTCGATAGTCGGACTTGTCTAAAAAAATGATCCGTGCGATAATTTTTTTAATAGACGAAGAGATATAAAACTCACTACACTTGCTTCTGTCACATATCGGTGACAGTAACGATGGCGATATATATCGTATAGCTAAACGCGTTCTGCTTCTCGGAAGCCGGTTATACAATTATCGCGGCTTACCTTGGCTCTGTCACTCGACGACGACGATCGCGATCCAGTTTAACTTTACGATGTATCGAGGACGAACGGATTCTTTCTACTAGCGAGATACGCACTACGAAATTTTGATTGCTGACTACTTTTAAATTAGCAGTCAAAAGATCTTTAATCGTCCGTGAAGCAAAATTGACAAATCTTGATAAAAGAAACTGTACATTCTTTTTCCATCTTAATCAAGTAATATCTGTCAATATACGCTATATTGTAATTTTTCAGCGGTGTTATTAGAACAATTGTATTTAATATATATTTATAATATGTATTTTATTATATATGATACATTATTATTATAATAATAAATATTTCAGATCTTTTTAATTATATTTTTATTTTTGATTCAATAACTTTTAATTTTCTAAAATAAAAATACGTATAGATATTTCTTGCTTAATAATTCATCTTTTTCTACTCTAATGTAACCAAAAGAATAAATTTTGTCAGAAATTCGCAATGATTTTTTTTCCAAAAATGTAATGTTTTCTAATTTTTGTATTCTAATTATTTATAAAACTTTATGAAAAATATACTATATGTAATATGTGCATATATAATAATGTTTGCAACTTGTAATATTAAACAACCTATCGAAAGTATTCAGTTTTATGTCAGTTAGTAAAACATACATACACACACATATTTCGATTTTATTTTATTTTTGTATCGATCAATACATACTTTTATTTTGCCTTCGAAAACAAGTATGATATATGGAACAAACATGTAGAAAAGTCAATCCGAAAATTAATATTCGTTTTCAAGAAGAAAATTGTACACACGGCATTTATAGCTCTAAAGAAAAAGTCAAGACTAATATAATTTTAAGTCGTTTTAAAGAAACATTTATATTTCAATTATTTGTATTTTAAATTTTTGCAATATATGAATACATATTTAAACAAAGATACGAATCTGTACTTTGCTAATCTATTAAGTACCTTTAAAGTAAAGTAGTAGTATCTTTAAAGTAAAACATATTTCATAGCGCAAACTTATGTATAGATTAATCTACCATTTCTCTAGCATAAAATCGTAGTAAATATTAGAAGTAATTAATCATTCAAAGTAGGTCAATCAACGACATGCTCGTGCGGTTTTAATCATTCTTTTCCAATTATATGTTCTCTCAATATCTACTTTACTCTTTCTCGAGCCGGTGAATGCATTAGTCACCGATTCTTCATTCCCATTACTAAACTCACTCATTCTATCTACGATGAAAGATTCTATGAAAGATTAACATTGATAACAGTCTTTCCTTTTTATTTACTAGAGAAATATGTTTTTCTATTAAATATAAACTCATGAAATGGGGTTTGGTTCAAATCTCTTCAATCAACAACCGTCAGGAGAAAATGCGCTGATTGATTCCAGGCTTCGATTATCGAAAGAGGTTTTCGAGGTGTACTTCTTGTATTGTTCGCGAACGGGACCATCCTGCGCAACGAATGGAGGGCGGCCACCATCTTTGTATAAGGCAGCTAAACTCCTAAAATCAATCCCTAATGAAATTAACGATCACCACGTTGCTCGTAGTTGCCCCGGGGGCCCAGGTGGATCCCCCGGAAGCTCTCTCCGGCAAAGAGTCCCTTTAGGGTCGAAAAGTCACACCCCAGTCACACACCAGCTAACCAATCAAGGTCGAGAAGTAAGCGAAGTCGTTGCTACGCGTCGATTGGTTAAGTTTCCGGCCCGGTTGATTGCCCAGGAAATTGTGCGTGTCCAGGACGCACGTGTAAGCCCCGGCTTCGCGCTCAAGGCTATTCGCAGATGGAGATATTTTGTATAGTGGCAGTCACGTATAGCGTGGCAGTAATTGTTTCGTATGTTGACGCGCGTGCCGTCTTCGAGCTTTGTTCAATAAAGTTCTTCGAACTTTCGCTTTATCGCGCGAAACGTTAAATGATGCGCGTGGACATGCGAGAAAATGTGTGTCGAGTAATCAGAAGAATTCTCCTAAAAACAGATTTAATTTTTGCTGCAATATAAATTTCGTACGCGCATTATGTATTATAAAAAAATACGATATAGGTACGTGACTTGTACCTGTAATTTTGTAATTTTTCATGAAATATATCTTGTCAATTAATAATTATCGGATTAAAAAATTAATTACAGAAATATAGATTGCAAAAGTCTAAAAAAACAAGATATATTTATTAATTGCTTTTCTGATTTTAAATTTTTATACATCGCTTAAAATTTTTATTCGTTTTTAGTCATTAATCGTTTTACTAATTAACTTTTCTAAGAAAATATTGAATATAAAAATTATGAAATAATTAATTGAGAATTAGGAAATTATTCTTACGAGATTTTATATGCTATCAGCCATCTCTCTCTCTCTCTCTCTGATCCCTAATGTTATTATAGTTGAATTGAGAAATATTTTTTAAATTAATTTAGCATCCGTTATCTTTAGATATTTTCTGCAGCTTATTTAAAAAATCGAAATAGAACATTGAATCGTGCATTATTATATATCGGTTAAGAAGAATTATTCAAGAAAATTCTTATAGAAATAATGAAAGATTGCTGGGTTAGCTTTGACGCGGATGTGATCTTCAATAAGACTGCAAGATCGATGAGTACATCAATTTGCAAAATCCACATGAGTGCGTGCAATAATCGTTTGTCGGTACTTCGTAAATACCATTATATTAATTTTATACCGATATATTGATATATATGTACATATCCCTTCATAATAATTGCATTATATAATCGCGCCATAAATCATATGTAGGTACGCGCGAAGAGTATGCCTCTCATTAAAATTACGGACACGACGCGTTGTATCGCACAAATGATTTCTCTAAACAGCCCACGGCTATGGATAATAGTGAATCGACAAATATCAGCATCGGGATGAGAGTTTCTTTTTTAACTTATGATGTGTGGGTGGATCAACGACTGACATGCTTATTTGTTTTTGGCTTATCTATTTACGCTTTTTAGCATCGATTTGTTTGCTTCCTTTCGTTTTTCTCTGCTTTTTATTCCTAGTTTGATATTCAGATATGATTTTAATCTAATATTCTTCTCTATTTCTATTCCTTATCACTTTGCTTTTAATAGTTCCACATTTAATAAAAATATTACAAGTTTAATAATCATAGAAATCTTGGTAGAATTTTAAAATCCAAATAATATAGGATCGAATACAAAAAACAACATATACATAAAATAAAATAAAAAATAATAAATGTATATATGTTAGAATTTATAATTAATATTTAAATTATTATTTTTAATTAAATATGTAAATTTTTACATTAAACTTTTGATTATTTTTAAATAAGGAATTCACTACATATAATGCAGTTTATATTGAGTAAATGGAAAATGGAAAATAGCAGTTAATATATATAATCATTTTTATATAATATTAACAAACACTGATATTGCACGTGTAACATGCACTAATTTTAATGCGTACAATCTGCAAGTCATGAATATATATCAATTTGTGCTATCTGTACATCTAAATGAACATTTCAAGCTGTGTCATTGCTCAATCATTGAATGGATGTATTGATTGCACAAAGATATATGATTTCGACCATTTATTTTCCAGTTGACATATATCTGTCATATTCTATCTAATTTGGAGGAAAAATATATATCAAGTACCTATTTAGTTTCTTCATTATAAATACTCTTTCGATCAATATTTCTCCATCTAAATTACAAATTTTTAAAGAGAATGTTTTATATTTTGTATATTTCCTCTATTTATATTTAATTAATTTATTACAATCATACAATTACATTGTTATTTTATGAAGAAATAGTATGCACATTTTTGTGATGTATAAGCGATTATTATGCTCTCTCTCTCTCTCTCCCCCTTTATATATTATTAATTTGATTTAAATAGCTTTCTAATGCGATGCTAATCACCGGAAATTATATATCAGTTCACATTCGATCAAGGCCATTGAACACACATCTGTTATGTCCATAAAAAATGTTTAATAGACTGTTGTAAGATTTTTTTCTCTCTCTTTTTACTAATGTTAATATAATTTACTCTCTTGACTTTTGATTATGTGGAAATTAATATTCCTAAAATTTATATTTCTAAATTTTATTTTCCAAACATGATAAAAATAGAAAAAAAATGTTTTGTATTTCTTAACACACAAATCAACATCATATTGTTCGTAACAGCATTATTATTTTTCTTTTAAATTCTGTATGTATGGATATTTACCTTTTAAATGTTATTCACTATTATTTTGCTGTTATAATAAAAAGTTCATTATTTTAACAATCGACATAGTGTAATAAAAAATATAAATGGAATATTTAAAAAACACTTTAAAAGACGAGAATAAACTTAGGAAACGCGAGAAAGTGACAGGATGATGTGTGTTCAAGCTTTTCTCTTCTTTCTCTTTTTTTGAATCTACAATTTCATAATAAGAACCTCGATCCCGCACTTCCGCCCATTCATCGATGATTACCGGTCAAATTGGAGCATAGCTATTTTGCCTTAACTGGAACATATCATTACATTATTATCTCGTTATCTTAGCAGATTCAATTAAAGTGCTATATTAAGCACCCAATATTTATCACCATTTTAAATGTATCAATTGAAGTCTCGAGTTTTTCAAATATTTTACTGCATGTGCGTAATTTTATTATATTATTATTCTTTATTATATATACAAATTATATAAATGTTGATGTGAGAATTAAGATTTAAGAAGACTTTTTCGATTTGAAATAAAAATTATGTATAAAAGGAAAATAAAATAAAATACATAATATATAATAATAAAATAAAATACATTATATATATATATATATTTTTTTTTTGTTATATTTATTAGTAACTCAATTAAGTAACTTTGTAACTTACAAATAAGTCATTATCTACATTATATTATCAATAACAGTAATACAACGTCTGTTTTAATCATAGCCTGTAATCGCGGCTCGCAGATGCAATATTTTAATGACACATCGTATCTGCGATTTCGCTGTTTGATGCGTAATATCGATGAATATTTGCATATTACTGCGTGTTCATTTGATTCACACGATTGCCGATTTCCGAGATAATCACGCATGCGTGTCCACGCGTGATACCGTCGCAACTGCTTCATTGACGACGTTCAGACCACCGTAGTCTCCGTTCAATCGTTTCCGTTGGAATGAAAATTACACCGGCTCGACCGGCAATCACTATTAACTAAGGATAGAACATTATCACCGTGAACGACCGTCATATATACGTGTCTTTCTCATCAGACTTTTCTTAGGAATAACAACTCATCAAAGCAGCCGCGGTCAAATCATCAGGATTACACACAATGCGATTAAATGCAAATACCTAGGCCACTACAAAGTTCGTCATAATCGCAAAGAAGCAGCACCATTTCCTTGTTACTCTTCCATGAAGCTGACAAACTCTCGTACGAAGTATAAAGAGAAAAAAAAAGACGTCAGCGATTTATAAGAGACGGAGCTTGTAATAAACGCACATACGCACGCCGGACACGAATCGCTTTTAGCTTCGCATTTGTGAGGCCATTGCTACACTTCCTCGTGTACTTTTCTGTACGCGAATGTCTACAAGAACGATTAATTTCTTCCTCAGCCGTCGCGGACGCAGTTGTTACGACTCCTTGTAATGCAAAAGAAATCCCGAGGCGAGATAAGAGAGAGAGAAAGAAAAGGCAATCGATGGCGGTCGCTCGGTCAGCTGAATGGTAGACGGTGAACGGAGAACAGTCGGCCTCTGAGCGAGCGAATCTCCGCCTCGGACCATTGTTGTTTATGATCTATCTCGTTAAACATTCTATGAAACGGGGCTCTATGACAGAGAATACCTGCGATCAAAACCGGCCGGCGCGTTGTGCAACGCGGTGCGGTCTGTATGTAAGTTCGCGTTACTTAACCGCCGAGATCCTTCTGAGATCCTTCTTTGATCGCACCGAGAGCTTTGCGAACAAGCAGCGAATCTAATCTCGAGAGTATCGCATCTTTGAACCGTCGATGTATTGGTACAAGCATTTTTTCTGTCCCTTTACAGATGATTCTTTTATTATCATAATTGTGCGTCGGTTTTAGCGGAAATTTTTGTAGATTTTAAATCGTAAATTATTTTCGGATTTTAGTTTCAACAATTGAGATTTTAACAAAAAGATGTTTGACAAGCGATGAATTTTTAATTGAATTCTTCAATAACAAAGAGTCACGTGTATTACTGTCGTAATACGTGGCATCTTGACATCTCATTCATCCTTACTTCAAACTACTACGAACAAACATTGATTAGCTAATAATTCCGAGTTAAAATTAAATCATACAAATAGACGTATTTATCGCGCTGACGGGTCTTTCATCCTTCTGCACTGATTTCATCTGCGCGATTTCATCGTATTTATCTTGTTTAACAAGATCTCTGTCGCTTGTACACGAGTTATAAAATAGAAAGAGCACAACTCCTGTTGATGGCTAAGCAACCGCTTATTGTCATCACCTTTGACTCTCGACAATATTATTGCGCTTTAGCGACGGTTGTAATTGCCATGCTGTTCTTAACATCGGTCTAGTACACAGCTTTGCCTTTTATGGCAAACTACTTGACTTGACTCTGTTACTCAGCAGTCGATGGCGAAGAGAGCCGTTGATTTATGCGGCTGCATCGATTTATCACTTTTTCGTGCTATTAACTTCGAAGCAGAAATTAATTAACCGCCCACGATTCACGGATGATAGCTTTGGCAAATCACACGTCAATAAATGTTATAGGGCATTTCTCAATATGCGATTGCAAATCGCAAAAAGCTATATTTTTATAAATAAATAAATAAAAATAAATTAGAAATAAAAACATTGATATGCAAATTGATCGCAATCTTCTAAAATAAATGAAAGATATATCTAGCGTTATAATTTTTATTCATGTCATTTTTTTTAATGTTTTATTATAATGATTAAAAGTAAGAGAAAAGTTTATATCTCTAAGTAAACAGATCTTGCAGATTTCTCTTCGGAGACATTTCTTGGAATAGATACATAAAAACACAAAGACGTACGAAGGTAAGATACTTCCTGTGTCATGGTCACGCATGATTCAGACTGCTACGCAATCGAAAGAATTCGCAGACGATAACTGGCTGCAAACGAAGTTTATAAACTATCCACGGATTGCATGTGCAAACATGTAGAATATTATTAAAGATCTTGTTATATTAGATTATCGGCCTGCAATTTAATCTGCAAACAATCATTTCGCGTTTTTTTAGGCCGATATTTTTCAATTTGCACATACCTCTTCATTGATTATCTATTAAATTATTAAAAACTTAGTGGACGTTATCTAAATTATAACAACGTTAGTTATAACAACAGTAATTTCATAGAAAAAATATTTAGGTTTGTATCATATGTCGCTCCAGAAGAGAAGCATGTCTCGAGCAACATAAGATGCTCATGATTATTACTGTGATGATTCAGATAATCTTTGAAAATGCAATTCAAATAAAATTCTAGATTATCATTTATTTGTAATCATTAATTTTTCAGTTTCCTTGAAATCTTGGATGCGAGATACATATGTCTGTGTTGCGTTCGTTCATTTAATGCTGCGAAGTATTGAATTTATCAATACATATGATATAAGAAGATTCTATTTAAAATGGAAGCGTATACTTTATGTAAATTCAAACTAATGACGTTTTGAAATGTGGAATAAAATCTTGTGAGTCTATTTATTTTTGCCATGATCATCGAATTACCAGGTAGAGTGATAAATGATTAATTAATTCATGATAGAGAGACCGATGGTAATCCGTCGATGAGACGGTTTCACAATTCACACAGCGAAATATTCACAATAATTATACGTTCTGGTCCATTCGTGTAGATCTCATAGATAAAATAAGCGAAGCGCTCCAGCTATTCCCATTAAATAAATTAATATACGTTCGTAAACCGTTACTAGAATCGAGATAAGTGTTCGAGATAGTAACATCAGAGACAGTTAGAAACGCTCGCAGTACTTATGTGTCTCTAAATGATGTAACGACGAATACGTGCTGCTATACATAAGAAACTAAAGCACGTTGTTGTCTTTCAAAAAATACTCTTTACAGCGGACTAAGAGATTTCGATCAAAATAAGACTTTAATTCTAGTTTAATGCTAGTGAATTTCAGTAGATTATTTTATAACTTTTATATAATTTTATCATTCGGAAAAATATACAGACATAATCGTTTTAATTCTCAAAATTATTATTGTGGAATTATTTATACAATTTTATGGATAAATTTAAAAAATCAATAAAAAGAAATAAAAAATTGATAAAAAATAAAAATTAATAAGGAATAATAATACATCTTCATATATTCAAGAATTCAACGAAGTTGAATAGACGTTATTTAAGATCCTGTCAAAGTATCAAAGTATACATTAGGGAAAAAAGAAGATAATATATAAAACTTATATTTAATATTCACTGATGTCAGACTCGAAGAAAAAACGAAAAGATGTCGCATGTTTGAGTCATAAAAAATCGTGTATTCACCGACACCCATCGTTTTTCCTTTTCTTTCTTTTGCTTCTCTCTCTTTCTTTCTTTCTATCTCATCCGACATCATTTTGATGTTACCAAATTGTTCGACTAACGCTGCTTCTAGCGAGCAGGACCGTTACATAGGACCGTTCCTCTCTATCGCCGCTTCCTCTCGAACATTATAATTTACAAGCGCGTCGAGCACGACAAGAGTCGATCCTATTTGATGGGCACGGAAATTTATTATCCGTTTGACTCGCTGTATTGATTTAGACATCGGAATCGAATCGATACCGGCAGTCATAGATAATATGGACAGCTTGTTTACTTTCTTTCTCTGCTCGTTTGCGACGACGACAATGGCGACGATTTTTGCCACACTTGAATGTCAAGCGGGATCTCTGTCTGTATCCGAACGATACGTGCCACAGCTTACAACGGCACCGTCGCACAATCGTTCAACGAGCATAAAACGAAGGCGATCACGTCGCGAGAGCGGTAGAGCAGGAATGCTACGTCGGCGCAAAAGTGCCATGAGATACCTATCGGTTAGATTTATAGAGCCATCCCATGTATCTGTCATAACACGCTGACATTAACGGGACGATGATGATGTATCTAATCAGTGTCCCGGGAAATGAATCAAACGAAACGCAGCAACGGTCAGCTGATGTTAAGACAATAAAATTTGCAGTGAATTCCTTCGCTCATAACGGGATTGCCATTTTTTTCTTCATTGTGTCATTCAAATATTAATATGCCATATTATGACTTTTAAGCATGATGTATGTTATGGGATTTTTCTGTAAAGAGACTCTTAAAATATTATAGAGAATTATTAATTCCTTTCTTCTCTCCTGACTCAAAGAAAGAAAAAAAATCAGCATGGACAAGTTTTGTCTCTCATGTAGCGGTTCTTTTGTACCGAAACATAAAATTTCGAAACAAGATACACCCTTCGTGCACTGGCGAAGATGAAGAGTTCCGAGTTATAAGTTGACCAATCTCTTTGCCATGTAATAACGCTTTGTCCGAGCCCCAAGGCACGATATTAAGCATTCCAGGGCAACGATGCAATAATGCGGGGCTATCCGATGCATAGGAACTAAAACAGGAACGCTATGGACGAATTTAAAATATTCGCCGAAGATATTGCTGATCACGGTTACGCACACAAACATGTACACGTGGAAAGAGAGAGAGAGAGAGAGAGAGAGAGAGGGGGGGGACTGTATAATATAATTTCGGATCGAAAGCTTCGGTTCCGGTATTCCTTGTTCCGCCAAGTCGTGAATCTCACTTTGACCTATGGAAGAATAGACTAACAGTAGTCTTAACTCGATTATTGCATTCCTTCGTCCTGATACTGATTATTATGATTCTGGCGTGGAAACGAGAATGAAAATTTTACGAAATACGCGACATTGATCGGTGCATATCGTTCATTTACCGGAAATATAATGGATTATCCGTTAATAAAACTCGTTTAAACGTTCGTTCAGTAAGGACACGTTAGGCCACCTGACTTTCGGAATAATCTTTCCATTCGATCCATTAAGTTATTAAGACGCGCCGTTACACGATGGTTATCGATAATTTGACGGGAGAGGTTCATTACCAGGTGCGAACTGAAATTATATCTCGACAAGTGTCATCAAGAATAATGTCATGGTATTCATTTGCGATATTTGGCAACTTTGTGATTCATGATTATATCATTTGCACGCAATATATTGAATAAAACTCATCATTGTGATTAATATATAAATCAAATAGTTATACATGTAATAAGAGAACTAACTTTATCTTCAAGTAATTTATTTTTTATCTTCCTCGGATAAAGACAATTTATATTTCTTCCCATTTTATTAAACGCATTTTATATATACGTATATATTAAAACATTAAAATGTTATTAATGCATTGCTTCTGCCGATAGATAATTTCTTGTTTCTCGTTATGAATGTTATTATTTTTTATGACGTCTTTAAAATAATATTTAATATAATCTATATAAAATATAATGATATAATTATAAAAAAATAGTATTTTTTATAATTAACATTTTTAAAATCTCTCGGATTTTTATAATTTAACATTTTTAAAATTTTGAAGTCATCTTGTTAAGTCTTTTAAGTCATTTTGCTACATGTTAATGCATGTTTGCAGATATGAAACCTTCGGACAGGAGCGAGAAGGCCATGTTGTCCGGAAACGCGCAACCGTCGGATGTGTTCTGTTCGGTCCCAGGACGATTATCGTTACTAAGCAGCACCAGCAAGTACAAAGTTACGGTAGCAGAGGTACAAAGACGGCTATCGCCACCGGAATGTTTGAACGCGAGTCTCCTCGGCGGCGTGTTACGAAGGTAAGGCGTCAATTTATGAACTCTATAATTAACGCACAAATCAATTTTGCGAGTCGATATAAAATATATAATTACATCGATTTCTCGATAAGCTCTCTCCTCCCTTTCCCGTCTTTCTTCCGCGAGAACAATTTTCTCGACAGAAAGAGTGGGAAAGGGAGAGAGAAAGAGAAAGAGAGAGAGCGGTTCATTCATCCGTCTTTAATCGTGCACACACTTAGAGCCCCTCGGGCTCTCTCAGCAGTCCATAAACAAACCGTTAGAATAATTTGGCGAAAGATTAAATATCGTTCCCGTGAGAATCGGCACGACTATCGGTTAAGAAGGCGCCCGATATACGAGTATCCCGTTGTTTCGAAATTAACGCAAGCATGACATAAAATAAAATAAAATAAAATTGTAAAACAGATGTCAGTCGAAAACTCTCGATGAGGAAAATCTATTAGTTAAGATTTAGAAAAATATATATAATAAAAATGGGACTCGATCGCAATTTCTTAGAAATATTTCGTAATGGGGTACTATATTAATTGGGGTATTATATTAATTAATTATATTAATTAATTATATTTATTAATTATTATAATTAATTATTACACTTTTATGACATTTCTTACAAAATGCGATAATCCGTGGGATACCATCCGTGACTTGTATCGCGGCCATTGATTCCGCGGAACAAACAAAATAGGTACGAGATACACGGCGCTGCATTAAGCCGACATTTCCGGCCGCGCATCGAAATAATCGGTGTAATTGATATGGAGCGCGATCGGAACAATGCGCTTAAAAGATACAGCGGGATGAAGATCGCGATACGCACCGTTACACGACTTTATCTATGAGACTAATTAATAAAACCGCGTGTTCCTCGTCCGGCGCGTTTCTTACACCGAGCACGGACAGCCACCTGATTTATAGAAGCTTCTCATGGGAGAGAAACACCCTTCTTTATCTGATTCGCGGTTTTATCCTAGGCTGAAGAACACTGCTCATTGCGCAATCCTTTATCACTAAAGGCGTGGATGAATTACTGTGCAAGTGTGGCCAGATATTCTCCAAGCGCTCGTATGTACGTGCGACTTTTCACGCTGAATCCTTCTCTCGCAATAGACGTTGCAAAATTACCGTCAAGGCATCGCACTCTCTTATTTTACATTCTTTAGATGAATATTTGTAAGAAAATTAATTCAACATCACGTGGGTAAGAAAGAAAATCAAATCCGTTTCGTTCTAGATTCGTTAGAGATCACATATGTGGAGATTTAATAAAATAATAATAACTTTTATAATAGAGATAGGAATATGTATCAAATGCATCTGTGTTTCAAATTTTAGCAATATTTTTGATTACATTTTTTTGATATAATTAATTTTTAAATTAATTATATCAAAAAAATGTAATCAAAAATATTGCTAAAATTTGAAACACAGATGCATTTGATACATATTCATATAATTAATTTAAGAATTTGATACATATTCATATAATTAATTTAAAAATTAATTATATCAAAAAAATGTAATCAAAAATATTGCTAAAATTTGAAACACAGATGCATTTGATACATATTCCTATCTCTATTTAATAAGATTTAAACAAATGTCAATTTGTATCTGCGTTTCAATTTTTAGCAATATTTTTGATTACATTTTTTAAATTTAATTTTTTAAAACAAATGTCAATTGTACATTCAACGCAGAATGCGTTGATATTACGAAAGAAAACGTGCGTTTTCTGCGCGAGTAAAAAGAAATCTTACGCATGCACGTACTTTGATGTATCACACATCGCCCACGAATTGTTTCGCTGTCAAGTGACGGAGCGCGGCGAATCTTTCGCGTATATACGCCGCGGAATAAACTGCTAATAAAGCGGACCGATCTATCCCCGATGCAAATGAGACATTAATAACCCGCGTAGCTCCGAGTGTCAATTCTCTCCTCTCTCGGTGCGCGAGCGAGCGAACGAGCGCGCCTCGGGCGAGCGCGGCATCTCGCACCGACGGTTATAATTCATCCGTTCGCATAGCGATCTGACCGATAATTACACGCGCCGGACCGAGACTTGCCACCATAGATTCTCCCTCTCTTCTCTACGGTATCCTCCTTTTGTCTCTCCCACCAGCTCAGCCTCATTCCCGGCAACTCGTGGCCTCTCCTGCTCGTCCACTCATGAAGATCCTCCGCGATCGTAATACGCCTCGAGAGATCCTCAAAGATCGATTGCGCCGTATCGTTGCCCTCGCAAATATATGCGAGCTGTCTTTTGTCGCAGAGATGCACCGATTCGCGTCTACCGTTTTGCTTTCTCACCATCGATTTTTATCGCTTTGAGCATTTCGTAACGCGCGTTTCCTCTCAGTTTGTGATCTATTAATTTTTATTTTATTCCATATATATGCGTTAGATTTATCGTACGAACCATAAGAACGAACGAGTACCAAAGTGGAAGATTGGAAGGGCTTTCGATTAAAATAGTTTTAATTTATAAATGCATTATCATTTGAAGGTTTTTGCTCATTATATTTAAAAAGATACAATTATATATATATATATTTTTTTTTATCAATTTTCTATGCATAATACTCCTTATCTCTAAAATATACCCTGAGATATACAATCTTTGAATTTTAATTAGTAAACACAATTTATAATATTGTATATTCTTTTAATTTGCAATTATTAGCGATTAATATAAAATCCTTATCTACTCTATAAATTATTGTCGCAAACACCTTTCAAAATTGATCAATAATATTCACTTAAAAATATAAAAAATATAAAAATATAAAAATTAAAAATATAAAAAAAATACTGCGTCGACTAAGTTAAAGTTGATTTCCACCTCAGATGTTGTTTTTCTATTATAAATTCATTCTATTTTTTTCTTTTTTTGCGAATGTTTATGTCAAATGAGATTATGCGTGAATCAGTTATTATATAAGCAACAGACAAGCTATAATACTATATAGTTAAATTATAGATTTAGTTTGCAAAAAATAATAGCATTTTATTATTCTCTCATTAAATCTGATAATCGTAGAAGTATAACATCCTCTGACGCACGAGCGTTTCATCCGCCGATTTAATTTATTGTCGCATATTATTATCGAACCGATATTATTTTTTTGATTAAGTTAAATGTCCATACAAAAGAAATCCTGCCATTTATTAAGTCTAACATGACATATTTAAACAAACTTGTAGATGAATGATAAAAAATAGCAATATTTTTTACTATCAAATTTTAATTCTATTTAAATATTATATTTTTCATTATTAAAAACTGAAATAATTTATTTATTAAATTATTTATTAAAAGCCTATCGCAAAATCAATTTTAGTAGCTTATACATTTTTTTTAAAGTTGAAAAATATATGATTTATATTAATATATGATTTAATGAATTTTCATTATAGTACTGTAAAATTTTGAAGAAATATATAAATTATATAATTTATATAATGCTATATTGAACAGAAAATTCTAATCCTAAGTAATAAATATTAATACAATTAATATTTATAAATATTGAAAAATATATATATCTTATAAAAGATCTGAAAATATTCGATTGAAAATGTATAATATCATTAGCAAAGATATTACAAAGACGGTCAATATCTCAATAAATCCCAATCATCTGTTCCCACGCGGGTTACGCTAATCGTTGCTAATCGTAATTTCGCCTCATTCTCTCATAAAACGAATGGTACGAAAGATATTTGAATGAGCCTTGATCGTGTCAGGAAGTCCTTCGGTTTACTACTAATGTCGCGCGGCATCCGTAGACGATTAACGATGCTAGTCGTCTCGAGTAATCAGGGGGAACAAGGAATCTCGGCGCACCAGGATTCCTATCGGCAGAATCGAGGGGATGCAAAGTCTCGCGGAAACCCCAACGTAGAAGAGACGATGCGTCTGATTGTGAGTGGAATGGAGATCCTTCTCGAGACAAGATTCTGTAATGAGTGCAGCGTCGCTCTCGTCACGTACGAAGACGAACGACGACAATGATCGTTAAACACAAAAATTCGATTTGGTCGTGCGTTTATTTCACGCGATCAATTAAATTCGGGACTCGATCAAAATTCTTTCGTCGTGCATTGACTATACATCTCGATACATATATTACTAACATCATTAATTATCAATAACGGTGATTATCGATGACGGTCACGTCGTCTGAGAAGACAAAAAGTGCGATTGTAGGTCAAAACAAGAGTGTAAAGAATATTATTTGGAGTATAATTTTAGCAAAAAGTTCTGTCAACTTAATATCTCGTATTAGATTTCATTTTAGATCTCATCTTAAATTTTGATTGCATGTAATATACAACAAATATAATATAAATTAAAAAAATTAATCCATTTAAATTCATAAATTCTATTATTAGGAAAAAATTCTAACGTATTACATTTTGCAAATAAATATAAGTGCAATATAATGATTTGTGATATAATATTGTATTATTTATAAAATAAAAATAAGAAGAAAAAGAGAAATATTCTACTTAATTCATGTATCAAAATAAAAATTTTCGATAAAATCAAATTTAAGCGAAAATCTCGCTTTAATCATAAAGATTAAATTAATCGACAATTAACTATTTTCTTTTCGATTATGTTTCGAAATGAAAAATGTCTCAATGTCACCAAATATATTTTGAACATAATTTTCAGGAAATAATGCCCTGAATATAAATTCGAAGAAGTCGATATTAAAAATATAGCGGTAAAACGTATTAATTGCCGAAAGCGAAGGATTGTCCGGGCGAACCGGACAAAGGTAGGCGATACGCGTTACCGTTATAACAGGCCAAGATGATGGATGGACAGGGTGTGTTAAAGAAAGAAGTCGCTGCTACTATCGCATTGTCTGTTGATGTTGTACAAAAAAAAATTTACTTCGCGGCTTGGTCGTCGGATTAGCAACACGAAATCGCCATGGGACGGTCTCCGCGCGAGCGTGAGACGATTAAAACGCGATTTTCGATGAACTTCGGTCGAAAAAACACATGGGACGTATCTAATACACGAATCAGCATCAAATAAAAAATTGAAGTTTTTTTTCTCTAAAATATATTTCGCTTTCAGCGAGAATTCTTATACTTTGTAGAGTCGTCTATGTATTTATTTCCTACGATATTAGTTACATTGAAGGAATAACTGTAATATATCATATATATAGTTCTTGTATTGTTTGACAAAGGGTCATTTATTTAGTTAATGAAGCTATCTCTGAAGTCATTTAACGCATAAATATTTTTTACCTACACAAAATACAACTATATTAAATACTAGTAATATTTTAGATGACGATTTCAATCTTGATACCATTTTATTATCAAACATTTTTTGAAGTAACGAAAAAGATATATCTAATTACACCAAACGAAATCACATTATTACAGATAATGCTTTAATCAATGATCAAATGCTTCATCTAGCTGATCATATACAAGGTGTATTACATTTCTTAATAATTAACCTACATAAAACGAAGGAGGCCATAAAGATGCCGGCAAAAATCCTATCAATGCTCGCGTTACAATCTGAATAGAGATTGCTGTGTGAATACAGTGCTCCTTTGAGGCATGATCCTATTCCGCAAAACAGTACGCATCCTTAAGCGTGCGTTGCTCCGCGTCGAGTTGCTCAATCGCCGATGACACATGCGTAGTCGCGGATTATGCTAATTCTCTCTCTCTTGTTGCTGCCGTCTCTCTCTGCTCTACAATTTCATCTTTTTAGAGATCGCGGCAAAATGATTAATGGTGGAGTTTCGTTTCTCACGCGCTGAGATCTCGCGAATATGCGTGGGTGTTCGCGTGTATTCGAATAAAAAAATAACACGAAATAGAAAAAATAATTAACTAAACGTCATAAATTAATGACGATGATATTGTTCGAGTATTATTTATTTTGCGTAACATATATAAAACATATTGAGAATGAATTTAGTTGATTGATTCACGAAAATGTGATTATGTTAGGCAAGTTACAAAAGCTTTAACTCGACCAAATTTGGCGATACTAAATCAATGCACGAAATATAAAATAGTATTAAAAATGTAGTACGTGTAAGCGACGTTTAAAAATATAAAGAATGATTATTCTCTATATTTTTATGAATTTTATTACAATATTTTTAAATGAATTATGTACAGATAAATATAAGAATCAAAATATTTATACAATGTGTAGCTATTCAAAACGTTTTTATCATTATCTTTACGATTATATACAACAATGAATTTATCGTAGATTATCATACATCGTGCACGTTGTTTAACTAATGTTAAAAAAAATATGGAAAAACTTTGTGCTACAAGAGATATTTTGCCTTTTTCAGGGCGAAATCCAAAAACGGCGGGCGTCTGCTTAGGGAAAAACTGGAAAAAATTGGTTTGAATCTGCCAGCCGGCAGAAGGAAGGCCGCCAATGTCACGCTTTTAACATCTTTAGTGGAAGGTGAGTGTTTTCTCTTATTTCGAAAACTCGATTACAAACTTGTTAATGAATTTATAAAAAAAAAAAAGAAACATTTGCTGACATAAACACATCGAGTGTGATATAGCTCGCATGTTACAACCTTAATAGTTCTGAGATATTAATTAAATATTAATATAATGATTTACGATGTTACTAATAAGCAGATATGATCAGGAATTGCTACATACATTATATATGCTTGTTTCTATTCCTGATTTTCAAGTTTTCAACATCGAATTATATATAAATTGAATATACAAGTTGCCGTTTCTCTTGAAATGTTATAAAAAATGAAAGCATTTCTGTTCTATCTGAAATCTTTGAATTAGAATTCTTATGTCTTAAAAAAACTAATATTTAAGTTTCCAATTAATGTCAACTTAAATTTATCTTAATATTACATTAAAACATAAGCTGAATATTTTGTGCAAAGATTTATTTAAAAGATGAACAAATTTCATTTTATAATATGAAAGATGAAATCCAATCAAACTTCGACAAGAAAAATTAAATTTAAATTCTTAAAAAAACCTGTCAAAAAGGATAATATATTTCCAGAACACAATTTATATATATATTTAAAATATATTTACCTAATACCCTATAAATTATTTTATATTATATATTCTAATTTAAAAAACATTACATTTGTCAGATAAGGTATAGTATATATTAAGCTTGCTTGTAAATTCAACAATATTCTCGTAAACGCTATTATTTCTTAAAGATATAACATATACTTATCTCATAAAATACGCCGATAAAATAATGTTTCAAATATTTAAAAAAAATCTTTTTTTTACGCGATAATAAAAGTAATAGCCTTTTTCTTCGCTCAGAATCGTTTTTCTCATTAGCAATGAGATAATGATCGCGTATCCGGTACGAAAAGTAAAAATATGTAATTAAATGAAAAGCTTTCTGCAGAATATCCCAATTCTATAATGAATTTATATTCTTTTTTATATTCTACGGTATCAATATTCGTTTATATCTTATATGATACAATATATCAGTCATATTTTTACTAAAATAATATCGAAGTGTTTATAAAGTACAATATCTTAATCAATCTTGTCAATTGGCTTTGCAAATTTTAATTAAAATATCGAAGAAAATATATAAAATATATAAAATAAAATTTCATTTATTGCCATCTTGCATTTATATTATCGGGATGTAATAAAAAAGCCTTAATATATTTTCTCATCTCTTTGATAATATATTACTTAATTTTGAAAATCTGAATCCAATTATATTTAATATAGAAAACAATTTGCTATTAATCACATTTATCTAAAATGTCTCATAACCGTAAAATGGCATAGTCTCTCATGATTTATTCTTTAATTAATAGTTGTTAAAGCTTGTTAATGAAACTCACGATATTTATCAAAAAATATGCTGCCATAATATCGGACATTATGTCTCAATTCTTAAAAACGTATGTATTACATAACAATTAATTGACATTGTTATCAATTGACATTGTTAATAGTTTGGAATTAGAATGACATATCATTTTGTGAATTGAAATTAAATGAAACAGAAATATATATATGTTACATATATTATATAGATTTAATATATTCGCAAAAAAGTTATGAATAGAATAATTGTGGTTCTAAGATATTGAGAAAAGTACGGTAAACATTATCGATATATATATATTATGAAGAAAGATTTTAAAAAATATTGATCAACATATTTAACTTATCAATATACATCCGTATGAAACATTGTCCGTTGTGTGAATTTTGGCGGAATTCTTTACTGTCAAAATCAATAATGGCGTTAACGATAATCGAACTATAATCACACGTTTTTCTTGGCAATTTATCGCGAGGGATAAACATAACGCTTTCCGATTTACTGCCGCTATAATTTATGCGAGGTTACCTCTTTGCTCGTCTTTACACCCTCCTCTCGTCGCAACTCCGAAGAATTACATTCCTTGTGACGCCCACTTGTCTCGTAGGGCACAGTGATGAAATCATCTCTTTGGAATAGCGTGCAGGTTAAGGCGAATTTACACGGTTTATATTCGATGATGATTTCAGACGAGTTCATTCAAGTGGATGAATAAATTTTTGTTTAGACACCGAGTCTCATAAGATGAAATATCTTGCCTGATTAAATATTGTACGAAAATAAATATTAAGATCCACATTTTTATGCATATATTTCTTCCTCCATTTATACTGCATTTATACTCCATTTATACTTCTTCCATTTATACTGCATGTGTATATACGATTAAATTGTATTCTTTTATCTGATATTATTTCTATATAAATCTCTATATTAAATTTCTGTAATATAAATTTATTATAAAATAATATCATCTTCAAACTTATCCTGTTTATAATTATTCATATAGCTTTCAATTATCTCGATTAAATTTCCGGCAAAAAGAGTGAAACTAAAGTAGCTAATTGCATTTCCTTGATTTTTATGAAAATTTTCCATCTGTATAATCTACTATAAACCACTTTATTTTCATTTCAAATGATTCTTAACCGGATGATTATCGAAAGTGAACCGTATAAATTAGCCTTTAGAAAGGTCTCCTTTGTTCTTCCGCGTTATGACAGTAACAACCTCAGAGTGCAATCTTGTTGCGCCGGATACAGGATACGAATGGCTAATCAGAGAGAGAGCGAGAGGGACTCCTACGGGATATCCCAAGTGCGCGAGAGCGCTTAATAACGAGCGTGCAACAAATACGTATGTGCGCACAATCGCCATGCCACGCACCTCGGTCAGCAGTGCTCTAATGACGCGCCTGGAAGTTCGCTGGCACGGACGTTGATTATAATTTATGGTCGGTAAGGCTTTTATAAAACACTGGGGTTCTTGCTTTTCTTTCCCCTGCGTAGCGGGGCGGTGACGGCACGCGTACCGTAATCCTTTCTCAGTTGGAGAGCCCAAAATCTGAGCGTATTGTTTCCCTGAATTGCAATCTGCATATGTATACATTCAAAAAATATTTCCAAGGAAATATTAAATTTTCGAGAAAGAAAAAATTTATTAAGAATTTTAAAAAATTTGCACCGCAATCTTCACTTCTTCAATAACAATATTAAATAATGAATATGTAGTATAAATGTACGTGGGGCAGTGTGATTCGTAGATTTGAAATGTATATATCTTGGTATTCATAAATTTTGTTATTCTTTTGTCTTAAAAACGATTCATGCATTTATTGCTATTTTTCGATGACGATGGTTAATAATTTTAATTCCTTAAACAATCATGATTTTTTAACTTTGACGATTTATGGTTTTGATAAAAATATATGTATTATTTAATACGTTAAAATATCTACCGTGAAATCTGTATATTCCATTCCAAATAAGATACGGCACATCTAAATTTTCAGATATTTAAATATGAAATTTGATTCCGATTGATATTTCATGATGTATAAGTTGAAGCCAATTAATTAAATTAGTATGTTTTGAATTACATTTATAATACATTTTCTCGGGACACGAATTAATGTCATTAATGAAACTAGATTCTCATAATGTCTATCCTTCAATATTTATGTGTCTGAATGCAAATGGAGCATATAATTAACGTAGGAAACAAAGTTCATTAATTGCGTTTATTGACATGCAACTCATTAATTTCATCTTTCTTGTCTAGAAGATTTGCAAGGAGAAAAATTCGAAAAGAACTTTAAATATATATTTCAATTTTAGTTTTCAATTCCATTTATATATGTAGATTATTTCACTTGTAAGTTTGAAGACAAAATTGATCACTATTACAAAAGGAATCAAAATTCATATATCCACAACCATATAAATTTAGGAGAGTTTTGTGATGCGATCTGCGATTTCTTAATTTTAAATATCTGATGAACTATCATGCTTTAATAATGTAGAAGATGTTTCAATAATGATAAGTTAATAATGGCAGTGTGTTTACGATATTTTACTTTTAGATTTTTACGATAACATGTAATACATAAACTCGACGAGTTTTATGTTTCTGTCCTATGTTTTACAAGCTATGCAATAGCAGTCTATATATCATCAGGAACTTTAATTTATGAGTCTTTATTGAATCTTGAAGTCTATTATCATAGCCGTTTTAAGTATATTTAAAAAATACGTAGCAAAAAATGCAATATGCAACGTGTAATAAAGATATAAAAATGCAATTCTGTTAATTGTAATCCAATTAAATTTAAAAATCACCGACTTGGCAACAATTTACATATTACAGATTTCTAATATATGTAGGCAATAGACATTTTTAATTACATTCTTTTTTTACATTTTTTATTATAGATTTGTAATTTGAACAAAATAAATTTGATGACAGTTTAATTTGATTTAAATTAATTAAATCACACGCGCGTGAAATGAATAATTTAAATAAATTAAGACAGGAGTAAAAGGCATTTACGAGCAGACACGAGTTATTAGGTGTGTTAATACAATTTAATATAATTCAATAATATTTGTGAACGTTTCGGTTCTTCCGGACATCAACCAGGATATCTTTCAACTTTCCTTGTCGAACAACGAGGGATAAATTGGAGAGATATTTGAAGATGAATCAATGGACTAGGACCGAAATTAGCTTAAAATTCAGGATTGGATGTTACATACATGCATCAGTTTTCAGTAATATTTTATATTGCCAGATAACGGTTCTTTTGTCCTTCTTTTTACTTCTTGACCGTTCTTATAACATTGTATGGACCGAACTATAATAGATGTAACTTTTAGAATTTTTTAATTTTCTCTATTGTGTTGAAGATAGTTCAAAGGAAGAACCGAAACGTTCACAAATATTATTGAATTATATTAAATTGTATTAACACACCTAATAACTCGTGTCTGCTCGTAAATGCCTTTTACTCCTGTCTTAATTTATTTGAATTTATGATGAGCTATAAAAAAATTTTGAATAATTTAAGTTTTATTCTTATTGTTATCATTTAAACTTTAAAGTAAAGACTAATAAAGTAAGGATTATAATTTTTTTACATTTAATATTACCGATATCACATAAAATGATAATTATCTAACATAAAAATATAAAAAGTGAAATCTGCGACAACAAAACGATAAATTAGATTAATATATTCATGAATACATTTATTTCTCTATTTCTTGTGTTCGGCTTACGTCATTTTCTCTTTATAAATCATTGTTATAATGTCGATTCCTGTCATAGAATTTGTCTTAGTTAATTTATGAGATATAAGTCATTAGATACACGAGTTATGTTTTTAGCCTATTCTAATTATATAATCGCGGAAAATCGAATGAGAAAATTACAGATACACACGTATGCATACGAAAAAAAAAATAACGCGTTTTAAAATAAAAAAACTTGTTAGCGCAATGATTTTGTTATATAACGGCTTGTCACACTTTGTCTAATTAGAGGAACTGCAAAATCTTATGTAGCTGCGTATAGGAAACTGATGCGTATAGAAAGAATGTCGTCAAAGGCGCTTACGAAGTACAGGCGAAAGTGTGGGAACTTCTGCCCCGACGCATAAGACACGTACCTGTGAATATATTCATTATGCGTAGATATATCGCATATACTACGTAATTCATACGTAAATTCGCGTCCAATCGTCGTACACATCAATGACATAATGTGCTTACGCATAGAGATATATGTATAAAATTTTTAAAAGAGTTAGAAAATATTAGAATATCAAGATTATTTACTTTGATTCCATACAGGATATCTAAAAAAAAATTACGATATACTGATAAAAACTTTGGTATTGAAAGTAAAATAGCCAAATAATTTTGGACTTTTATTACTCTCCATTTATAAGAAACAAAATAGTTGTAATAATATATTTCTGTAGATTTACGACTGATAATATTTATCAAAAATAATAAAGTTCGATAAAAAAAAAGTTGATATATACTAATTATCATTAAGATCATTTAATCATAAAATTTGTCTCGACTTGATCAAATACATATATTTAATTTCACCAAAATGTTTACTTAATTTCTCAAATTTAACGATTAATTCTATGAGTTTTTTTATTATTGCAAGATTTGATTTCGTTTCATGATATAATGTATCGTAAAATGTTAGATTAGAACGATCAGGATGCAATTCAGAGTTACATCAGAACAACATGCACACGGTGATCGAAGAATGCGTATTTTAGACATGTTATATACGCCTGTACGTCGACCGCAGCCGACTCGTTGTAAAGTTTTTAAACTGGTATGAAACCGCAAGAGAGGCATATCCGAACACGACGACCTCGGGGGTACGCGGAAGAGAATTCCCGAAATCTTTCTCGCAGGTTCGATTATCAGGACGTATAATGGAACGTGATTTGCGGTCGAAGGCCGAGATGGAGCGCATCATATTGATTATCGTTGTAACAGCGTTCCCTGACGAATAAGGTTACTCTATCGTCGACTCTCTCTATCTTGAAATGGCAAGCAAATTTCTATGAATATTACTTCGATGATTCAAGTAATCACATTTGAGATTCGATTGTAAAAGAATATTTGCAAGTAGAGAATGTGACACAAATTTTTTAAATATTACGAATATATTTTAATATATATTTATAATAACAATTTCCACAATTTAAATTAATCTTTGCAGTTTTTAAAAAAATATTATTTCTTATAAAATTTCTTAAAAAATATTGCTTATAATGAAAACATCCAAGTTGCTTGTAAGTAAAAAAAATTGGAAAAAATTCTCGTAGTTTTTAATAGTGATTATTTTTGATAAATACATTATCTGTGAGACTTTGTTTAGAAAAATTGAACACTCTGTGATTAATTATATACTTTTAATATTAGGATTAATTTAGGATGTGTGCTGGTGAGAAAAATGAAAAATGGGTCTATATAAAATTAGCGTATTTTCCCGATCGATTTTTTTGCTGCATCAATTGCATAGATTGTGATCGATGAGCCATATAATTCACGATCAATATAATGTTGTGTATGGTTGTTTCAATCAATTCACAAGGCGTGTTACCTATTCGTTTTTATTTACTCGTGCATTTGTTAATATAAATCTGTCATTTACGAATTTTCTTAGCAGTATGCTCTTCATTTTAACTGAATATTGTTCATGTATCGAATCAAAATAGCATGATTAATAAAATTAATGTTAAGATAATACGTGGTTTTTTCTTCGAAAATGAAATTGTTGATTTAATGTTATACTAATTTTCGAGTTAAAAAAAATGTGACGATAATGTTTTATTTTAAAAAACAGCATAAAATATATATTTTTTTCAAATAAATGTATTTTGTATGGAATAATCAAATCTAAAAATAAAATGACGTTATCATTTTGATGTAGAATTTACGAAAGTTAATTAGAAAAGTATTAACACTTTATTATCAATTCTCAATATATTCCCAATTAAATAGATCCGAATAAACGCGGCGAGGGAATTTTCTCAAAGGAAGAGAATATGTGTAATAAAGCGCAAGCTATACTCGCATCTGCGATTATAATCGCAAATGTTTTACACGCATATTGGTAAGATATTCTAACCGATGCTAATTTACTTAAAAGAGATTAGAAGAAGAAATGGGAAGGATACAACACGACGGAGATATGCAAATCCGCGCAAAAGAGCCGGCTAGAAAAGACTAAAATGCAGCAGATACGACCTGTTGCACCAGGAAGGGTAGGAGGGAAAGAGTGAGGGAGGTTGAAAATTTGCACCATGTCCAACGGTATCGCGATAAAATCGCCGATAGTTAACTTACTGTCGATTGTGCGCATCTAATACAAGAATTCCGTAGAAAATAGCGACATTAATATCCTTGTGTCAATAAATATTACACAAAACTACTTATTGGACATTCCCCTTCGTGGATCACGCGAACATAAAGAGAATTAAATTTAAAAAATAGACATTAGCTCTGTCTATTCTTTATCAAATTCACATCGATAGAGAAAAGCAATCAAAATCGAAATCTTGCATAAATGTAGCTTCTCCAGTTATTTCGAACATGAAAGAGCTATTTTATTGCGTTACATATGATACTTGCATTTAATTTTAAAAATGTTTATTAAAGAAGAAGAAAACCAAGATATATATTTTCATCTTTAATAGTGTTTAAATAAATCTAATACTTTTTTGACAATTAGTGGCATGTACAATTTTTTTTAAATCACGCTTTTTTTTCTTTCGAATATATACAGATTATGTAATAATAGTTTTTAGGATAATTAATTACGATAATTAATTACTTAATAATTTTTTTAAATATATAACTAATAAGATCTACTTGTTTTACTTATTTTCTATTATCTGCACCTCTGGTTAACAATAAGCATTTTGATATATTAGTCACGAGTAACCCACATACAAATGTTTTCAATAGCAAAAACGTAAGTTATCTTTGCTGTTCTCTCTTTATTGTCTTGTTATTTCCGTTCTTATTGAATACATTAGACGCGAGTGCATAATAGGATTACGTAAAATCAGTGCAAGCGGTGCAGCGGTGCAACATTGTGTAACGTCAAACAGCATAAAAACATCGGCAGTTTCAAACTACATACATGCTTTCCATAGCTGTGTTAGAAATATCTCGTTTCGCTTAATGTATATGCTCGCGTTCGCTATTTTTCCTTTCGTCGCGCGACCGCAGTAAAAACTTTACTACAAAGCATTACAACAAGTCCGTGGCATATAAACATGTAGAATCAATGGCACGTCCATTAAAAATAACGACGGTTGCGACTACGCAAATTGTAATTTATGTCACATAAAATAGAATGACACACAAAATGCAGTTCAAATTATGATACTAATTCGCGCACAATATTTGAAATTTAGAAATATTGTTTTAATTTTTACTTCTTATTTTATTTTTTTGAATGAGATTTTATACAATTTTTCTTTTCCTTTTGACTTTATTTTTTGAATGAGATTTCACACAATTCTTCCTTTAGCGTATCTAATTTAAAACATTTCTAAAATTACTATATCGTGCAATCCAAAGAAATATGTATAACAAGTTTATAAATTCAATAATAATAATAAATAGAATAAGATATAATGTAATATGAGCAATAAGATAAGATTACATTAATATGTGATTTTTGTGATCATCAAATTTATGATAAAATAAGAATGGAGCATAAAAAATATCTTATTCTAGGAACGAATGCATTCAGATAAAATTTATTTATGTAGAAACATAATTGCAAAGTCACGATAAGTAGCAAGTATTGCAGTTTGCGTATTAATTAATCTTGTGTTTTGCATTACATTACTCTGAGAATCTATATATACTTTTCAATCATTATTAACCATGATCTACATTAATTAGATACACAAATGCATACGTGCATCGTAAAAATCTAATGTTAAAATTTTGTTACGAATCTGCTTTTCCGTAAATCGTTCTCCACAAAACGACAGTAGTAATTATGTACTTTAACGTAAACCGTTATGGTGATTAAATTTTACGAGGCCGATGGGATTTTCTCATGCACAATTGTGTCATGCACTCAAGTAAAACATTATTAGGAGAAAGGAAAAAAAATATTCCGAATATAATTTCTATAGCGATATAATTTCTATAGTGATCTAAGTGATTGCCCTAAGGCTATGTGCGTGCGAGATCCTTGGGCGAGCAACAATCTTGTCAGCCATTAAGTTGAAATTAGAAGGCCGTCATTTACACGGTGACCTTATTAGGATCTCATTATTTTTCACATTCAAATTGGACCAATACTTAGGGTTCTATTTGTATAGATTAAATGGTTCTTAATATGTAAAACTTTTCGCGGAACTATTATAGTTTTTTATGTATAGCAATCTCGTATGCAATAAAAAATTTTAAGTGAAGATTCCTTGCGTAGGAGTCCTCGCTTCGTTTCAGCTCGAATTAAATAACAACTTAGAATCTCGAATGTTCACAGATATTTCTAAACTAATATGTATTATCCTTTTTTAATATCGAGGCATTTTAGATTTTTTTTTATATAAATTAAATCACAAAATTGCAATTTTTATTTTCATTTTCAGAGAGAAAAATATGTATTTTATAAAATTGTTGTATTTTTGTAAAGTCCTCGATTTTATTTTAAAATGTTAAGAATGAGAGCATAAAATCGTTCAATTTCTATTAATAAACAGACTCGTAACATAGTTTAAGGATTTACTAGCTCTTTGTATTCTCTTTTTAGTTACTACGAGATTTCTTCATATGAGCACGATTGTAAATAATTAATTTTCGTGTATGAAGAGAATATCGCTTCTTTACATTAGAATAAATATGCAACAGAATTGCGAAATATTCGTTGACTGCAAGCTTTGTTTAGTTGTGTAATCTATGTTCCCGATCTTTCGTAGATGATATATAAGCGCGGCGATATCTGCGGGTGGCTTTGCTCGGTTGTCAATAATAGCGCCCAGCGGGTCTACTTTCATCTTGCACCGGAGACCCTATCTGTAAATACTTAATTACCTTCCATCATCGAGAGAAGTCGCGAATAATGCCTTGCTGAAGACTGGATAGAAAGCTCGGGAAGAAAACATATATACGCTATTTCATTATCTCTAATTAATTTTGCTCTGTCCAAAAATTGATTCCAATTTATCTATTTATGATCTTTCAATAGAGATCATATTTTATGAATTTATCTTTTACCAAAAGTAATTTAATCATCCTTTTTAAACAAAAACTTAAATATCTATTAAAATAAAATCGCAATAAAATTAATTAAAGGACAAAATTCGCATGTCATCATTGAAGAAAACTATCAATGATTATAGAAACCTATATAGCTAAAAATCTATCTAATTATCTCACAATAGGGATTTATCGTATTGCACACATTTGACAAGATATCCAAATCGCATTCGAATCAAAATATTCGTAGCATGATGGATAGACTGCGTTTCGCGACTCAAATAAAATTCGCGATCATTTTCATCGACCGTTATGTACACCCATACGTAAGTTTACATAATGGCATCACGCAATTATACGTGAATATTTTATTCCTTTCAGGAGAAGCCATTCACCTTGCCAGAGACTTCGGCTACGTTTGCGAAACCGAATTCCCCGCGAAACAAGTCGCCGAGTATCTCAGTCGACAGCATTGTGAGCCGCAAGATTCCTATAGGAGAAAAGAACTTCTTCATGCCACCAAGTAAGAATAATATAACGTTATTGCACCCTTCTCATTGCGACATTATAATTACGGATGCCTTTGATAAGAATTTACGATAAATCATGTGATCGATTTCTGAAACTTTACTCGCTTTCAGACAAATCACCAAAGAGCTGATGGATCTTCTTAACCAGGACAGATCACCACTTTGCAATACCCGACCACAACATATCCTCGATCCCAGTATACAGAGACATCTTACTCATTTTTCTCTTATATCACACGGATTCGGAAGTCCTGCAATTGTGGCTGCTTTAACAGCTATACAGGTAATGGCATGAGAAGTAATTTTCTACTATATATATCATCTCTTCATATCGTCATTTCGAAAATAATAGAAAATAAAATTTCTTTTTCTTTTTTAGGGGAGAGAGAGAGTATTTTTATTTTTAGCGCATGCTATATCTTGTAGCTAAAAATACATATACGCGACGCGAAAACTAAAAAAAAACGCTCTTGCGATTTTTGTTTTAGAAGTTCCTAAGCGAATCTTTGAATCATCTGGAGAAGATGTATCCCGGGAATGGCAGCGGCGTGACGAGCAGTCAACAATCGAATCTCGATACGAATAAGAGCAAGGATGGCACGCTGATGAACGACATGAAGAAGTGACGCACGGAAGACCCGCCTACCTCGAACGTGGTCACGTCTATCAGGCACTCTTGGCCGTACAATTGAGCTTCCGTGCGTTCATCATTCTTGCGGAAAGCTCGCAGTGGACCACTGCGTACTAGCAGCTCGCGTTCGCGACGTATATATTCGCGTGGCCATCGTACGCCGAGGTTGGCTGGTCTGGTAAGCTTCTGTAGGCAATTCGACATGCAGGCTACATATGTGCGAAATGTGCAATCAGGGATACTAGTAATGAGAGAAACAAGAAAAGAAGAAAATTCTCATTCGTAAAAGAAAAAAAAAGGTTTGAAAAGAAAGAAAAAAAATTCAAGTTGAAATAACTTCGTTCTTCGTGTCGCTGGTCGCCTTTGATACAATTCTTTTATTCATTTTATACTCTATATTGAAAATATTAAGAACATTGTAGTTTTATCTTAACAAAATCTTTAATAGCTCCTTTCATTGACTAAAATTGCGATTAAAATGCCATTATTAATGCCATCTTATAGAAAAGCAGAGAACAAATTTTTATAAACAGATGAGAATATGTATCTGTGCTAAACATGTGCCACATGCTAAAACAAGAAGAACTAGCTCCATACGTCATCCAATGGATATTCTTTACTGCAAATATATTCTTTCTCATTTGCAAAATAATAAGATATATATATATATATATATATCTTAAGATTTAACATATTTTATAATACATGACGATTCTCAATTTTCTTTCTTAAGTGATAAAAATATCGAAGATTATATAATTAATAAGTATTCAGAAATATGTAAATATTGCAAAAAAATGTTTGAGGATAATTGGATATTCATATTATTGGGAAATTTATACAAAGTTCGTAAGTTTATATACTTTTGTCTATCTGGATCTCTTTGATTTTGCTCCAAAACATATCTAAGTAAATTATGCTTATGTTGTCATATACACATAATAATAATAAAATGTGATGATAATATATGAATATTTTAAAAAATATCATCTCCGAATTTTGAAAGAAAATATTTCAAGATATCAAAGATCAAAGGTGTACAGCTACGATTTTTATAATCTATTCATATGATCCGCTCTCTCTTTATATCCCACCGATGATACATCTTAAATACGATAGATCAAACTAAAGATTTGCAATTTGATAACATGTAATCGCATCCATATTTTGTGCGCATCTGAATATTTAACCGATAAAAATGCTCGAATTATCTGTGCTGAAGAAAGAAAATCAAAATTATTAAACAAATTTAAAATGCCAAACGATTATTACCTTTTTTGGCTGATTATTCTTATTGTATGTACTAATATATATAATCAATCTACTTTTATTAATTATAAGTATCTACTAGATAATGCAAATAGATTTTAAAAAATTTGTTTCAATAGTCTTTTTTAATTTATTTTCTTATTAATTGTCTGATTAATCAAAAAAAATTACGCAGCACAGAGAAACTGTAATACGTATATGTATTAAATAACAAGTGTGATAAAAAATACACAGATGTGTAATAAAAAATACACATTGTGACAGATATAAGGATATAGTATTCCCTCGCAGTGTAAATTCTATCAAAGAGCTTCACACAGAAAATTAATAGAAAATTAATTTACAGAAGAAGAATGAAATAATCATAAAGATAATTTTGTGAAGTATATATTATAGTCGAAAAATGCAAGAAATTTAGTGCAATTGTGCAATTGTGTTAATATTAATTCGCTAAATTATTATTAACAAACTATTTCTTACTATCCTTGCAATTCATCTACAATTTATAATTATTAGTAGGCAATCTGCAATAAAAATAAAAAACGAAAATCGTGTCAAAATATAAAGAACATTCATTAATTTGCGAAGGCAAAAACGAGTCGAGTCTTCGATTCTCTTTCAATGTACATTCCGAATTATTTTGCGATTTACTCTTTTTTTTATTAGAGAAGCTGTGCTTTCATATATGAGAGTCTCCTGGACCAGCAATTCTTTATGTATAAACAGAAGCGGTCGCGTGTATGAGTATCAAAGTGCAACTTAATCCTCAGTAATCTTGATGTTTCAATCACCTTTACTGAGATTAATCATAATGGGGAACGTCGTGCGATCATTCATAGCAAGAATATTCTGCCTTTCGTAGGTGCACACTCGCGTGATAGTCAGAAACGACGTAAAGTCCAAGGAATGTCAAGAATGAAGTCCTTCTAACGGGGGTCTATAAACGATTTACCGGAAGATGAGCGATATGAGTAAATCGCATATAATATATAAATTCCACTTTACAATCTTTTAATGCTACTTCTTGATCTAGAAGAGTTTATCATTAATCGACATTTAGTCAATTAAAAATAAAGATTATCTGTATTATTAAATTCTTCTTTAAAGGACTTTATTCAAGGCTGTTCCTAGGGTCATTATCGTGCCAATGCGAAACTTGCCATTAAAAAGATGTGCCAATTATCGATATCGAGCTATTAATGTAAGCAACAGGCGGTTAACGAAAAAAAAAAAGATATAGAGAAGAAGCGATAGAGCATACACACACACACACGCATACACAGCGCAACGAAACTAGCATTTCGTTGGACACGCACGTGACGCACACGCGTGACGGAAGTCTCGTCGAGAACGATGCGCACGTGCTCGTCGGCCGCATCTCGGACTCGCCAGTCACGAGAGATTGTATGAAGTACAATACCAGGTGAACCTGAGACATATCTAACTTTGTAATTAAATCTTAGGCGTATATAACTGTAAGATTAAAAGTAAAACGGGAAGAAGAAAAAGAAAAAGAGGATGCCGGACGGGGCGTCTCGTGTCGCGTCGCGTATTATGTACAGAATATTTGAATCTTTCTTGTGATATAATCGTACATTATTAAGATGTAAACCGATTAAAAAATACACTATACATTCCATGTTTTTTCATAGAGGTGAAAAGTATTAGAAGTGGTCGTGGACAGAGCGTGTGAGAAAAACCGGCTCATTACTGTAGAATAAAATGTGACAGTCACACGACTAAGGTCACATCTCATGGTGTTAGAGGCGGCTCTAGGATTAGCCAAAGTCTTAGACTCCAACACTCGTGAAATTTAATGTAACATTCTTACACATAGGGCCCTTCCTTATATTCGCACGAGCTCGTGGATACGACTTGATTCTTACAGATACGAAGATGTCTTATACGCGAATACATACGATGCTATGTAGCTCGCTACATTATAATATAGAGAGTCGCCTCTGCACTACAAGCGTAAAACAGTTTTGTAAATGTTAAAACGCATTCCGACCAAAATCTTTAAATCTGGCGTCTCCGATATTCTATACTTGTTGTATTACATAATTTTACGTTTATACGCACACATTTCGCAAATATAACTTGATAATATAGTATATAAATTCAGAAAATATCACCATAGCGTAATCAGTAGTGTGATCTTTATTATGCGCGCCCTTTTGTCTTGATAATCTGACTGTACGATACTGCATGAACTGTGTCGAGGAGAAAGTCGGAGGAAATTTAACAAGTATAAATAAGGATCACTCTAATGATTGGCTAATATACCGAGTCATCTCGATAAATGTTAGAAAAAATTTAACTAATTTGATATTGTGAAATCGTTATGAATAAAATGACGCATATACGTAATAAGTAACATAATAATTGTTTAATTATTATGCAGAGTGCAGCTAAAATTAGTATGCGTTTCAACAGATACAAGATGTGGACGCTCTAGCGCGATGTGCTCGATTGTACTTTAAGCGAACGAAGCATTTTCCGGTTCATGATTCATACGCAATGGATTAGTTAGGGAAAAGAAAATTCGGCACCTTATTTTCACTCACGACTACATACTTAGATGCGACTTATTAGAAGCTAAGGTCTCCCGTAAATTAATACTTATTTATAACCCTTATAGGACGGCCGTAGAAATACGTTTTTCTACCAGAATTTCTGTGCCAATTGCAAAGAATGTTGTAGATGATTTTTTGTTTCAAGTTGAACCATTACTCTAATCTTGTAAGATACTCAGATATATCTTTATTAAATATATATTTGAATTTCGTAGTATATTATATTCTGATATTGATTATACAGTTCATTTTTGTATATTGGTGTGTGATAAATAAATAAGAATATTGTTTCTAAGCAATCCCTCGTGATAAAATAACTACCTGTCATATAAATTATATACATCAGAGAATCACAATTGGCGTTATATACATATAGCCCATTCTAATAATAGCTAGTTCTAATACTATAATATATAATTAATATTATTTAATTTTTGATTAATAAAAATAAAAATAAAAAGATAAACTAAAATAATGGAACATACATATATGGGATAATATTTTAAGAAAATTGTTCTTTTTAATTTTATTTATTTCTTACGTTTGTACGAACGTCAATATTATATGCTATAAAGTAAAAAGTCACTAACATTATATTTTGCGTTTTGGAGATAATAATAAATTCGTAAAAAATTTTATCACATTTCCAAAAAAATTGATTATTTATATTTATGTTGTATTAAAGGAAAAAATAATCAAATTACAATTTTTTTAACTAACTTACACAATAATTTTAATTTAAAAATATTAATAAATAAAATAACAATTAGTGACTTTTTTCTAATTCTATCTCATCCTATATATGACAAGTACACCTGAATACATAAAATAATATTAATATATATAATATTTATAATTATTTATATATAGAAGTTTAATACCTGTAAAATTATATTCATTATTTTAATTCTACTTACGTTTTGTTGCCCATGGAAAAATCTCCGTGTATTTATTACTTAACTAACGTTTTTGTGCAAATGCATGTACACATTTACAAAAAAACTCATATACTTTCTCATATTCTGATATTTTATAAAAATACTTATTAAAAACAAATGCATGTTATGCTATTTTTTTAATAATTTAAAAATGTAGTTTATCTTTAATTAAATTTATATTCTACAATTATTATTTTTGAAGTGTTATTTTTGGACATTATTTATTATTCAATTTTATGCAACAGATATTGAAAAAATATAATTTCCGAAATATTGAAAAAAAAAGATTGTTAAATAAACTTTGCATTTGTTTTTAACATTTATAACAAATAATTGTATGTGTACTCACGTCATATTTAAGTGTATTCACGGTACTTCAAAGTCCATAATGATTAGAGAGAAGGATTAAAATCCTTTTGATCCACAAAGAACGTGATTCCCACGCAACTCTTCATGATTTTTTATCCACCTATATGAAATACATCAATATCAATATTAGAATAAAGTGGAATAGTTAATTAACGATGTTTCTAATTTTATAATGTTTCAAATTTTCAATAAAATATATAATTAAGTAAACAAAACAGTTATAATGGCAATACGAGTCGAGTGTCGATGTTATAACACATTTATTTATAATACAATCAAATATATTGATATTAAAGCATACAAAGAGAGGATAGCGAACGTTTCGACCCTATTTTTGGGTCATCTTCAGCGCGAAAGTATATAATAAAAGATAATATAATGAAAAAATATATAATAACAAAGTGTTTTATATCGGAGTCTGTTACAAAGGGTGCTGTCTAAAGCGATAATAAATGTCTCGGTATCTCATTATCTTGACGATGCCTACGTTGGACAAACTTGCAGACAACTGCATACCAGAATCAACGAACATCGCAGCCACATTAGACATAACACTAATTCTCAATCAGTCATCACGAATCACAGGGTTGGTTTTGATCATACTTTTGATTGGGATGGCGTTCAGGTTTTGGATCGAGAACCATATTTGAGTAAAAGATTGATCTCCGAAATGCTATATATCAAGAGGCAAAAAAATGGTCTCAATTTGCAAACGGATACTTAACGTTTACCAGAAATTTATTTAAATATTGTCAACAACTTGCCAAAAATTTAACACAGTTTCTATCATAACAAATAGGTCTGCGACTTTGCGTATGTGTACATTTATACATTATTTGACTCTCTTTACCGTTTATATATAAGTCACATTTATCCGTTAAAGACGAGTCGATCTTTGTCTTCGGAGATGTTAAGTTGTCTCTATTCATCTCCTCGGCGCGTCATTATCGATGCCTGGAAGTAAGTCTTATTTCCGTAATTTTAACTTCTTATCCTTTTTAACCTTTTAATTTTTATTTCTTGACTATATGTTCAGTTTATTTAGATCATTTTTAATAAATTGACATTAAAATAACTTCAATCTCGTAATTTTCATGTTTAATTCTTAGTACTTTTTTCTTTCTATGTTCATATTAGTCATATTATTTATTTAACTTATTTATAACTTATTTATTTTATTTCTTTGACTTTATGTTCAGTTTATATTTAGATCATTTTTAATAAATTAACATTTCAATCTCGTAATTTCATGTTTAATTTAGTACTTTTTCTTTCTTTGTTCATATTAATTACATTATTTATTTAACTTATTTTACTTTTGTCCTTTGTTTTTACGTAGGCATCGTCAAGATAATGAGATACCGAGACATTTATTATCGCTTTAGACAGCACCCTTTGTAACAGACTCCGATATAAAACACTTTGTTATTATATATTTTTTCATTATATTATCTTTTATTATATACTTTCGCGCTGAAGATGACCCAAAAATAGGGTCGAAACGTTCGCTATCCTCTCTTTGTATGCTTTAATATCAATATATTTGATTGTATTATAAATAAATGTGTTATAACATCGACACTCGACTCGTATTGCCATTATAACTGTTTTGTTTAATTTTATATTTCGAGTCTTATATTTATTAATTTTTATAATTAAGTAACTTTTATAATTTGATCATTTTCTTATGTATAATAGATATGAATTTCATTCCACATGGTGCTACATTTATAAAAAAAATATTCAGAGAAATTATGTGATGTAATTGATTTTTTATATATTTTATTCATTTAATTTGTATTTATCAATCCGGGAACTATTATTATATTTTATCAATTTCTTCTCAACATATATATTATGTTAATAGATTAAAAACATAGTATAAATACTTGTGAAACTATTTATGATTGTTATTTTATTTTAATATACACACATGTATATATGTCTTTTAATCTATAGTTCTATTCTTATATTCCTTGTTTCATTATGATTAAATTTGATCTTTATACATATGATATTAATTTATATATATTGCTATAATAGAACATTCTGTTCTGAAATTTTCATACACAATACATAATAAAAAATTTTTGTAATATATTTAGTGGAGCGAAATATATGTTTTATCCAAAATAATTAGCATCTTAGTATTTTCATTGGTTGGGGAAGTTCATTTCGGCATTTTTAAAAACAAAATATCTTATGTTATCTCATTTTTATTTCAATTTATAGAAGTTACATATTACATGTTATTATTTTAATGACAAATTTTAAAATTACATTCAATATATTTCTGGATATACGTTTATATATTTAAAATTATATTGAGAGATTATGTATGATATTGTAATTTGTCATAATCTTGTATTATTCTACTAAAAAATAATACAGATTATTACATAATTTCTTTATATAAATCTATCATATTATACATTTTACTTTATAGATGCTATATATTAAGCAAGTAATGTAGGATTATGATGTAATAATAATAAGCTTATACATTCATGTATTTATCATCAATTTATAATTTTTAGTTGCATTGTATATCATTTATATTGTTTAATTTGTTCCATTTACAATGCAATACTATTTTATTATATTGATGTTTCGTTAAATAAAAATATTCAAACTAGTTTATTTAGATAAAAAAATTAATCTTAATATATCTAAGCTTACATTAATGTATAATTTGATTGGAGATTATTGAATATTAATATTTTCGTTTATATTATCGAAATTTCAAATTGAAGATATTAAGTACAAAGGATAAATAGAAAAGATGATTCCATAATATGATTAGAATCATTAAGATTGTGATTTATGTATCGACACTTAATTTATATATAACACTGAATATATATGATTGATGAATTTCATATAGTTTTTTCATTTTATAATATTAAGCACTTGTTCAATCGTTTTACTTATTTCATCCCATCAATCCTCTTGATCCTTTACTCCATGTCAATAGTTAAATTCCTCTGTGGGCCAAAATTTTAGGAAAAGGACTAAAGGAGCGGAGTTAATGTAGAATGACAGGTATATTGAATTAATATTATGATAAAGTGATTAAAAAGAGTTGTCAACGGAATAAATTTTTATGTATATGATCGGCCGCGTTAATACTATTACGTTTGCTTATATTTTAATAATAGTTTAATTTCTATTTATATACTCTTGTTTATCCAGCGGTCGCAAAAACTGAGAGATCTGAAAATTATCGAATTTATCATAAAAAAAATAGTAAAAATAAAATTAACATGTAGTATTTATAACTAAAAAAGAAAAAAGTAAATGTATCCATTTTTTCTATCGAAAAAAAACTTAGTTTTTATTAAAAAAATTGAACGAGAAATGAATTTCCTGATTATTAGAATGACATTTTTACTGACGTTATCTTATTCATTCTAATATTGTCAAAATGAAAATATTGTGAAAATGAAACAATAACGTTTGCACATCATTACCGTCTTAGCCTCCGTTTTTCAGATCGGTTAAGGACGATTTCTTTCATTTATTGGTTTCTGCATCATAGGCCGCCGTGCAGCATTAGGAAGATTAGCCCCCAATGGATTTGCAACAACGCTATGAAATAATAATGTCAAAAAAAAATATTTAGAGGAGTACGGACGATTAAGATTAAAAAATTTAATGGATGATTTTTTTATAGGTCTTTACTTGGAAGGTCGTGTATACGGGGTGGTGCGGTAACGCGAGGCTGTGCCTGGTGTCGTTGTAGTCTTGTACGATTTCCAAGCGCGGCTTGACGATTCCTCTGCGAATTTCATGGATTGAAATGTTTTAATTATTTTTATTTAGGCAGAACACGATGATCGTTAATGATCTACATGCTAGCATCTAAGCATGGCTTGTCATTTTAATGGTTTTAGTATGAGATTGGAAGTTTAATCATCAACGTATATCATGCATTTTGTCATATGATCTATGACAGGGTTTAAATTTCATTGTTATAGCAAATTAGATTATGGCTTCAATTGGAACTGCATGATTCAAATACATTTAAAAAATACAATTGTTTAATATTATCTGTTGTTTTTATCTATACAGAATATAATTTCATTTTGTGTGCGCGTTTGAATTAAACAAATTTAATAAAAAAATCGAATTTATGTTAAGTTACATTAAAATTAATTATGTAAAAATTAAAGTTAATCTTTAAAATGCATTATATTATAATAAAATTTCTATTAGATATTATTAAATATCGTTACAATAAATGCATTATTTTATATTTTAATTTATCCATTTTATATATAAATATATTATTAAGACCTAAAAATAAATTATTAATTTCTTCAATATATAATTAAAAATTAAATAATTTTAGTAGTCAATGCATTTCCATGGAAGCTACTACTAATATTTTTGCTTTAAGTAACACTATGCATTTATTATGTCTTTGCAATAACACTGTAATAATTAGAATTTAATGCAATAATTATAATTATTTTTTCAAATTTTTTGATGAAAAAGATTAAATGAAAATGTTTAATCTTGAATTTATTTGGAAATATTTGGAAAAAGTATTAAAATTTCATAGAACCATCTATTTAAATTATACCGCATACATCTATGTATCATTATAAAAATTTACAGTAAAATTAAAATGTTATAGTAAACCCTGCATAAGTACAATAAAGAATCACATATAATTAAGAAACATTCATTCAAAAATGTATTATCAAAATAAAATTGTAAATATAATAGTAGTGAAAAAAATATCCAAGTTATTAATATTATAATCAAACAAATATATAAAAAAGGAATATCTTACCTGGATAGTCTGAAGATTCATAATAATCATGTGAAGAATGTGGTGCAGAATCATCCTCGTACTCATAAGTTGTATAACTTGAAAAAGAATACATGTTATTTCTATTAAATAGATATCTAACATTTGACAAATTGGACAATATAAAGAAAAGTTATGTAACATAGAAAATGCAAAAATGCTTTTTGTTTATACAAAATTTTTTTTTTAAAGCTACATTATACTATCAAATTTTTCTCTTTTATTTATACTGGGTGTTAAAAAAGTCTGGACACGGTCGAATATCTCGATAAGGAAGAGTTTTACTAGAAAGTGTTTCAGACAAAAGTTGTATGGCTTCGAGGGGGACATAACATGGTGCCATTAGTTTGACCTTGAAGAGTCACCTGAAGGTCACGTGAAGGTCATGTCCAACTTTTCAAATGGGACACCCTGTATGCTTTTACATATTCTTATAGCTCATCTCGAGAGCTTTCCAAAACACTATAATTAAGTTAGTTTTCATTAAGTACTTTCCGAGTTATGAGGCTTGAAATAATTTCTTAATTTTACATAAACTGTAAAATATCTAGTAAAATATTCATTTTTCGATTACCTTACCTTAATACTTTTATGTACAAAATAATGAGAGGAATCAATTGGTGTAAAGAAAACACATAGTTGTTTTGAAGAAAAAATATGTAATTTGCAATTAACAATTCCATATTTTTTCTTAAAAACAACTGTATGTTTTCTTTACACCAATTGATTCCTCTCATTATTTTGTACATAAAAGTATGAAGGTAAGATAATCGAAAAATGAATATTTTACAAGATATTTTACGGTTTATGTAAAATTAAGAAATGATTTCAAGCCTTATAACTCAAAAAGTACTTGAGGAAAAAATATTTTATTATAGTGTTTTGGAAAGCCCTCGAGATAAGCTACAAGAATATGCAATAAAAAATAGAGGGTTCCATTTAAGAAATTGAAGGTGACCTTCATGTGACCTTCAAATAACTCTTCAAGGTCAAACCAATGGTACCATGTTATGTCCCCCTCGAAGCCATACAACTTTTGTCTGAAATACTTTCTAGTAAAACTCTTCCTTATCGAGATATTCAACCGTGTCCAGACTGTTTTAACACCCAGTATATTACAATAACAGTGCAAAAAGCATTATAATACATACCCAGAACTCGGTGTATAATGTCGATCGCCATATCGAGCACTACTAGTTGACGATCCATGATAATCATAATCATGATGCGATCCAGCGCGATTTGTTGGTGGAGGGGTTGGCGTTTCGTAGCTACAAAAATAAAAATTAAATTTAAATAAATTTAATGTAGCATTTGTGATTTATAAAATAAGTGAAAAAATTAAGCTCACCTAAAGTTTTGATCCATAGCAGCTCTTGCACGATCCAAGATTGAGAATACCTTTGATTTTGGCGGTACAGGTCGAGAAAGTGGACCACGATTTGTAGGTGGCGGAGGAAGTATGGCTGAATAATATACATATACATATAAAATATTTATATATTTAAATCTATCTTGTATTATTATATATTGTAAATTGTGTATCTTTTGTATATTATTTTTTATCTTTCTTATATTGTACCTTATTTTGTATATTATTTCTTTAGCAAATATATTTGTTAAAGAAAATTTTATCAATATAAACTTGTATTGATCAATGATACCAAAGAAATTAACATCACAATAATGTTTAATTTTCTACATATTTTCATATTTTATGTAATTTTCATCATAGATATGAGACTAACCTCTAGACGTTCTAGGTAATGTCGGTCTTGCAGCAGATCTTAATATATTACCAGTACCAGGACCACTAGAAGGTCCTCTCATCGAGGGTCTTCGATCGTCAGATAGATCATTAGATATATTCATTTCCATTTCACGCATTTGCTCTTGACGTATGTTATCATTGTTGTCGGGAATCAAATATTTCCGCACCTCGGCGAGAGCAAATGCAATACGAGCATAAGCTTCAGCTGGTGGTGCAATAGCTGTGATCTCTACATGTAGATCATCAGAAAGATGCGCATATTTCGGATCCAAAGAAGCACGACATTCTTCTTCCTAATATAATAGGAAAAAAAAGTCATGAGAGAAACAATTTTCTTTGAGTGAAAATAAAAGCTAAGATTTATTGATCACTTACTTTTTGTCTATCTTTCATCGATCCTCTACCTAAGACTGCCATTTTGCACATTGTTTCTTCTTGCAGGCGTTTCATGGAATTACCTTTTGGGCCCAGCAATTTCCCAACAAAATTAAACTAAAGCAAGATAAATTACATAATTTAGATTTAAAGTAACAGTACACTTGTTTAAAAAATTGTTTAAAAAATTGCTACATTAAATAAATGTAATATACTTACCTTAGGATGCTCGCGAATAGGTACTAAAACTTTTACAGAAATACGAACTGGTTTTTCACGATAAATATCCACATATTTTGGATCCCTTAATGGTTTTCCAATAGCTTGCGTTTTTTGAATCTCTATAAAATATGCAGTTTTTTTGATGTGGTAAGTATTTACAGCTTATTGCATTAAAAACTTAAAATAGAATGTGTTCTTCTTTATCATTTTTCTCAAATAAATCTCAAATAAACAAAAATTTAAGAATTATTTATGTAAGAATAATATCTATTCTCTATAATAATATCTCTCTCTCTATTTTTATATCTATTCTTTCAAAAAGATATTCCTTTATTGCAAAATAGAATTTTATTTAAAAAATAACATGCTCTTTTTAAAAAGATATTCCTTTATTGCAAAACAGACTTTTATTTAAAAAATAATAGATGCTTATTGCTCTTTTATATCTCTTACTTGGTGATGGAATTTTATATCAGAGATCAAACTAAAAGATATCGATAACTGCGGAAATATTTAAGCGAAAACTCCAAATTATTGTCAATATAATCCAAATTTCCAGTAAAATCCAAATAGAATGTTTCACTTTTCACTGCTAATTACATTATATAAAATATCCAAACATTGATTACATGAATATATGAATTCAATGAAATCTCATTGCGAATAAAAGTTTCGCCGGTTATACTGATATCCGGTACAACGATAATTCGTTGAAACTTGATGGGATCTTCCATCGGACGGGCTAATTTTACGAGCGTGAAGTACGATGAGAAAGAAAGAACGGATTTGCTTACCTTGATCGAGCAATCGAAGGGCAATGGGCGACTTTTGATTGTCGAGCTCGAGCTTCTCCTGAAGAAGCTCGCGCACGTATTCGCCCGCCTTGTCAATTTGATGATCCTTCTCGTCGGACTCTTTGTCCATTCTAGATTTAACGTCGACGTCGTCGACATCTCTCTGATACTTGTACTCGCCGTTGCTCGATCTTTCCATATCCATGTTGGCCATAATTCAGATCGTCAATCGAGTAGCTTTGACGGTTTTTCCGACACTCTTCACCGATGATAGACGGTGCGAGAAATCGTACGTCCAACAAAGACGCGTCCCGAGAACGAATCCGTAATGGCTGCCACTTCGCCGCATGAACATCACACACGCTCATATACACTCCTGAGAAGCGTGAGAGCGGCCATCCCGTTATTTTCGTCGGATATTCAGCAAACATCTCGTTTACTACCGCCATCTGTGTTCACTTAAGAAATTATGTAGCTAATCTATCTTATCGACACTGCCGGTAAAATCACTCTTTGGTTCGTATCCATACTACGTCCATAAACTGTGGATCAGTATATTATTTTGTTAATTTTTTGCAGTTGCATTAACAGTCCTTTAGTCCTCGAAAATGTTTTTATTTTAATATAAGATTAGAATTATATACATATATAAATTATATTGACATAAAAAAGTAAGTATATATCTTTTCATGCAATGTTCATCATTAAATCAAAGATGGAAAATAGAATAAATAAATAAATAAATATATATATATATATTAATAATTTTTTAAATATTTTTTAATAATTTAAAAATATATATTAATATTAATATTAATAAAAATTATATATATTTATTTCACACAATGTTCACCATTAAATCAAAAGTAAAAAATATAATAAAATGTAATAAATATTTAATATAAAAATAATATAAAAATATTTTATTTATATTAAATATAATATATACTAATTGCAAACTTATTATTCTCATAGTTACTATATATGATATACATACCCAGACAGCGTAAAAGGTCAAAAACCATTTTAAAAACGAAGTTTTATCGTTGTGATAAGATTTCATTTTTTATAGACATTTTTTGGAAGTTTTTTCTGGGATAGCATGTTATTTGCCATTATCAAGTTTGAAACTAATCTTCGAAAATGTTAAATGAGCAAACACTATTGACGTCAGCTTGTTATCGTCTTCTCTCCTTCTCCCATTTTTTTCCAAGAGGTCGTTTCCCTTTCCGATCTTGCTTCACTATTTCGAAGTATGTACGAAGTATATCGAAGTGTATCGAAGTAGTTTGTCGACTAGTTCCCGTTCGTAGATCGGCAGCGCTTTTAATCGCTCGATCAAAGAGCACGTGCACACGTACGACTTCGTGGCCGTTCACGAAAATTGCATGTGATGTTTCTGCGCCGAGACATTGTATTATGTGCATATAAAGATAAGACCTGCGACCCCGTATACGCGGACAAAATAGCGCTTCAAACGAGAAATTATGCTCAGTAAGTTGAGCACACGGCTTCGGAGCGCCGGAAGAAAACTACTTCTGAGCCGAAATTCCGATGAGCGGAAGCATGTCAAGTCGGCGCACTTTACGTATTTCCCGAGCGAGAGGCCAAGTACCATCGGTAAGTGTAATTACTTTTTGCACGTATTAATCATAGTGAATCATCATTCAAAGTCATGCAAAAGCAGTGACACGCAAAGTCGGCACTAATAGTATATAAGCGATTAATGAGCTTAATGAAAGATGGAATTTATAATTTCTTAAGCATTTAATTAATTGAAAAATTTATACGTAATTATGTAAGTTCGTGTGCATAATACCCTTAATATAGAGGTATAAACTGGTATAATTAGGAGAATATTTAATTATCGAGAAGAAAATTATTTATTTATGTTAGTTAAGAATGTTTTCTCAATTGTTACAAATAAAAATAGAAATTAATTTCTAACATCGAAATCTGGACTAATTGAAAATTATAAAATATTTACCTATTTTTTGCTTCAAGCGAAATAAAGTATACGATAATATAAAATGACATATTTCGATTTCTCTCTCAAAATTTTCGAGCATTCGAGTATTCGAATATTCGGATATTTTGAAATCCGATTCTTTGGTAATCTTTAGACTTTGATGGTTGTCTCTCACGCGTGAAGAACGCGAAAATGCGCAGTATTTGTGTCAAGAATGAATCGAAAATTAACGTGACGATAAAATATCGACAAGTTTTTTTATCATATATGATGTAATAGGATTCAATATAAATAATTTTGAATATTTGTTATATGTAAAGAGAAGAATATCATTTATTATCAAGTCGCAATAGAATGTTCTAGAACTTCTTAGTACGTACGTGATCACTTAATACTCAATAATGCATTATTCACACATGATTATGTAAAAGAGATATGCTTTCAGGTGAGACTCAAAAGCTGAATATGTATCAAGCTATAAATCACGCCCTTACTCTTGCATTGGAAAACGATCCACGTTCAGGTAAATATCCTGTTGAAAGCTTTTAAATAGAATACATAAAATTTATATATAAATATAAGATCATTTTTTCCTAGAGATATGTATATATAGTTTCATATATTTATGAGGTATATATTTTTCATTTTCAACATCTTCGACATTCATTAATTTTTCACAGTGCTTTCAAACTACTTAAGGAAAAAAAAATAATAATAAAATTTTATTCAAAGCGAATTTAAAATCTCTATAAAAAATATTTTTACATATTTTTCAGAATTCAGAATTTTTTTTAACTTTCAGTGATATTTGGCGAAGACGTGGCATTCGGAGGTGTTTTTCGTTGCACGATGTATTTGAACAAACGTTTCGGCGCTGATCGCGTCTTTAATACACCTCTTTGCGAGCAAGGAATTGTCGGCTTTGGAATTGGCTTAGCTAACGTCGGAATATCGGCCATTGCCGAAATACAATTTGCAGATTACATATTTCCTGCCTTCGATCAGGTATTTCATTATTCATGTAATATACACAGAAAAAAAGGACATTCTTGTTTTGAAAATATATTTAGTTTTAACATGGAAATCTTGAAATGGAATTATATTGCGATAATTAAAGAAAAATATAATTGCTTGAATAATTGCTTACTTGAATGAAGCCATTTTATATAGTTCAATAAAAAAAAATATATTCTTATGATTTAAGATTTAATTTTCTTGAATGGAAAAGAAACAATGTTAGATAGAAAATAACATTTTTAAATCAAAGATTATAATTTTCTTAAAGAAGAATTAAATAATTATATATTCTTGAGGTGACAATTACAATATTAAAATAAGGCTAATATTGTTGACATTTAAAATTATTAAATTCTTCTAAGAAGATTATAAATTGTTGCGTATATACGAAACAATGAACGCGTTAGTTTAAGTATATGTATAAGTTTTGATATGACACTTATTTTTTTTCTGTGTATAAATAATAAATAGATGATAATTATAATTTTAGATATTAGCAGAATATCTTTTTGACATATCGTGAAAAAGATGTCAAGGTTTAAAAAGATTCCATACTCAAAAAAATGAGAAATTTTTTAAAAAACAGAAAATCTCGAATTATATATTAATTTTGTGTGCAGTTGGTAAACGAAGCTGCCAAAGTGAGATACCGAAGCGGCGGTATGTTTGACTGTGGTAAACTTACGGTTCGTGCACCTTGTGGAGCAGTTGGCCATGGTGGCGTTTATCATTCTCAAAGTCCGGAAGCTTATTTCGCACATACTCCCGGCTTGAAGGTCAGTAATAAATGTGCGCTACATTTTTATTATTTATCGAATATAATAAAACCGCTCTATCTCTTGTCTTCTTGACCGCAATTATTTTGACTGCGCAGTATCTGTATTCTTGAGAATAATCGACGAAAAAACATGTTCTTTATTGAGATAAACAATTTCGTAATGGAATAAAAAATGATCATGTTCGTATACGAAATATTTGAGCTGTTGGTAATTTTTTTCACTCATCAGAATGTTTTTTATAAATTAATCATGTTGCACACGTATTAAAATTATTTGAAAAATGACGATCAAACTTGTAACAATAATAATAATAGAATAACAGAAATAAAAAATAATCTTGTTATTACATAATCGCAATTGTTCAAATAATTTTAATTCGTATACAAAAAAAATTCGGATGAGTGAAAAAAATTAAATAGTCATTAATATACCGCGATCGCGCGAGTCAAGCAAACAAGTTTCGCTATCAAATTTTCATCATCGGGAACATTCTTCGTACCTTCGCTATATTACGCACCAGCTATAGCCATGAGTTCTCAACTTTCTTCAACAAATTCCATGAATATTGTACGACGTATACACTCTACGTATGCATGAAGAAAGTTTTGCTCGCACACTAATGCGCAATCGCCGCTATCGTACATCGCGATTACGAGAGAAGCGTGTCGCGTAATATCGCTCCGACATTTCCTGGAGCCGATAAATTTCACGTTTGTTTTGTGAAACCGTCAAGAAGAGAGATCACGAACCGAAAAGAATCGCGAAAGACAGTTTGGCGTTTTTGAAAACAGCTGATTTTTTATTTTAGATTGTCGTGCCTCGTGGAGCAATGCATGCGAAAGGTCTACTATTGAGCTGCATAGATGAACCAGATCCTTGTATTATATTTGAACCCAAAATTCTATATCGCACAGCAGTCGACGAAGTGCCCCTAGCACATTACAAGATCGAAATCGGCAAGGGTGAAGTTGTAAGGAAAGGTAAATTCTATTAATATATTATTAAATATTTGCATCTCGCTCTCTCTCTCTCTCTCTCTCTCTTTCTCCTTCTCTTAGCATACTCTCTTGGCATTATTAGAATTTATTAAGTACTGTTCTATACTTGTATATCGATCATCTATATTGTTGATTACATATTTTAAATGTATATAAATTTTATGGATTAGTTTATAGAATTTTATGAATAAAAACTTCTTGACATTTGAAACAAATAATATGTTAGTATTTTTAATAAAAAAATTACTACTGTTAATGTTTTTATCAATCCAATTTTAATAATGATAACTAATTTAAGAGCAATATTTCCGCTCGTAATCTATTATCTTAATGAAATAAATTGTATAAATTGAATTCGAATCAGAGACAAAAATTCGGAAATTAAATGTAATAATTATGCAATATGAATAAATATTTACGGTTGTAAAATCATCTTCTTTTAGCAAAATATTTAAATATAAAACCTACAAGTTCTCTCTCTCTCTCTCTGTCTCTCTTTATTTTTTACATTCATGATAGAATATATGTTGTCCAATGAAAATAACGCATAAGAGACATTATTTAAAGTCATATATAGAAAGTGACTGTTGGTATACATGCGGCTTGAAGTCTCTATGAATATAATTTACCGAGTGTAATCGTCCTTCCATTATCCAATCGCCAGAGTGAAGCGGCGCTCTCGCTGATGACCGATCCTGAAACAGGATATAACAGAAGGAACGCATATACACGCGCTTCTCGATTACACGAGTCTAGGTGTACAGGTGTTTGTCTATATAAGTGTGTTTCGTTATTGCGTAGGTAATGCCGTGACACTCGTAGGCTGGGGCACTCAAGTGCACGTGCTGTTGGAAGTGGCTGATCTAGTCCAGGAGAAGCTCAACGTATCCTGCGAGGTGATAGACCTCATTTCCATTCTACCTTGGGACGCGGAACTCGTATGCAAGGTACACACAATTCAATCTTTCTCTCTCTCTTTTTTTTCTTCACCTTATTACGTTCGTTTCCTTGAGAATAAGAAATCAGTTCAAGAAAACGATCGCTTCAAGTACCGCGTATCCTTCCTTGCCTTTTCCTTTCTCGTTGTTTTGATAAGGTGCACGTTCACGGGATCCTGATTTATCTCTTATTTCGAGAATTTCAAGGGCCAAATAATTGTGCGCGATCTCTTTTCTTCGCCATTCTCTCGAGTCAATTCGAGGTTTCGACTATCAATGACGAATCATGCATGATGTCGAAAGGCACGAAGTAAAAAACCGTCGGATTCAGACGTAAAAATACAGAGAGACAATTGAGGTGTCTTTCGTGCCATTTGTATGCGTATCCCGTTGGCGAAATATTGGCGGATTCGGATAACAAAAAGAATAATCGAGAGATTTCGGATGATTGTCACGCGAAGGTTCGATATTATTGCACCGATCTACGACGTCTCGTCGACGACACAAGCGGTTATCGTGTAATAGTGGAAGTGATCGTGAGCGAAATCCTCCGGTCTGGACTCTTGCGTGTCCCTTCGGGTTACGGATCTCCAGACGCTAATATCGCGCTGATTTATGCTAATCGATCTCCGGTCGCCTAATGATATGCCAATCGTATAGTATGCACTTCTCGCAGCTTACAAACCGCCGTGATATTATATGCGCCGCGAGAGTGGTGCTCGCACAACAAGACGTGGTACGAGCGTAATTGGAAACCCGTTTTGCCGCAATTTCGATACAGTCGCGGAGATTCGCTATCTTGTCTACCCGCCGATGCCTGTCTGCGAAACATTTGCGCGGTTTCGTAACGAGAGACGACTCTGCTCGCGAAACGAAATTCTAATATATTCGTCGCTCTGATGAGAAACGCTTCTAGCCGGAAAAATCCTCGATTAAAGTGGAGCAATGATTGATAAATATCGAGAGACAATATTGAGGATTGTGATAAATTATTCAAATTATGACATTTATGCATTATTCTTTAATTAGAGTCGTATCTTAAAGGAAAATTAATATCCACGATATGTACATACATCTTATTATAGAATTTGATAGTTCTTAAAAAATTTAGCAAGCTTTATATATTATTGAATAGCATTAGCATTTAATAGCATTTAATAATATGTAATAAAAATCTCTCTCTCTCTTTAATATTTTAGAATAATAAATGTATATTTATATATATTATATTTATATTATATTTATATTATATTATATTATATTTATATTATATTTATATTATATTGTATTTATATTATATATTATATTTATATTATATTATATTTAAATATATATTTATATATAAATATAATAAATAATATAATAAATAAATATAATAAATAAATTTAAAATATATGTAAAAAGAATTAATAACTTTCTCTTTAGATAATACTGCTTTGAAAGTAATCAAATTTAAAAATTATTAAAAAAAATAATAATAAAAGATTCATAATTTAGATACACCTGCATTGCAACTGTAAATTGTCTATTAATAAAAATTAAAATTGTCATAGGAGAATGTAGAATCTCATAAATATTAATCCGATAAGTAAAGAAACGTAGATTTTTTATGGAGAGTTTCCATGACGAAAAATTGCAGCTTCTGAAAGTGCAGAGAAGATGAATGCAAGTCGAAAATGTCATACGAACCTGTATTCGACGTTCAATATTTGCGTTACCTATCTAGTTATCTTTGTTAATGATTTACAACGAAACACATACATAAGTGTGCCTATCTATTTCGATCGTCAACCATTCTATCGTCAGCGTGTATTTCCATCGTCGATCATGTTGTAGGCCTGTATTTGATAGCCGTTACAAAATGATGGCTCGTGCCGCCGTCGTCGCGGCGTTAATGTGCCCGTTTAGCATCGCGGTCGTATCTATAAGTTATTATTATATCGCAACAATATGGGACGAGACGTAAATCACGCGCGAATTAAACCCAGCGGTCGACCGATAATAAATTGCCATGCGTGATATGTGCGTAAATGTTGCAGTCGGCGAGGAAAACCGGACGCGTAATTATTGCCCACGAAGCACCGATGACAAACGGATTTGGGGCAGAAATAGCTGCGACCGTACAGGTAAGGTACCTACTTTTTCATAAGTCAGATTCGTGACAACAGTAAAATTTATTGCGCAAACAATGTGACATAAAATGATTTAAAGACACCTAATAACGCAATAATCGGATATGTACGTAAAAATACACATATATTGCATGATCTTAATACATAAACTAGCGCTGAGTCGGAAGTCTTTGATAGTCCGAGATATAATATCATGCAAGATGGTAAAATTATATCCATAAAAGGCTATAAACTGGTTTTTAAAATCACCGAGATTAATTGAATACTTTTCTCAAATTTTCTCGTATTTATATCCCTAATTAATTGATTGGTATTTGCTCTTTTGATGTTTACATTAGAAAGTCATGTTTACATTAATAAAAATATTACATTAATCACATATATAGATTGTATCAAATCTCTCTAATGATTGTTAAATTAGGCGGAGTGCTTCTTGTACTTGGAGGCGCCAGTTCAAAGGGTCACAGGATGGGATTGTCCTTTCCCACATATCTTTGAGCCGTTTTACTTACCGGACAAGTGGCGTTGCTTTGCGGCTGTCCGAGATATTCTGAAGTACTAAAAAACTATGGTTGTTGCAGTATACCACAGTGAAAAAAGTTAAACCTGTTCTTTGTAAAAAAAACAAAGTGTTACAAGTTATAAAGTGTTCTCACTGGAAAGCGTATTTTATATATTTATATTATTAGTTTTTTATAATTTATTTTTTATTCTCCATTTATTCTGTGTCACCATTTTATGAATTTTTTAAATCTATCACACACATTTTTCAATGTTTTTATATTATATTATATACATATATATATATATATATATATATTTTTTTTTAATATGAAATTATATCCTGAAAAAATATATAAAAGGTACAAAAAATAGACAATGAAAAAAGAAGAATATATTAGTGTTAAATCAAATCCGCGAAATACGCGCTTTATATTTATCTTGCTGCTTATAAATGAACAGAGTGCTATACACACACAATGTAAGTCATGTATTTGCTCGTATTCCTAAACTACCAATAAGCATAAATTATTTATTATTGCTAGAAAATTAGCATAAAATAATTAAATCTAAAATAATAAATTCTTCATTGCTAACAGATAAACAAAAAAATTGAATCTACATAGTATATATTGAGCGCATGCAAAGCATGTCCCTGACCTAGTTTACCGCAACCCACATAAATCTATCCCTCCTGTCTAAATTAATAACGTGAAAGATGATACAAATCGTCGCCGGCGGCAATGACGTGCCGGTCGACGAAGACGTCAGATAGGTATTCGCAATCAGGATGGATCGTCTAGGTGTATATCTTTTTTTTTCACCGATAATCTGGGTCAAGTCCTTCTTTAATAATAAAACTGCGCACCGATTGTGCGCACCACGGCAATGTAATATCTCAATCAAGGTTTCAGTCTCAGACGCTGTCCTTTCCAGTCTAAACCTTTAAGATCACCATGTTCCGCCTGTCAACAAGGATGTAAGTTTTCAGTCAAGCTCGAAGGCATGAAAACGATATATTCGAAAGAAGATTGAATTTAAAGCGTAAGAATAACATGTTAAAAATTGACAAAAACGCGGAGATGTGATTTATCTGTTTTTATTAAGGAAAATTAATGTTTGAACGGGATTATTATTTATCGCCAATGTCTACATTTGAAAAAAATCCGATTGTCCTTACTATTGAATTTAAATTCATATTACATTCGAAGAGGTAATCGAAAAATTTTTAAATGACGTAAAAAATAAGATTAAAGAAAGGGAAGTGTGCTGAACTGTTCACTCGTGGCATATATTTTGTAATTTGAAAGGGAAACCACATTCTTTCACTGTATATTATGATACGTGAAAGTTGGCAACGATATATGTATACATGGAGCGCAACGAGAGAAAGAGAGAGATAAGAAAATAGTTAAGAGAGAGAGCGAGAGATCCGTCAACAGTGAAAAAGAGATGGAGAGCCAGTCGCCGAGAAGCATAGACTATATCGAAGGTCGACGAGTTACCTTTTTATTAATCGATTTTTGTGAGAATAGAGCAACGGCTTTTACATGCTAACATATGGCACCGATGCGCTCGAAGATATCGAAAGTCGCGAGATTTTCACTCTCTTCAATTCGATAATGATCATGAGCCGCGCGATACTTCTTTAGAGAATATAAGTTATTAGAATACTTTTATTTTCAGCAGCAATTCTACATTGAAATGATATAAACATAATCTTTGTCCAGAAAAATATTATATAAATAATAATTTAAATTTTTTTCTAAATTTTTCAAATCTTGATTTTTTTTGTTATCCTCATTTTACGTATCAAAAATTAAAACATTAAGTGTTTCTTTTATACGTTCTTGGACAGATTATTTTGATAGTTTATGTGCTAATTAATTTATGTTACTTTAATTACCACAATTAGAATTTTTTGTTGTTCTAAGAAGTCAATATTATGCAATGGCTTATCATTGACTTATCTGTTCATTTAAAAATGTGTTGACGCATACGAAATCAAAATATTTGCATGCTACGAGATTATCTGTTATTCGTAAAAATTTATTATTAAAAAGTTATTATTAAAAAAATCACAAATGTTCTGTTACATAAATCCTATTTATATCATAAGTGACCACTTTGTTTTCATTCCTCGATCTTCATAATCGATTGATCGGATATCACACTCTTCTTTCACGTGTCAATGTCATACACAAGTGTCAGAGAAAGGATTCTTCGGGCCAAATTAAACATCAATTTGTTATCTTGATTTATGCTACGTAACAGTGCGATATCTCTACAGCAACAACACAAAGTAGCCAGTGATGAAAGTTTCCATTGGTCCGATCAGACTCAACATATTTACTAGCGCTTTCGAAATTAACAGCTGCGTTTTTTATCTTATCTAAAATAATATTGTTTGCCAACGCGGAGGTTAAATGTGAATAAAATTGCGTTAATATTTTAAAAACACTGTACGCAAAAAGATATTTTGTGCAATCTTGTGGCAAATAATTTCGTGGAAGTTTTTAGTGTAAAACAGTAATTATGACGTTAATTGTATGGCATATATCAAAAGAATTTTAAATGGAATATGAGCTTACGTTCTTCCTCTTTCTTCTTCTCTTTCACTCTTTTATGTATATTTTTGTATTTTTAAGTTTATTAAAGAAAATCTATTTTAATAACTGTTTTATACTTGAACGCGACGCTCTCATAACAGAATATGTTTACGAGAAGTCTAGAACATTTACGTTAAATCTAAAGCGACGAAACACTCATGTTTCATTTGCACGGAATTAAAATAATTTGATTCATTGCGCGCATTTCGTGCCCATCTTATAAATCTATTTCGCGCGTACTTGCCTCTTAAAGTACAACGCAGTTTCTAGTATAACTCCCCGAGGGCTTCTTCCTTATGAGCGTGCACACGCAACTAACATAAGTTGCAACCGCAATTAACGCGCCGCTTTACCGATGCGTGCGTACAGGTAGCTTTAGTATTGGGTACATCGCATTTATCATGTTCAAAATAGCGCAACTGATCTTAAAATAATTTAGCAGAAATCATCATTTTTTAATATAAAATTATTCTATATAATTGAATGAGATGAGATTGTATCAGCGTGGTTAATATAATAAAGCACGAACAGATATTATATATCAAGCATTTAATGCCTAACAGAAACATCAATTAAAATGGTATTGAAATTACTGGACTCTCGTGTGGTTTATTTAAATATCTCAAACACTACGCAATCACGTAATATATATTTTGCGATTACGGCGCGAAATTATTTTCATGGAGTATTAATTTGTTTGAAAATTTGTTATTAACAAGTATAAGATATCTACGTATGATGTATCGAGAAATATATATAGTAATATGATGTCGATACATACTGTATGGCAATTCCGCACGTGTGTTACAAGTGTTCCTTATAAAAGTCATGATGATTAGATATGCGCATAAGAAACGCAAATGATAATGTGTACCGACAAATAAGTTTTACGATAAATTCGTTGATATACATTTATAGTAATACACATATGTACATATAATCGTTTTGACTGCGGCCTGTGTCGCAAAAACTGAAACGTTCATAAATTATACATTTTTGTTGCAAGCATACTCGATGGATTATTGTAATGTTAATGGGCAAAACTGGATTGTGATAGATTGATTACGTGCTCTTTGCAATTTTGATAGACCGTTAACACGGTAATTTCTTCCAAGAAATGAATGCCACGGAAATAATTTATCATATCTTGCAATCACACTATAAAGAATAATCAAATTTACAATTTAAATATTAAACAAAATCTCTCTTTCTCAATCCATACATTTTTCACAAAATAACATTTTTATCAAATTTTAAATTAAAAATTATAGATTAATATATTTTAGACAGTCATCATGACACTTATCAAAGGAAGTGTGATAACAAATGCAAAAGAGAGAGGAGGAGTGAGAGAGAGAGTTTTTTAACAAGTACAAAAATTAAAAATTTATTATTTAAAATATCTTAAATTATATTTAATCAAAAAGATATCTTTATCTATAGCGCAAGACTTGAAAAATATTTTATTTTACTTCATCAAGATTTGAACTATATATCAGCTTTTCAAATTAAATAACTTGTACATAGAATTTGAATTTATTTACTTATTGTAGGGGGATTTTTATGAATCAAACATTTTATATACTTAAAAAGCAACGTAAAATCAAGATTGTTCCGTCGAAATCGGAATAAGTATCATATCTAGCATTCATAGTTCGTTGCCTATGAGAGAATTAAAGGTTGTTGACTCATTCGGATAGCACGTAAGAGACGAGAGCGATGCAGGTGCGGCTCCCGTCCCGCGTCTTTCTTGCTAGATCTCGTCTCATCTCAATCGGCCGCTTTTACTGCAAATTGCTTCCTCGACAAGATATATACATATACATATATATGCGGTACGTATAGTTATGTATACACGTCGAATGCGCAACCGGCGCTCATTAGGAAAAACGGAGAAAAAGTCGGCCGACTGATGCACGCGATGTGTGCAGCGAATACGGTCAACCTTATGCATCGTGCGCGATGCAATAATTATTGTGCCACACATTCTTCCTCAAGAAAGCGGCAAATTAATTCGCTCTGCGTCCATCGGCCAATCTTTTCTTTCTTTGCCAACGTCCGGGCCTGGCGATCGAGGGAGCTTTCCATTCTTGAAATACATTACGGTCGATGTATTTTTGACGGCGCGATACACAAAGACGTAATATCCGCCGATCGATTTATCACTTGCAGATTGTACGTTAATTATACCGCATCTGTATCGCTGCTTGATCAATCACTGGTCTTTTCATTAGTAAACCTGAAATCATTGAGTTTTACCGCGAGAGTTAATTAGATCATCAGGGAGAATGGAGTGGAGCGAATCAATTTGTGTGTGTTCACAAGATAATTATACGAGGCATAATACTTTTATCAATAAGGCAATATAAACGTGCCTAGGCGCGAAAAGTGTTTAATACTGTTATCGATCGAAGACTTCTGATCGCATCGATAAGTTTCATTTTTTTGCTCCGTTGAATATTAGATGAAATAAACGGCGCGATGAGGCCGATACGTAAATCGTTGCATTGTCCGAGTAATTCGAGAGGAAAATTAATTGTCTATAAACGATTGAATCTTTTAACGAGCTTATCCATGAATCTAATTAACGCAATTATTTATACGTTTGCGTGTTATTATTTCCGGCATATATAAAATAGTGCGATAAGCTAATGTTTTATAAAAAAAAATAATGTTGAGTTTCTAGAGCGTGAAAATATTAATTGAGTGACATAAAAAAATGCGCGAATTTTAATGCTAAGTAGAACCAAAAATTATCAATCAACAAGAAATGATTAAATGTTTTATGATCGTTCGAAAATTTAAATATACATAAGTTTCTTTATTTTATAAATAATTATAATACGTACTTCTGTTTAAAAAATAAATTCTACAATAATCTCTCGAATTTCTATAACAACGAATAAATTGTAAGTGTTTATACCGATTTCTAGATCTTATACTTTGTGATTGGGATTAAGGTCAGGTCAGATCGATTTAACTTCAAGTTAAATCGCCAGTTAGATTGAGATCAGAGACGGCAAAGTTTGTTTACGATTTCATTTCTCCGCAGAAAAGGCCAATGTATCAAAGATAATATATTTGAAACGAATTGGAGATAAGTTAAATTAATATTAATTTAGATTGTAATCTTTTAAAATTCTCTGCGTAATAAAGGGGAGATCTAATCGATCGCAGATAAAAACTGTTTTGAAAATTATTATAAAGCAGAATATATTTTTCTTTTTTTCTCTCTTATTTTTTTATTTACGATTTCTTGTATAGTCAACAAATATTTCTTTCAGTGTTCGTCGGTCATGTGTAAACAAACACTTTTGTGGTTTCGCAATCGCGTCACGGTCACCTCTCTTAGTTGTTATTTCAGAGGTCTCACGGTATTAGGTCTCACGAAACAATTAACGACGATGCCTACTGAAGCTTCTTAAATATTATTAATTTGGTTGCCTTTCAAGAATACATCCTGCGAAGACAATACGACGGCTGGAGAAACACGGGTCTTGTTGCAGAAACAGGATAAGATTATCTGCGTTTATCTAAGATATAAATGAAGAAATAAAGCAAAATTATCATTACATATCCATACTTTCATTAATTCTAACAAACTAGAAGGAGCTGTCAAGTGATTAACTATTTATATCTATCGCTGAATTATTTGTTGTAATTGTTGCTGATAATATCATTAAAAACAATCTTTTTTACATTTCTATATAAATTTAATATTCTAGTTTTTATGTCCAACAACATAATATTTTTCTCTTTTTCTCTCTCTCTTTCCCTTTGTGTATATATATAGTATTATAAAAAATATATTTTATTAGATTACAAAATATGTTTTCGATAATCGAATGACATTTTCTCATTTCCGAACGTTTTTTAAAACTGAATTCATGCAATTATATAACGGAATTTAATATTTCGATACGTTCTTACATATATGTAGTGAAACATAATCGATTTTCAATTTTTGCCGCGTATCCTCGCCTTAAAAAATTCATATTTACAGGCGCGTTGTCCAATAACCGAAAAAGCGGGAGACAAAATATACACGTATTTGTTTTTAAATCATCACTACGTCAACACGCCATATGCTGTTGAGACTGGTTAAAAAAACATTCGTTCCTCTTGCCGCGTAAAATCGACTGCATTCTCAAAATGAGACAGATTCGCGATTCTAACGCGAGCAGCGAGAGAAAGAGAATTTGAAGAAAGGACCCAGCGAAATCGCGAAAGCTCATTTGACAGCATCTCGTGCCAACAATGTCGGCTAATTGCGGCCGATCGTCCAACCTTTGCGTCGGATCCACTTGGTTCTCAGACGATGACGACGACGTTGGCGATGATGGAGATGTCGACACCGACGCAACGCGACAATCGTCGGCAGCGGGAGGATTTCGGGCGCTTTCGGACAGACGGACAGGCGCGGGGGTGACGCGACGCGACGCGAGCGAGGGGCGGCGGAGGGGGGAGGACGTAGTTGTGCTCCGCGCCACGCGAGGGAGTGGGGGAAGGGGTACGTAGTTGCGCTCGGCATTCGGTTCGGTTCGGGTGGGGCGAGCCGGAACGGGCCGAGGTGACGGGATTCTCGCAGTGTCGAACCCCCTCGTTCGTCCCGATCATCGTCGTTCGTCTCTTCCGCTCGTATCATCCTCCCCGCGTGTCTAGCTCGTCGTGTGGCCAACTTCGCGCTATCGTCGTGGCATCGTCGCTGCGAAGTAAGGTGCGGAAGGTGCTGGTCGTAGCGCGAACGTCTGTGCGTGTGTTCGCTGTGTCTCCCTCTTTCTCTCTCTCTCTCTTTCTCTTCCTCCGCGCGCGATATCATCCGGTATTTCGATACCGCTACCATCTATAGACCCGTAACATACTTTTACGTCGCGGTTAAGCGAAATCGACCACGTGACAGCCGCGCCGCTCTTGCGCACGGAAGCAACCGGGAACTTCCTCGCTCCGTGTGAAGTTAGCCCCGCATCTCTCGCTTCCTCGACCAGTCGCGGCGCGCGACTACGTTCGGAAGTTCGTTGCGGTTCCCTCCCCTCCGCGATTGCAGTCTCCTTTTACGGACCTCTCGAGTCTCGTCGCGGCGAGTGAATCAATCCCGGCGAAGGAATCTCGTTTCCGTCGTCGCGTTCTCGTGTATATTTCAAGAGGAAGGACCCCGACGAGAGAGGATCATCCCGGACCCGAGAGCGACAATGAAGGACGAAGGCCGCAACGATGAATCGCAGGAGGTTATCGCGATCCCCGCCGTCGCGGAAGACGAACCGGCATCTGGGAAACTACCGGCCTCGAGATCCAACGACCTCGCGCAAGTCACCTCAGTACCGTTGATGCAGGTAAGCTTACATAAGTCGGCATATACGTCGACGTGACGTGACGCGGCGCGGCGCGTGTCAAACCTCCTCGCGCCTCTCGGCCTATTTGCGAGAGTCGGGGATGGGGGTGGGGGCTGGGGCGAGGGGGAGAGTCGTTCAACCCTCTCTCGGGCCGAAGACTGCAGTCGGAGGTCGACATCCCCCGCGTCGCCGGCGAACGATCGATCCCGATCGATTCCGCTCTCCTCTCCCCCTCTCCCCCTCTCCCTTCTCCTCTTCCTTCATTCCTTCTCCCCTACGCTCGCAACGATTCGCCGACGCGCGAATCTTGCCAAGCGCTAACGTCTAACGTTTTTGTTTTTTTCATGCGTATTGTTTACGTCGATTCTGTCCTTCGCATGTCTCTACTCGCATGTCCTACATCGACTTTAATCCAAATATTATTAACTACATGGTCACTTGGTGTGTCGCGTGCTCGCGTTACGCGTAATGCGTGTATGCCGGAACTATAATTTCTCTATCGAAGTTGATTTTATATTTCTCTTCTTCATTTTTATGTATAATTTGCGATAACAATTCTTTCAGCCAAATAAAATACGGTCCAGCGCGTGAATATTTAATATTTAGTAAGTGTTACGTAATTTGTAATTTCGATTAAAATTCCTTCTCATTTTAAGTCTGTTTTTAAGTCGCGGTCTTGGAACCATAAGTCTTACGTAAACAAATTATATAATTAAAAAAAAATGAGCCCAATTTTTCCTTAATATTCTTTCATACTATTAAATAAAGATTAAAAATATCTTTTTCGATTATTTTTAAATAACTTTAAACGTATATGAAATATGACTTCAATTCTAATTTTAATTTAGAGAATAAAGACATTAAAAAGTAATAAAAATTAAAAAGCTTGATTTAAATTTTGGATCAAGTCACAATTCGAAAACAAAATATTTATATATAGTATTTTTCACTTATATATAAATCTCGTGCCGTGAAAGAGTAATAGCACAGATTTAACAAAAATATCTTAATATCTTATGTATTATTACCAAACATTTAATCAAATAAAATATACAATAAATAATTTTAAATACAAAGAATTATAGGATTTTTTAAATTATGGCGTTGAAAAAATTAATTCGAATTAATATCTATTTTACATAAATTAAAGAAATCAAAATAATATAATGCATCGTCTATAATATATTATAGATAATTCCACGTTGATGTTGTATGCATGATTTATTATTTAAAGTGAAATATATATGACCTCTCAATCTATAAATAGAATAGATCGTCTTCCGCAACTTTCGAATGCAGTCTTTGAAAGGACGCACTTTTTTTACGCATTTTTAAAAATACGTATTATCAAATCGAAATTCCCTTCTTTTTTCATGTACATGATAATTCATGGATAAGAAATAATATCAATCAGATTAGAAATCGGAGAATCTACCTAGGAATCATGTGTTCGAGCAATCGGAGGTTGTCGACCTTCGCCCGAGTTACTTGCACATGCGCCTGTGGATCGAATTTAGTAGAACGCGGATGTTCTCGAATTTTCGAAATATAATATGCGGCTATAATGCAGAGAAAATGCCGAGGAAAAGATACAATGAGAAATATATTTTATTTTTTCGCTTGAAGTCAAGGGACTCAAAGAGTCAAGAATAGAAACGGCAAGAATAGAAATTTTGAGAAAAGTTTCTAATGCATTATATTTTCACATGTTTTTTCTATCGCAATGATAATTTAAAATAATTATTTATTACTTTTTTCTTATACATGTATCTACAGAAATTGCTCTATATTATATTCTCTTTTTTTTTACATATATTAAATATCGCCTTCGAAACAAATTTTTACCATTTTCACCTGCCTTTCTTTAATAAAAAAAAATTAAAAAAATCTTATTAGGTGTAGTGAGATTTTGTACAAAATCAAAATCCGTTGATTTCAAAGCGAAAGATTATTATTTTGTATATATTTTGGCAAGATTATTTACAACATCTAATGATGGAAATATTTTAGCACTTTTTTAGAATTGTGTCGCAAGATTTGGACGATAGTTTGACGATACAAAATATTGCGGAACGACTCGTTATTCTCGCATAATGGGGTCGATCGTGGGCGTAAATCGCATAAAGGGTTTATATTTAAACGCGATTTTCCGCTTACGTGCTCGCGCCGCGTGTACCAAACGCGATTGCGCTTCGATTCGATCGCCGCGACGAGAAGGGAAGCAAACGGAAAGTGAGAGAATTTATAAGAAACGACACTTATTAAATTAGCATAACGGGTGCTCGGCCGGCCACGATCTACGAGGCATTGGCCAATCAGTGCTCTAGTATGTATTAATTTGCCGACCGCAGTTTCAACGAAAGGTGACGTTTATCACGTGGTTGGCCACGCGACATTGTCCGCGTTCGCCGCGGGATATATTTTGCATTAAATTGCATATACATATACATTCATACATATAGACAGACATATATGTATGTATATGTATGCCCTATTTAAATCCGTGGCTGTTTCGCGATCGCTTTTCGCGAATTGCTTGACTATTGAATTTTTGTGCGCATGGATGAGCATTTTATATCACGTGATATTTGCAATCCCGATTTTGCTTCCCGATACGATATAAATATTTATTACATGCTTATATGCAGATCGGTTATTGTGTCAATACCTCAAGAGCGAAACTTAAAACATAAATAAAATTTAAATTGTTTCTCTACTCGTGAATGTATATGTATATTAAAATAAATGGTTTTTGCGGCTAAGTTTACGTAAGCTAAACATTCGTTTCTTTTTTTTATTCTTGCGGGTAAAAAATAGATAAAAAGAACTATCTTTTTCAAAAAAATAACTTTCTTTCTTTCCCAGTATTTTGTGCGATGTCTTCTTATGCGTATTCCCCGAGATTATTTTCCTTACTGTGTTATATAAAGATATATCTTCTTAATATGTATAAAAGAAGCATTATATAATACTGTTAAAAATTATCGAAATATATGTTGATAAACTCTCTAAAAAATGACGTTGATATTACGGATTATGTAAGATTATTTTAACAATCTGAAATTTCAGCATCGACATATTTGACATAAATAATTTCCAGTTCGAGAGGTCGTGCGCGATAAGATAATTATTTACTTATTGTTAGTACGAAAGAGATCAATGATATTATAACATTTTTTAAATTTGCGTCAATTTAAGTCGACGATTCACTCTTTTCAACAATTGAGATAAATAATAGGATGAAATTTAATAATCGTTACATTAAGAAGCATTGATAGAAAATACATATTGGAAAATACATAGTATGTTTGTTAAAAATCATTAAATATCTTTTGGAAGAGAGGCGATAAAACATCTCTGGAATATTTAATTTTTAATTATAATTAATAAATATTTTTTTTGTGCAACAAAAAAAAAGAGAATTAATTTAATATATTTATCACAACAAGATATATATCACATATATATATCACAACAATGTTATATGCCAACTTATATTTTCAAAAAGATAATTTTATAAAGAAAATAATTTTTAGCTATGTGTAAATATTTTTTTAAAATCTTGCAGTTATTATATTTTGAAAAATTGTTTGCAAAGAATTAATAGAAAAATATCATATGACATCATTCGATGTCATACGATCTTTTTCTATGCGATTGTGAAGAGAGGCGATGGGATAATCATTCGTTTTCAATCAAAATTCAGGGGTAAATTACAAACAAAATTTATATAGTTGAAAGAAGTATCCTACCACAAGAGTTTCTCCCTCTCTGTCATATACTATAAATATTACCTTTCAACTATCTCATCTCGATTTATGGTGATTGTCGTCGTGTCTAGCGTCACGAGAGACGAGCTTTTTAATACTAACGTATCGTACACCCACGCACTTCTTCAAAGTAATCATTTGCGTCTCGAATGACGTCATTTTTTCCGCCCTCTGCATCTCCGAACAAGATTGCTCTTGGAGCAATGGCATAGTTATTGATTGGATGTCAGGCCACGACGTGATAAGCGTAGGAAAGCTCTCCTACAAAGCAACTTGATAAAAAAATAATATCAATATCTTATTCTAGATATTAACTATTTCTTCAATTCCTGAGGAAGATAACACTGCAGAGAAAAAGCAACTTAAAATAAGAAAATAACGTTATATAATGTAACAGCTCCTCTCTGATGGATTGGAATACTTTTTTCGAAACACGATAATGTAGTTGCGGCAATTTATTTTTGCACATTTTTTTCTTGAATTATCATCTTCGAATCTAATCAGTATTTTCTTAATGCAATATTTGGTGAGATAATTATAGCAACGATGTTTTGTTAAACTTAAACATCCCTAATCATGTTACGTGCCAAACATGTTTATGTGTTATGTTATTACGCAATGTTGAAATTCTTGTGATTCGTGTAAATACAGAGCATGCACACGATAATGGATTGGCGAAATGCCAAAGGAGGAGTCAACGATTGGCTTCTCGCAGAGTGACAAATAAGATTATCGTGTCATTGACGTTAAAGTCGAATTCCTCACTTTCTTAAACGAGATCTTGCATTTTTCTAAACGAATCAATTGAATCAACTTAATCTGTATAGCGACTAAATATTTTTCCAGATATGAAAGTCAAAGTTCATCTACATAGACATGTGTATGTGAGATTATGTTAACTATAATAAACTACCGATTGATCAATCGATGACATAAATCTTAAAAAAGTTTGTACCCGGCTATCAATAAGCTACGTTGTAAATATGATTAAATACGATTTTGTACACATGTAGAGTTTTGTCTTTGCATATTTTCTGCAAATAAGCAAAATTAAAATCATTGATGTAAAATCATTTAAGTTATGGTGCATATCGACTAAAAGACGTATCGATATTTATAATTCTTATCATGATATATATTGAAAATCTCATGTATAAAATATCTTTCATTGTAAACGGTAATATATTTGATTATGAAATAATACCTTCTTTCAAGATAATATAATATCCGAAGTCGATGACTCTTTTTCACAAAAAAAATATTCAAATTGAAATTCTGAATTTTCAAGCTATCAGCGCGCGCGAATTAAAGAAATAAAAAAACAAATCTTATGATTAAAGTTGAAAAATGTAAATACTTTAAAATATATTTGTTATAAAATTTCAAATATTATGATGAAACAGTTTTATCAATTGCTACTATCGAACATTTATATCTACAGTATAATAAAAGCGAATGATTCTTTTTAAACTTGAATCGTATTTAAAATTAATTCAAATTACATTAAATAAAATTATTTGAATTCTATTCAAATCGAATTATGCAATCGTATGTTATTAATAGAAAGATCACATACAGTAATATGATGTTTGATACTGATACAAAATCTATTTTGAAGCATCGCTCAAGGCTAAGTTACAATCTAAATCTTCATAATGTCAAATTAAAATGTCGCGTTTATATTTTTTTGCCGATGTTCTCATATTCTACGTTTGATATATACGATTCTGTAAACGTTGTCAATCTGTCAGCAATATTTTTTTATTTATCCGAAATAGCAGAAGAAGCTCGTATCTATGATGATCGAATTTATAAAAATTATGTCACGAAAGCGAAACGAGAATCGATTAACGGTACCCCTTTTCTTTCGTTCTCTTTCACTCTTGTCCGAAAGGTTAACGTGTTAAAGATCATACATACATACGTCATATGAAAATGCTCGTCGCGTTATAAGCTTTCAACCGGCCATAGTAATTAATCCTGTCAGACACGAGGCTCGACCGGCTGATATATGACGCGCGCGGCAAAAGGTGACTCGCGCACTCGCATATTTAGATTGCAGCCACGATGACGTAGGTGCAGGGAGGTCGATAGACCGCGAAAAGAAACCGTTGATGCAGCTATCTATGAATGTTCCTTAAAAATAGTACAGTGACTTTTTATCGAAAATTAACAATGATACCGATCGACGCAAGATCCAATTTTTAATGCTAATTCAAATTAGAAGTAATGACTTTCAAGAATTATACAATATATTATTTAAGAACTATTTAGTCAATTTTATGAGAGCGTTTTTATATTCATATTCTTTGTTTATTTATATTGAAATTATTAATTTAATTATATAAAAAAATTATATTATTAATTTAATTATATAAAAAATTATATTTTCATATTTAGCTGTAGGCTTATTAATTGAACGTTGAGAAAAGCATTTGAAAAGATATTATATAATAAGCGTAAATATTTAATAAATACATTATTTTTTCATGAAAAATATAATTCTGTACATAAAAATCCAATACTTGCAATACATATAGTTCATAATTTTTATTAATTTCAATTAATTTTAATGTAATATTTTAATATATTTTTGTTTTAAAATTTTTAGCAAAATATACAATTTATTTGCTATAAATTTTTAATGTAGTTATGAAGAACTCTGTTTTTCTCAGACTTTTTCATTTATCTTTCATCTTTCATTACTTGAAGCTCATTAATAATATCTGCTTGACTTTCGAAGTCAAATCACGAAGATGAAGTTTGTAGTCTAATATATACGACAAATTAAATTACAGCGAAAATACATTTAATAAGGAAAAAAGTAGTAATAGTCTATTTACATTTCTTTTTTTATTAAAGTTCTCACATTATTGCAGAATCCATTAATTACAACTTGTTTTTCGCTGTCTTTTAACTGTCATAGCAAACGGAGTAATGCCTTATCCTCACGAAAAATCATAATGTCACTTGACGCTTGGACATGAAATAAACTCAATTTTTTGTTTAATAAATCCGCGTGTTTTGACGTAGGTGTACAACTTGCTTTACGACATTTCCATCGCGCAGAATTATTGATAATGCAACATTGCTTATCGTATTTTGGGCAGTTGAGTATACACATCGCGTTGAGCATTATCTCGCGAAGGATAATTAAGCGAACTTGTTTGTTTGAAAGATTTATGCGCATGACGAGAGCTTAAGCTTCTAAATACGTAACGTAAATTTATTCTTATCGTGACTCGATACAATAACGTGACAATCTGTTTGCGTTATAAAACAACTTATCTTAATGCATGTAAATTATTTTTCAAGAATGTTTAAGTGTGAATCGCAAAACTGCCGCAACAGCTGGACACATCTGCCGTTTCAGCAGATCTGTTTTTTTTCTTAAATATATAATCGAATTTTCTCTGTCTAGTAGTTCGAGTATAAGTTACATAGAAGTTATATTGCGAACTATAAATATAATTAAATATCCAGAATTAAAAATTCAATGAATATCTAAAATTAAGTAACAGTAATAATTACAACAAACGCAATGAACAGAACTTTTGCAAATCTGTCGAGATAGGGAAGAAATTGATTCATAAGGTTAATTATTAATTATCAAGATTTATACGATGACGAACATTAAGATACTTGTGCATCGAATTTATCATATTACCGGTTATCTCGATGCAATTTGTTAATTCGATCGTGTCGAATTAAATTGTATCAACATTAATCATTTATATCACGATAAAGACAATTTAAAAAATCTAGATATATTAGATTCTCTCATTTTAAATACCTAATTCAAAATAATTAATTTTTCAAATAAATATGATTTGTTTTGCAAGACAAATAATAAATTTGAATTTTTTAAATGATGATAAATGCATAAATATATAGGCTACACACGTACGATGATTTCGTGTGTTTAAAATGCACGTATTCCCCTTCCTGTTATAGTCGTATGGCGACTATAATAGGAAGGGGAATAAAATTACGCATGTACAAATGTCATAAATCACGCTTATCGTGGCTCGTGCGATGTAACGACGGCAATCGAGTTTCCCGATGATAATCCCCCACGCTCTTCCGACTTTAAAATCATTTATCAGCGTTTCAATTTAGCCGACACATGTACATAGTTCACGCTTACATTTGACTGAAATTTGACGAAGCATTTACCGGGATCGAGATTTACCAGAAATATTCTTTCGCACTTACCTGCTTTGATTATCTATTCAAACAAATAAAACTTTGGAAAGGTGTCATCGGACGTCCAGCGATATTCTTCTGGTGAAAGCTTGCTCGCGACATTCTCGCGTGAATGTTGTGTAAAAATATTATAATCGACCGTATGCACGCGATAATGAATGACTCTCCTTGTATATAACAAAGCGAGCGATTTTATCTTTTTTGCACGTTGGAAACTCGAAGAGATTGCGCGCGTTTCTCTTACATCATAAGACCTGCTACGAGCGATTGTCTCTCGTATGTAACCGACAAGGCTGAGCTCGCGACCGTCCGGGATCCTTAAAATAGAATCACGTTTAACCGACAGGCGGGGTCAAAGATCGGTAATCATATGTGAAAGTAATGGGAATGTATGAAAAAGATTAATAATTCGTTAAAGGAATCGCTCGCTCTTTTCGTGCATTCGAACGATTGAATTATATTTTCGTATATTAGAAACTTATTACAGTAATTAGAACTTTATATAAGTAATTAGATATAGTAGGTTATAGTAATTAGAATTTTATATAAGTAATTAGAACTTTAATTCTTTACGTGATGCTGTTGATTTGTTAAGAATTTGGACATGTGTTTATTTCTATGATATTTTTTAAATACTTATTAAATAGAGAGAAATCAAACTGTAAAATTATAATAAAATTTACATTTTTAATAAAAATTATAATTCAGAATTTATTTGAAAAATAAATAATTATAGAATATTTTTTATGGAAATACAGCTATATTTGCTTAAAAGAATTTACAGTAAAAATTTGTAAAAAAAGTTTATCAATTTTTTTAGCAACAGTACGTTTAATTTTTTCATTAATTTTTGCAGAAAATTTAAAAATAAGATAAATCAAAGTTTAAAAAAAGTACAAAAATCGATACGGGGTAATTAAATAAAATTTTATATCATATATTTTTTTAGAATAAATCAATTTATACGCGAAATAATCCCAAACTCGATAAAAAAAATCTCATTTGATTTCAGTTGAATTTAGTAAAGAGGAAATATTTTATAATAGTTTTCTCTTTAGAAAGATTATAAAGCTTACTGAAGTTTTCTTTCATAGGTTTTTAATATTTATTATTTTATTTAATTATACTATAAAGAAAATTTTTGAGCAAAATTATAGTTTGGTTCGCATAATGATCTATTGGCAAAAATTAATAGAGTAACAATTGTGAATATTAGCAGCTTGGCATGAAACTTGTAAGATGGAATATTTTACAATTATCAGTATAATTTTATCATTATAAAAATACGAATGATGATGGATTCTATGTTTACATATGTATATATGTATATATTTACAATAATAGACCACTCTATAAATCAAATCAAATCAAACATGTAAACCTCAAGAGAAATCGAGACATTTGTAATTTTTGCAATATGTGTATTTACAGATAAAGAACTTTGATTACACGGAAGAGATTATGAGAAATTATTACTTGTATCAAGTACGTATATGAACAGGCTTTAGATTGCTATGATTGTTACATTAAGAAAATTGTGAGTAAAAAATAACTTATCGCAACGTTTATATGCAACATTATGAATAGCAGACGGATAGGTTAATGAGTCGGCGTTCCATTCGTTACTTTGCGCAGGAGATCATAAAGTACTCGGAAGAGAGCGATAAATTAACAGAAAAATGTACGCCATATATACGTTAAGCTGTAGTAAGCTTCGGATCACAACGGATTGTCCGTTACCCGCAGCGAGGTGCATAAAATGCTTGAACTTTATGCAGAAAGGAGTGTATTATACAGAGTTTATTATGCTTTGCGTCGCGTTGCTTCGTGCGCGCTCATTTTTTAATTGGTCTCGATCGTACATCGCGATTATCGCGTTCAATTTTGTGAAAGCATGACGGAATTTCTAAGCCAGCCCCAGATTAAAGCACTCGTACGAGAGGAAAGAGATCGGCCGAGTTCCGTTGAGAGTGCGAGTCTCGTCGGATGACCTTATGAAACCGTAATGCTCACATAGTTTGCATGCAAATCCTTCATCCTTCGCGCGAAAACGCTGGAGGGCAGCCTTGCGTAAACGGAGAAACGCATACCACGTCGGATGTAATATTATCGATACATCGTGTACTCTCTATCGGCGTGTGAATCCCGCTAACATTAAGAAGTGGACGATAGTCTTGCGACATGATTGGCCGCGCCGCGATTTTACGTAAATCACAATCCTCTTACGCGCTACTATAATTCACGCAGTAATAAAGAAATCAATAGTCCGCGCCGAGAGGATAATTTCTTAATGACTGACGCACGACACAAAAAAAGGAAAAACGTAATATATAATGCGCGCAGCATTATCCAATTTGCCGAGCGATTATAAAAAGCTCCGGCTAATGCGATAAGTAATATTAATGCTGATTACTTTATCATTATTTATTACATTTGTGAATATTGAAAAAAAGCTAAAAGGTACAGCACGCTTTGAGAAAAACTATTGATTCTGGATTTCCTTTTATATATCTTTTTTCGGCGTATTTAACTCTCTTATTCTTCTTTTTTTGCATCTTTCTTTATCCTATTTTAGTGTGTGTATAAAATCCTTTAGAATTATCTCTTTCTTTTTATATCCGAATTTTTTAATATAAAATTGATTTTAGTGATTTATAATTCATATGACTTGCAAAATATGTTTTCTCGAAATTTTTTGATTTGATGTCTAAATTAAAGCAATTTTAATTTTTTATTTTAATAGATCACATGTAAGATTATGATATCGCACTTCCCAAATAAATCTTATCCGATTAAAAAAAATATCAATGTTATTAATCAAGGCAATGCTATTTTGAATCATATTTTACGCAATTAGTCAGATATCTTTTTCTCAAGTGCTATAATTTTATCAAGCGTCATCATTTTATCAGAAGGACATGATTCTTAAAAAAAAATATTGAAACGAATTTAATTTCAACTTTCTCGGTGGCTTTAAAGATGCTTTAAATTAACGTCAGTCGCGTTCTACAGGTGCGAATATATGGCCCAGTCCCACGTTCGCTTTCACGCATGCAAAGTTATACATTAGTAGTAAGACGGATGCGGCTTTGTCGTCGTTTCTTCGCGTACATTAATCAGACGCAAGTGTCATTTAAGGTACGTCACGTTCGTTGCGTTTTCCGGCATTCGACGGACATCTAACATCGATATACACGATGCGTGTGTACGATGCGCGAACATATTGTCTATTAATATCGCGGTTCGCTATGCGTCAACGCGTGAGTGTGCGTCTGTTCGTTCCTCGATCTGCCTAGATAATTAAACCGTGGCCTCTCATCAACATGTATCGACAAACCGCAGCAGCAGGAGACGATTTGTTTATCTGACTGCGAGTGACATCACGCTTTCATCTTTCGTTAAAATAGAATTGTCCCTCTCGCGTTTCAATGTACGGTAAAAAAATATTTCGAATGCATGCTTTGTAATTAACGCCTCTCTTGTATCGGACGGAAATTGCGTGGCAGATAGCGACAACGTTTGGCGTGGAAAAGCGGTTCTCTCAAAAGATACGAGGTCCTGTTACATTAAATATCCGCGATACGTTAACCGGAAGCTCTCGTGGCCGAGTGATAAACGTATTATGCAGGAAGCACGGAAGGATGTGCCCAATTCACACAGGCGATTCGTAAACCGATGTGATCACGCCGAGATATAATGCAAAACAATAGAATTGCTGATATGAAAACCAAATCCACCATGATTATCCAACGTTCGGAAATTCTATCTTGGATTATCTACTACACATTGTCTCTATTATTAATTATATTTTCGGAATGAAAGTGCAGAAGTTTATACATTCCTGAAATAATTATTAAATAATTATAAAATAATTATTAAAAGTAATTATTAAATTTTTAGTATATATGTTAATACACAGGAAAAAGGACATTCTTGTTTTGAAAATATATTTAATTTTAACATGGAAATCTTGAAATGAGATTATATTGCGTTAATTAAAGAAAAATATAATTGCTTGAATAATTGCTTACTTGAATGAAGCCATTTTATATAGTTCAATCAAGAAAAATATATTCTTATAATTTAAGATTTAATTTTCCGGAATGGAAAAGAAACAATGTTAGATAGAAAATAACATTTTTAAATCAAAGATTATAATTTTCTTAAAGTAGAATTAAATAATTATATATTCTTGCGGTGACAATTACAATATTAAAATAAGGCTATAATATTGTTGACATTTAAAATTATTAAATTCTTCTAAGAAGATTATAAATTGTTGCATATATACGAAACAATGAACGCATTAGTTTAAGTATAAGTTTTTTATTTGACACTTTTTTTTTTCTGTGCAGCGGATCTTTTGACGAATCTTTGACAAGTTTGTTTTCCTTGAAAAATTAAAAGAAATATCTATGCGTTTCAATTATTTTTGAACGTACGTATATTGCAAGAATATTCCCTGTATGTGTGCTGCTAAAGACGATGGCGTAACACAAGATACAAGATGTAATCAATATGGCGAGGGAGCATATTGAGAGGTGGCACAGCAAAGATAATGGGGAAAATATCGAGATGAGTTTCGATGATGACAGCCAGGCGTAAATTCCGAGTTATCGGATATTGCTCGTAGATGAAGTCTCACGCATACATACATATATACACGCACGGATACGTACAAAGGAGATCTTATATTTTAGAGAAAGTCTTCGTGAAGTAAAGTCCATTTTACTGGACGATCGTATGTATTTTTTTTGTCTCTATTCGCATTCCTTATACCTATCACGATGCACTGATGCCCCCGATGGAATCTCGTAAATTGCCCTCTTCCGTATTGTCAAAGACGATATTTAAACCATGCGGGGAAAGTTTTTCCAATCTCCATCGGGCTACACGTACACTGAGAGTGTGTAAGATCGCTCGATTCGATCGACGATATATCTTTCCGCGAAGGCCGCGATAAATATCATTTTCCCTGATGTAAAAGAGAGAGAGACATTTAACGAAATTGGGTTCATAACAGAATTACGTCGTGTCCGGTGAAAAAGATGATCGTCTGTGGTGTACTTTCCCTTGTCGAGAAATACTTTTCGCTTTGGAAATATATTGTACGATTAAAAACGAAATAATATTCTTAAAAAAATACAGAGATTTTCATTATAAATTATTTATAGCTCGTATAATCTTCCATGTAATCTTAATGTAATGGAAAACAAACAAATTGAAAATTGCGCGAGAAGGAGTAAAGCTTCTCATATTCTCTTAGAAGCAGTCAGAATATTTAAAATCTCTTCATTAAAATGTGACAAAAATTAGAGCGAAAGGTCTCATTTGAACGAAATATTCCGGTGAATCTGCTAAATAGACATTTACGCGCATGCATTGCGCAAGAAATAATAAGCATGTTGACGTTAAATGGCATTGTTTCTTGTAAATGCTCGCTCAGTCGCTGTTCTTGCTAGTCACCGCAGACACGGGAGCAACGACCCATTGATCCCGCGGGAGAATCTGGACCGTGTCGAGACTAGAGCACAAGGTAAATTCCACTCTGCACCGCGCAATTTCCAGGAAGTTATCTTCTGTATAACAGATTTCTCGTTTCTCCCTAACAATTTTTTTTCCAATTAATTCTTAAGTACGTAATAGTATTGAGAGCTTTCTAAATGGGATTTAGTATTTCCTCGAAATATTCTTATAAATTATGTCATATTACATATATATTAGAATTTTAAAAAAAGAATTACATATATATATTACATATATAAAAGAATTTTAAATTTCTCTTTTTAATTTTTTTTATATAATTTTTTTACGTATATATATCTTTTTGTTTCCTTCAAAATTAATATATTTTTAAAATTTGAATAACTGTGGTTACGTGTTTCATAAAGATGAATCGTGAGATGGAAGAGTATGAAAATTGTTTCCGTTAGCGAGTTTTTCAGGATGTTTACTGTGTTTCATGCAAATTATGTAAGGCTTTTGGTTTGCGCGATCGCTGTGATACTTTACCGCTTGTTATCTGATATTCTGGGAGCGCCTTACAATAGAGCCCTAATAATAACCGAGAGTGAAAGCTCGTGATATTAATTACATCAACGTGATTTTTAATCGAATGAGGTCAAAGCGAGCCTGCGGTTCGTCTTTTTTCATGATGTTCAGGAAAATGTTTATCTCACGGAAATTATGTAATAAGAACTAATAGTTCTGTTTGATAACCGAGCTGACTTTTATATCAGCAAGATCATCAACCTTAAATTGTGTTAAAAATAAAAGCTAAATAAGTAAGCTTTCCTTATCAGCTCCGCGCTTTTAAAATTTATTATTTATTTTACACTTTTTGATTAAAATATTTTTCTCAAAATTTGTCTGACTCTTTAAGAGATTATATGAGAAAATATCACAGTAAAAACTTGATATAACATATACACTACATTGGCAAAATTTGAACTTCTTTAAGTGTAAAGTTAGCCCAAGTTTTAAGTGTAAAGTAAGCCCAGGCAAGTTTTTTTTTTTAATAATTTTTTTTCTACAAATGTGTAAACGAAAATAGATTAAGTTTATTACAAAAAAATTTTGGCAAAATTTGAATTTCCCTGAATGTGAAGTTGATTCCCCCAAAGGTTTTGTCTGAATAACTTTTTTATTAGAAGTGTGCAAATGAAATTAAAAAAGTGCATTCCTGTGCAAACAATGTGCAAGCGAATCATGAAAAAAAAAAAATCAATTATTTCTAATATTGGGATGCTAACTTTACGCGTCTCTCGTTGGTGAACAAAGATGGGAAACGCTATTACTCGTTTTGTCGAACACTCGTGATAAATATATCAACCTTGTTCGCTTGGCCAGACCTAACTTCGTCAGATCCCGCGAGTAATCGAATTCCGACAGCCCGTCGTATGTGAAACGATTGCATTTATGTACACACATACACATATTGATGCATGTACGCTAAACAGTTCCGACATACCTGTTCATTTATTTCAGTTAACTGCTGTTCTAATTTAATTCTCGACCATATGAAACTACTATCCAATGATCTTACACTCATTAATAAATTTGTGTAGTTACATCAACACGTTATTGCCATTTGGCCAATTTATCAAACTTTTTAATGAATTGAAATTTTTATCCTTCGCGTTCTTTTATATTTAAATTGATAATTGATTTTTTGCAAAGTGCAATATGTTATTTTAATTTTAATATGTTTAGATAGCGTTAATTTAAAAGTGATGAGATAGATTTAATATTAATTCATTAATTTTCAGATATCAAGAAAGTAGAATTTATTTATATTAAAACTTATTTTCTCAGTATATATATATATTAAATAATTTCTTTATATATATGTATTAAATAATATAAAGTAACAATTTATTGTTATTTTATCATTTAAATATAATTTTATTGTTTTTTATTAATTAATAGAAATATTAAAAATAGAATGTGTTGATTTAATTTAGTATACAAGTTAACGAAGGTGACGATACAAGTTGGTATAAAAGTAAGCAGAAAACATCGGACTTAGGTATGGATACGCATCGTTGTTACATAATGATTAACTAATCTACCATCGGAGATAATATCTTTGATACTCGATTTACATGCAAACACAAGCGCGCACACACATGATGTATACGCACACATGGATATGTAACACATGGTCAATGATCGGATTGATCATGGAACAGCCAATTTCTAGTCTTCCTATCAGATTTATCATCTCCCATGCACTCGTGAAAGGTTGTACGATCAGATTGAGTAATAAGAGACGATTTTTTTGCGCGACAGGTTTTGAAATAGGTAATATGATGACAGGACGAGCACAAAGAAAGATGTTGAAAAAGAATCTCTCTGATCTCTTCTCTCATGTAAGACTTGTCGTGACAAGATACACGATCACTGAAAATATTTGTGTAAATATAAGAATACAAATAAAAAAAATAAAGATAAAAATCTCTTAAGTAAAAAAAGCCGATAGAAGAATCAAATTAAATGTTTATGTTAATATATTTGATTTCTCTCTCTCTTTCTTTCTTCTCTCTCTTCGAATAGAATCAACAATCTTCAGATTTGCTATTTTTGAAAAATTGATTAATAAACAATAGAAAATTTAAGGACTGAAACTAACGTATGGTTATGATAGATTAATCATGCAATGGTAAATTTGATATTTCCAACGCGCGGCTTATCGTAATTATTTTTTATTACATTAAACGGCTTACCTAGTGTGGTAGATTAACATAAATTTATATAGCAAACTCGTTTTATTACACGTTGTATTTAATATTTATCGAACAATAAATAAAGTTAGAAAATATGCGGAGACTGATTGACGATTATTATACGAAGAAAAAATTCCATTTTTTAATATATCATACATTAGAATTTAATGGGAAAGCAGTATCAATGAGACTTATAATTAAAAATATAAAAAACGCAATAAATATTTATGTGTTATAAACTTAGTTACTTTTCTTTGTAAATATATTTTGAATTGAGTTTTTGAAATACTAACTTAAAGATATAAAAATGCACACATATATTTTTAATAAAAAGATATTTTTCTACAAATTATAAGTCATCATAAAGTATATCGAGATGTAAGGTATGTTTTTACAATTAGATCATATATACGTAGGTCATAAGACGTACAGATAAGAAGATTAATCAGTTATTGACGATCGATATGCTTGCTTTCTCAATTAGTATATTGAATAGTACTATTGAATGTGACAGTTTCTCTCACCAGCTTTACATAATATTAGATTTCTTTAGTTTTATATGTATAATAATTAAAAAAAATATTTCTTTCTCTTTCTCTGCTATCTATATTATCAAAAAAAAACTAAAAATATCTTTATAACTTTCAGATTGCATTTATTGATTTTACATTGAGTTATATATGTTAAAAAATATGCGATAAAATTAAATAATAAATGAAAAAAAATTAAATAATAAATTGAAATTGTCAATTATAAATCATACACTGAAGTTATAAGAATTTATGAAGTTATGAGAATTTATGAATTTTCTATAAATATATTTCTTTAAGAATAATTAAGAGAAATATCTTTTCGAGAAAAAAATAATTAAATCAAGAATTATATTTAACTATTACATCCATTATTTTTAACACTTTATTTATAACATAGTATCTATTAATATATTCATATTAAATGTATTCATATTAAATGTATTCATACTAAATTCATTGCAAACCACTGATTACAAATTGCCTACAGTCATGAAAATTATCATTTTAATCATGTTTGATTAAATGTCACGCGTATTAATATTTCAGTTATCTTTCAAGGCATATTTTTCTTTAAGATTACATTATTTCATTTAAAAATTTATTCAAGAAGGAAAGAAAAATGTATATTCTTAAAAATGTATGTTCTGTTATTTCTTAAAAAAATATATTTATGTATAATTATTATTACTTAAAAATATAATATATTATTTAGCATTTCTTATTTTAATTTCAAATAGAATGTTTTTGGGTGTGGACATTCACGAATTAATTAAAGTACCATAATTTTATATTTTATATCAGAATAATAAATTCTTCAAATAAAAATATTATATATCTATACATTTTTCTTCCCATCTTGAATAAATTTTCAAATAAATATATTTCAATTAAATCTTAGCATCAAATTTTTTAATAAAAAGGTAGTTACGCCTAATATTGAAACTAGTCAAATTAAGAGTTGTTCTCGATAAATTAACGCGAGATGAATATCTCAAATGTTCGCCTTCAACGCTAAATTTATGCCGAGAATATGCGAGCTGTGTGACTTAACGAGGCGAAATCTCTCATTCCAATTTAAAAGTCGCTCGATATCACGTTTCCATCGGCGAGTTTTCGATGCCGCTTGCAGCAAGATAACGACGAGACTTGGTTGATGCGAAAAATTTTTGTCGATCGCTACCCGTGGGCGTGTCGCGTTTCTCGGAGAGACGTATGCAATTTTGCGCGTGTGTCGCGTGTTGTGCACCTCTATCTACGTGTGTACCGTACGTACGTACGTACCGTAGAAAGGCAAGACCTTGATATTTCGTATAATAAGCTTTGAGAATTATCTCTCCGGGATTGGTGCACACAGACCTGGTATCAACTCCCAGTATCGGTCTACCTTACTCGTTTCTCCGACGCGCGGACAAAAGTACATATCTCGCCGATATATACCACGCACACGCGACTCGTTGTGAGGTCACGTCGTCCGTAAAACCGGCGAGAGAAAAAAGTGCGCGCGAAAGAAGGGATGGAGAGAGAGAGAGAGAGAGAAAAAAATAATTAAACTCGTTTAACCGCGACTAATTATAGAGCGCGCGGATCGAGGAGAGGAAAAAAATACGAAAGATCTCTTGTTTAAACGGGGAGTGTAATTGCATTCTCTGACGCTAACTTGTAGCAATATGTCGTGAATTTTTATGCTCGCGCCTTTACATATAAATGAGGCTAATCGCTGACTAATTTGTGAGTATAAGTTGACGCCGATTCGGTTTACGACGATGCCCGTCGCGAAACGGGAAGGTCGGATCAGGTTCTCCTTAAACAAGGTGGCCGGGTCGAGATTTTGAAACCGCAATATTTTTCATAGAAACGTGTGCGACTTTATTTGTAACTTTATACTTTTAAAACCACTTATATAGGCGCACATTCTCTATTTAAAAGAGACATATTTTTTAAGTATCGCAAATTATCAAGTGAAATGTCAAACGCATGTGTCGCTGCAAACTGGTGGACAGTGGCTGTCGAAAGAAACGTCAGGCTCGAAATCAACGATTGGCCACTACGCGATAAATCTATGTCGGGAGTCGCCCTGTTGTCATCGTATGTCTTTCCGAAATATACGGCAAACGATCGAACGGGTAATCAAGCGAGAAAAAAAGGCCAACGTGCGCTCGCGAGGCGAGCCGCGCTAAAAAAGGAATTTTACTCCGAATAAAGGTTATTTGTATATACAAAGGAGAAAAGTGCTTGTCACGATATGCGAGGTGTGCCGAGACGGATTCGATAAACCGGACACGTTCCTTCGCATTCTATTAAATCCAGATTCGCGAATGCAATCGTTCCGTGTACGGTCTACTTGGGGAAAATCAGCACGATTAAGCGGTTAAATTGAAAATCGTTGATCCCTCGTCATTATCGAGCACCATTTCGAGACTACCGAGGACACCTTACATGGATATAGCCGGTGACGGGGAGGAAAGGGGTTGGAGGGAGGGAGAGGAGGGCAGATCTAGCGTTCACCGCCGCGACAAATTGATCATTGAACGGAATAACTTTGCTTGTCTCCGATCACTTACGCAATGTTATAATGTTAGCGCTCAGTGAACCGATAAGTTCGAGCACACACACACACACACACGCATATGCGTACATTCGCGCAGCTCAATTACTTTTTTTTTATTAAACGCCACTTAACGTTCATGCGCCGACACTCGCGCGGAAACTATTTAATCGCGGAATCATCGATATTCGCTGAATCGATGATGGTATCTTACCGCAGGTTTGTGCAAAACGCATCAATAAACCTCGAGAATTTCTTCATTCGATGCTTATTTAAAGCTTTTTTTCATTACCTCTCTTTTATAATCATATTTCTATTAATTTTTGGATCGTACGCGATGTATGTCTCTCTCTCTCTCTCTCTCTTTCAAGACAAGAGTTGGAAATATAGCATTTTACCTTTACGTATTTTCAAAAGTTGAATAACAGTTTCGTATAGTTGATATTCTACAATCTATATTTAGGGCACGTGTATCTTATTTCTAATAAACTCGAGTTACTTCATGGTGTATTTTTAGTCGCTTCTCGTGCTGGAATAAAGTTTGTTAGCGCCTACCAATTATTAAGATGAAATATCCTGATACATATTGATGGAAAGAATGCAACTTGATGCATAATATAGATCTCGCAAAAGAGCATACTTAAGAGGAAAATACCATGAAATATGTGAAATATAAAAGAAACGCGAGAAAAAAACGAGAATGTTATGTATTACTTTTCATATCTTAACAGTAGAAACGATTGTGTTTTTATTGCTTGACTTTTATCATCACGGTTTAATTACTATGAAATAAATTTCATTATCTCGCACCGATTTTTCTATCGCACTTTAAGCTTGTATAATCTCAAATAGATAAATTAATTTTATCGACGTCTCCCGCGTATTCCTCTCACATATATATCTTAAAGAAAATTATTTGTTTAAGATAAAAGAGCGATGGGGTGAGAAATTCGCTCTCGAATAATTTCGTTCTTCTCGATATCGGAGAAGGATTAATCGCACACAGTGAAGAAACGCTGCTAATTACCACCATCGTCGGCGATTACACGCAAAACGCGAACGGCGACATCGCGGCGGTTTAAAAATACGACACAGACTTTTAATATCGGAGCACGACAACGATAGCAAGACACTTGTACAATAACAACTCCGACTGGGGGGCGCGGCGAAACCGGAGCTCACAAAGAGTCTTATATACGAGAAGCGGTCGATTCGCGCAACCGCGTTATTTTTGCGGACCGGTTGCACAAGGTAATCATAAGAGAAGAAAGAAAGCAGTGTTACAACCGCCGTGATAATTGCTAATTAATACGCGTATCCTCACTTATGAACGTCTGCTGTCTCGAGTATCAAGCCTACGGATTTTAACGAAGAGCGCGAATCGCCGCGAATGCGAGACAAAGATAAGAACATCTATCGCAGACGTCGTTATCCGCGGATAATTATCGCTTTTCGCGATTATTAATAGTCACATCTGCAGCGCTTGTTTTCATCAAGTGTATATTTTTACTTTTATAATTATTATTTGCAAGCAGATGTTTCTCAAACAATTTCAGGATCGTATTTATAGTTCCATAATTTTACGACCGTTATATTCTTGACACAACATGATCTTTATTTTAATTTTGAATTTATAACGATTTATATTATTGTAGGGTAAAGTTAATTATCTAGAAATTATATTATTTAAATTTTATTTTTGGACGTGTATAAAATTATAAAACTGTGGAAAATAAACAGATACTTTATTATTTTATTGGATAACTAAAAGATATGCACACACGTAAGATATAATATACAATTTTTTTTTTATAATAAATATTTAAAGTGGAAAGACAAACGTATAATAATACCATTATCTGTTTCATGATTAAAGTACATAAAAGCTTTCATGTAAAAGCTTCCTTTAAATAATTTATAATTCGAGACAGAATTTTCTCTCTCTTTCCCCACCCCCTTTCTTTTCCTATGTGATTTATTAAATCGTGTAAAAATAGAAAACACATTTGGAAAAATGAAATACATATGTAAAATATATGTTAGGATACACGCATACATTAAGATATGACACATTAAATTATAAATAGATTTCTATCTTGAATTTTATCATGAATTATAGATAGAAATTATAGATAACGATTATTATATAAAGTCCTATATTAAAGAGACAAAGTTATATATACTTTACACTGTAGATTATTGTTGATTACGGTTTAACGTTCTATACCGGTATCGGCTCATTCTCCGGTTGAGTTGATTCTGAATTAAACGCCTGTTATAAACTGTTTTAAACGCATGCTGTTACGCAAAGAAAGGCTCCGAATGATTAAACGGCATATCATTTAGCTGAGCTAAACGAACTTTACTGTATCCAGTTTGACGCTTTTAGCATATTTATATATTCTATTATCATTTCTAATATGCATATAACGCAATTCAATTATTTAATTGAAAAACAATTGATTCCTAATTATTAGAAATTATTAAAAATATACGGTGCGGTTTTATAAAATTAGTTTGCAATATATTAAATATATAAAATAAAATTGCAATAAAATTACTATATTAATCATATTCACGTTTCTTTTATTCTTAATCTTTATAATCGATACACAAAAATATTATTAGATTCTATTTAATTCTATCTTTCTTTAAAAGTTAATTTAATAGAATTTTATATGAGAATATATAAAAATGAATTGAAAAGATACTAAATATTAAAAATTAAAAATTAAATATATAAAAAAGAAAGATAATTTTTAGTTATGTTTTTTAAAAATAATTTATTTTTTACATATGATTTATCAAAATATAAATAAAAAAATAGCAATTTGTATTGATATATACATACACCTCTAAAAGACAAGATTAATTTTTGTAACTAACAAAACCTGAATAAAATGTACGCTCTAAACAATAAATCATGACTGACAGAGAATCATCTAGAAGCTTGCGATAGTATATGTTTGGAAGTGTAGAAAAAAATAATTAGCGCGAATGGCATATAAGATAACACAGTTATCAATGCGAGAAATTTTTCCTTCGATCGATCATCATGTTTGTTGATTATGTTTCGATATTTTTTATATCTTTCTATTCTGCTCAGCCTCTCATGTACCAGTGTTCGAAAAGTTACAAGATAGAATAAAAATAAAAGTATTTAATTTCATGATTCAATTTAGTCGAATTTTACTTCATGTAGACAAGGAAATCTTTTTGAATTAATTTTTCTTGTTAGTTTTTATATTTTTTTAGTATGTTTTATTCACAATTTTCTAGAGTTAATTTTTAAAAAATTTTAGATTTCTCTTTAAAAAACATCGATTTTTAAATTAATTTATCAATATACATATTCTTATATATATATATATTCTGTGATAATATATTATATGTGATCTTTCTTATAATAAATTATTATATGTGCATTACATGTATTATTGTGTGTTTATCAATTTACAAAAATATTATATAAAGAATTCAGTACACAAGATAACATAAAACTACAAATGTACAATTGATACAATATGGTCACAATGTTGTCATATAATATAATCGCGCATAAATTTTTCATACGATTTGATTATGAGTTATAAAGGCAAGCATAAAATGTTAAAATTGTCTTATACGATAAATAATCGGATAACATGTGATGATAGTGTATTTCTTAAAAATCGATATCATATGATCATAATTAAGCTTAATATAAATTTGTCCTAAATGATTTGTTTTTGTAGCCTTGTATTTCGTAAAAGAAATTTGTCTGAATTAAGAAATAAATAACCTTGAATTTTTTTTATCAGTAAAAGTGAATATACGTGTTTTAAATTAATTCTCTTTTACCAAAAAATTAATATTATGCAATGCTCTTTTCTCTCTTTCTCTCTCTGTAATAACTGGTATATAATTATTACGATGACATCAAATATGATTTATCTGTTTTTATCGCATTTAAAGTATCGCATTTAAATGGATATTGCTTTATATATCTATTTATACTCTTGCTATTATCTCTCGCAGCTTGAAGGTGTCTAAAATATTAATAGTATCAAATTAGAATTTGTCATTCTGTATGCATACATATGCACACGCCGAGATAAAAAGGCAATAGCCTTAATACATAATGATTTCTATGTGTGGTTATCAGCATGCATGATTATTGAATTAGATGATATTATTAGATACAACTATGCATTCCATCGTTACATTCATTTTGCTCTATTCTTTGATATGTACTTATAACATATTGATATATGCAAATTTCAATAACATATTCTAATAATGTCATTCTATATTCTCTACTGATGTTACAAACACTGTCGTTAATAATGTCTTATATTTATAGCTAGTTAATGTCCATTTAAATCGCATAAATTCGTTTTGTGTGTGTGTGTGTGTGTGTGTGATTATTTTATTTTTTCTTTCGCTTCTTTCACTTATGGAGAGAGAGAGAGAGATGCTAAAAATTATATTTATTTTAATTATTTATATTTATTTTATTTTAATTATTTATATTTATTTTATTTTAATTATTTATAAATGTCTTCTTCATCGAAAATTGAGCGCTAATTTTAGATCTGCAAAATGACAATCAAAGTGTGTTAAGATATCTCTATCTTCCTACGTAAATATATTGTCTCGGTCACATAGCACATATAAAGGAAAAGATTAACTTCCTGGAAGTGGTATAGTAATATATCAGATCTGATTGGTTAGATATAGGGCAACGCATAGCCACAACATGGATAAGATTGAGAGACCGCGCGAATATAAAGAAGCTCCCCCTGTTCGCTTGCTGACACTTGTTGCTACAACGTTGCAACGACCTTTCACTTTAACAACCAATGTTATCGAATGTCGCGAGATTACGAGGATCATCATAAAATAGATAGTTGAAAAATAAATCACTTTATCATATCTGCGAGATTTTTGCATAGTTTAAAGTTATTATGTTATATTGAATGCACGTTTCTTATTTATTACAGGGATTTACATCGATTATCTTGTAATTTCTAAATATAATTACAAGATAATATTACATGATAAATATCTTCAGTTCGCGGGCAATAAGAGATATGGACAATTTATTTTTAAATTAAATTAAATAACACAATTTATTTTTAAATTAAAATAAGACTTTAAATTCTACACTAATATATCAAAAATAAATTGAGATTATAAAGAATTTGTGAACGATTTAAATTAGAGCGCAAGTAGGTAACGAGATTTGATTTTTAATTACTTTCAAAGTTACTTTATAAAAAGCATAAAAAATTTCAGTTACGATATCTAATTCTGAAATTTCGAGAATTACATAAAAATGAATTATGAACTTTTAATTAGATCTTAATTTTATTCATACATTTAAATTCATGTTTGTTATTTGATATTTCATTTAAAAAGAAAGGGAATGAAGGCAATCCTCGGGCATTGATTTTTCTTTATCTCTCAAAGTTATGACATTGTCACTTGACAGAAAGAAGTGGTTTCCATTTTTCTGCCTTCGCCAACGTTACATGGTAATGTAATATGGTACGATATGAAACGTCGAAACTAATTCCGTCTATTTATAATCTGCATTCTATTTAAAGGCTAAGGTCACACTAAGCGTTACTTTCTAATGCGGATGCCACGACAATAACATTACGCATTGCGATCGTCTTGCATATAATATAAAAATATAAAGTATGGCAATTAAATGATGCGCACCTGTCAATGCCAATTTTTAAACAATTTAATCTCATTTTTTGCACAAGATAATGCGCAAGATAATTGTATGTATATATCTATATTTTTTTTTGTTTCTTATTTCATAAATAAAATATATTCTTAAAAAAAAGCATTTTATTCTCTCAGAGCAAAATACATGTATATTTTCATCAATTTGAAATCAGTTTCTTAAAATTTTATTTAATTATTGATTTATTTGATTATATTTTTAATAATTATTCTTTATTTTTATTGATAATTTTTTACTTGTTTGATATCAATATATTTTGATAACTATTAAAAAAAATCGAAATAAAATAATAAAATGAAATAAAAATAAAGTTTTATTATGTATAGCATATTTCATAATAAAAATTGCAAGATAATATTGATTTTTTTAATTTTATTATTTGCCAACCAAGCCGACCGATTTTCAAAATAAGAATAATTTTGTTATATAGTAATTTGACCAGCTATGTCGTAATGTATATCGCAAAATAGACCGCAATGGCATTATAGGAAATTTATTTAAAATCTGATCGATACGATCGATAGTCGTTTAAGGGTCGTGGACATATGCCAAGGATCGTTGTACTTGGCATTTAGCACTTGGAACACAACGAATCGGCACAATGTCCAATGAGAATCGTGCAATGAAACTGAATTGCAAGATCTAGATAGCGAATGATGTTGATCTGGGACTTTTTACAATAAAAATTTTTACAATAAAAATAACGAGTAAAATAAAAAAATTAAGTTTAAAATGAGATTGAAAGAGAGAAATTCCATTATATAATAAATAAAGAAATGTGCAAAGTATCTAATTATAATATTTGAAGAATTAAATTTGTCGTGAATAAAGTACAGTGTAATATTGCACATGCATTTACGTAAATAAATTTGATTAAGCGTCACACGTGTAATATTTATGTTGTGCAAATATTAACAAAGAGAATTGAGTTACGTCGAGTATGTTGCTAGGAAAATTGATAGCAGAACCGAACTAATTAATAACCTATGTATTTGCGTCATTACCATTTCGCAAGTCATCGATTATATTATACTCAATGTTGCATTTCCAGATACAATAAATAGCCATACAATATTTTAGTCAGCTGTATACACAAAAATACTATAATTAGTAGCGGTTTTATTTGAAAAATAATTTCAAAAAGAAATGAGAGAATGATATAAAAAGAAATAAATGAATATTCTCGTTTTGTAATTGTTTTATTAACATATTTTAATATTAAAAAGTATGTCTTAGATACACACTGTCTAGAGAGAGTTAAGAAGATTTTATATTGCAATATTATTAGAGATATAAAATTATTCTTATTACGTGTATTTGTTTAATCTAATTAATATCTTAAATATCTTAAAAATAATAGTTATATATGTATATATTCTTTAAAGATATATCTTTTTTTATTAGAGAATCAAATTACCGTTTGTGACATCCATTTTTATTTAATATATATTATACACACGATAGAAATAATGAAATTTTCTTTCAATTAAATATAATTGTTATCATATCTTACTAATATCGATAATGTTGCCGATAGATGTAAGAAATATAAGAATCATATTTTTTGAGAGAATTTCTTTATATTGTTTTTTATATTTTTCTCTTTCTCTTTTTCTTTTTCTTCTTTTTATTTATATAACTTCTAGATTATTACGTAAATATTTTTACGCAGATATCTCATTCGCATCTTTTATTTTATTCTCGGAAAAATTCAACTTGTTATATCTCCAATCGAAAGATGCAATTAATGTTTGATACCAAGAACAACTTATGAATATATTTTCCTGTGGATTACAGAGAAAAAAGAACATTATTTCTAAAAACATATTCAATGTCAATGCCATACGCCAACATATTATCATCAATTAACTCAAGTTCTTTTAAACAAGAACGGTTATCTATATTGCAGACAAATAAGTATGTTACGGAATACATGATAACGCGATATCCGGTGTTACGACTTGGTTATCGCAGTTCTGCCTTGAATAATAGTTATTCAAGATTGCGCGATTCAATAAATACGTATGTCAATGTTCGAAACAATATATTGTACAATATTTCATATTCATGTTACATATAGAAAAAAAGTAAATGGTTTTTTCCCGTTTAAAATTGATTTATTCATCTCCATTTACTTATTTATTTTATTCATCTTGGGAAAAATCATTATTTTTATTTTTGCGAGAGTATCATTCTCAAAATGAAGGCGGGGCATATTATAATGTCTAAATAAAGAAACACTATGAATATGAAATAAACGCATGATTAAGAATAATACCGGCACTATAACGAGTTTCACATTTGTAGAAAGAATATTCGTATTAAATATTCACGGTTGATGATCGAGAACAGAAGAAAGATATTTAACAGACACTCGGAATTCTGGTTATATCATCTTAGCGTTTGATCGAAAATGTACGTTGATACATTCCAAAATTCCAGCACGATTTGACGTAATCCCGATCCTCTCTCGTTGACGTAATCCCGATCCTCTCTCGTTGACGTAACATTCGCATTATTGTGGTCTCTGTACAGAATATGGCAGTCGCTGTGTAGTGAGCATGACGTCAACGTCGATACATTAACCGCACATCGAATCGGGACAACGTTGTAAGTCGATCGTCCGTCATTTTCATCTCCGTTGCACGTCTCTATCGTCCACCCTCGCAAAATTCATCCCGGTTATTGGCGACTGTGGAACGCCGAATGAAATCAACGACGCCGTACGTCGCGTCGTTCACATAACGGGGTATAATAACATAGTAGTTACCATTAGTGATAGTACGCCGCTTGTTATACAGGGTGTCCTAGACCACCCATACATCCCTTTTCTTTCAAAAACTAAGCATTTTAGAGAAAAACGTTTTCGACAAAAATTGTATGGTTTTGAGGGGAACATAAGATGGTGTCATTGGTTTGACCTTGGATGGCATCGTTAAGGTGAGGTCAAGGACACCTTTAATTTCTTAAATGGAATCACCTATTTTTTATTGCATATTCTTATAGCTTATGTCGAGAGCTTTCCAAAACACTATAATAAAGTATTTTTTCATCAAGTACTTTTCGAGTTATAAGGCTTGAAATAATTTCTTAATTTTACATAAACCATAAAATATCTAGTAAAATATTCATTTTTCGATTATCCTACCTTAATACTTTTATGTACAAAATAATGAGAGAAATCAATTGGTGTAAAGAAAACACAAAATTGTTTCGAAAAAAAAATGTAATTTGCAATTAACAATTACATTTTTTTTTTTCGAAACAATTATGTGTTTTCTTTACACCAATCGATTCCTCTCATTATTTTGTACATAAAAGTATTAAGGTAAGATAATCGAAAAATGAATATTTTACTAGATATTTTATGGTTTATGTAAAATTAAGAAATTATTTCAAGCCTTATAACTCGAAAAGTACTTGATGAAAAAATACTTTATTATAGTGTTTTGGAAAGCTCTCGACATAAGCTATAAGAATATGCAATAAAAATAGGTGGTTCCATTTAAGAAATTAAAGGTGTCCTTGACCTCACCTTAATGATGCCATCCAAGGTCAAACCAATGACACCATCTTATGTTCCCCTCAAAACCATACAATTTTTGTCGAAAACGTTTTTCTCTAAAATGCTTAGTTTTTGAAAGAAAAGGGGTGCACGGGTGGTCTAGGACACCCTGTATATGTATATTTATTAATACTGAGCAACTTAATTTAAAGTTCTAAAATAGAAACGAAACTTATAGAATGAACGAGGTAATAAATTTTCCATTAATTGAAAATATTTTTATTTTCTATATATTTTTCAATTATTAATAAAATAACTTCAACGTGAAAGAGAAATATGATATTTAAAATTGATAATAAAAATAAGATGTCAAAATAAGATGTTGAAAAAGTAAAGAAATAAACTTCAACGTTGAAAAAAATAGTCGTAATTATCATAAGTTATAATTCTTTTTAGTGGGAGCTATATTTAAAATTATTATTACTGCCCACAAGGTTATTATTATCAACATTATAGTAATAATAACTGTAAAAATATAAATCTCAACTATAATTTTTTTTAGTATGCAATTATATCCGTAATGTCGACAGTTGATCCTTTTTTAAGTAAAAGTAAGAATAAAGGATGAACTATAATTGCATGCAAACTATGTATAATTGCATGATAAAAAACAGAGTAGTATAATGTTCTCGTTTTTAGAAAAATAAATAATTATTAGTTTATACTCTCACGCCAAGATAAATATATGTAAATCGCAGATTTACTGGAATTACAGATTTATTTATTAGAATTTCTGCAATTAATTTTATTTGCATATATTATCAGAAATGTAAATATGGATAATTATGGAAAAAATTCAATTCCAAAATATTTAAAAAATTTTTGAACAATCATTTTTGAAGAAAGTAACATTATATATATTTAGCAGTGTATTTTACAGCAAAGATCTAACAACCCAGAAATTGATTTTATGATCTAGAGTTGGTTTTATTTTTATACATAATTTAATTATTTATTCTTGTAAAAAAATTCTATATAATAAAGTCAATTTATATATAAAAAGTATAAAAATTATTCATAAAGACTTTTATGCAAAGTACAAAAAGTATATTTTTTAATTATATTAAATTTTTTATAATAAATAAGATTCGAGAGATAGCTAGATTAGCTCCTTTAAAGATTTTTTATTTTTGGCATTTTGTGAAATCTCTGATAAAAAATTAAATTCCGTTATCGCTAATAGTACTTGATAAAACATTAAATCAAGATAAAGCAAATAAACCGATGAACATGAGATCACCTTTCATCAAACAGTTATTTTCGCGTCACGGAATCCCGGGATTTCAAGTTTAGGAATCATTCTGATTTATCCAGCATATGTGTGCTTGCGCGCAATGGCGTCTATCCACCCCGCCGATTGCCCACGCGATTTCGCGTTGCGCCCACGCAATTTCTGTACGACGCAACAGTCTAGCGTGGCTAAAGCAAACATAGATGCCAGCGTCGCTCGAAATTTGAGGGCTAAAAACAGAAAGCTAAAGCAGGCGCCACCAGTATATATCAGGAGAATATTTCTCAATTACCATAATCTTTGCTAGCCATAAATACGAAAGTCCAAAGAAAGGATGCTATAATTAAACTTATACTTTTGAATTGAATTTATATATTGCACTTTTTTAATTATACTTTAAAAATTTCTTAATTATCGAATTATATTTTAATTGACGTAAAGTTTAAGTGGACGTCTTATTGAAAGATACTAGAAAATTTAAGAGTAAAAAAATAAATAATAAATATCTACTGAACGTTTTTTAATAGCAGAACTGGATATTAGGATATTAAAGAATTAATTGAAGATTAATTGAATTAATTGAAGAATTAAATGAAGAAATAATTGTCTGTGTAAAAAATAATACTTAATATTTACAACAAGATTTCACCTGAGTTTATACACTCTAACCATTTACATTACAATTATTTTCTATAATGATTATTTTTTTATATATAAGATATTTATATTTACAATAATAAGAATTTTAATATGTTTGCTAAAATGTTTAAGGAATGTTAAGGAAATAATAATGGTATCTATCATGATAAAATACAGATATGCGTATCTCCTACGCAATAGAAAAACGACGTTGGGATCCAGCAATACGTATAATATAGTTGGATGGAGATAACGCGTAGGGAGAGCTTACCGAGTCGTTGCCAGGCAACTGGTTGACCTAGATAGCTGGGTGTCGGTCGTGAACACGGTTGTTCCCCTGCGAACAAAGTTACCTAGGGCGTCTCGTTGTCGCCTAGGAGGCCGTAACATTAGATAGTCGAAGGGGATGGTAATACGCGCGGTGCTGACGGAAGAGAATCATGTGTGCTAACAGAGGGTTAAAACTGGTCTGGATAAGTTTTATCTCCTACGTAATGGATAAGATGTATCCTAAATCAATTGTGTTACATTATTACATATTAATATATAGATAATTCTTTTGTCTATATCGAACTCTGAGCGTCGAAAATATTGTGTATCAATTTCATTATCTGATAACGACAATTTATGAGAGAGAGAGAGAGAAATAAAAAATAGCATAAACTCTTAATTTTTATAGCTTATTACATTACAGTATCCTTAGATTATTGTCTTTGATTACAATTTGATAATTAGAATAAAAGTTTGATTTAATCTATTGAAGATTATTTAATTCGATATTAATGAAAATTACCAAATTGACTGCGTAACATTAGAACACAATAATTTATCTGAATAATTCAATTTTTTTTAAATGTATAACATTATAAGAATATATGACATTTCATTCACGTTCTTATCACACACATCCCCCGCATTTTAGTTTTACATATTTATTATTTCCCTTTAACATGAAATTGAGGCTTGTAGCAACCTTTGAACTTTAATCAACTCTTGATCCAACCACACAGGATATATTAAGTTTCACTTCATCCCTTATGTCTTTCATTTCTTTTGATCGAGAGGGACTCTGCATTTTCTCGATGTAGTCAAGAAATGTTGCGGTGAAATATTGCGCGAGAGATAAAATTCTTTGTCTTAATTTATTTTCTTTTACAATAATAGAAAATCGAAATTTCAGTTATTAGAATTATGTTTTATAGTAATTTTTCATTCGTTTTACATTTTATTAATTTTCATAGTATATCATGATTCAATCTACAATTTAGAGTAATATCAAACCATAAATAATTAAAATCTTATAAAACATTTGCAGTATGTATTTAATATTTTACACATGGCTATTTAGTACTTGAATTTAATAAAATATTTTTAAAATTTATATTTTTTCATATTACTCTCGCAATAAAAAATTATTATAAATATAACTAATAAGTTACATTTTTTCGAGATATACATTTTTTTCTTTGATAAATTATAAATTAAAATTGAATAATAAATTAGATTAAGCTGAAAAGGTTAGGTTAACATAAAGGAATATAATTTAAAATATGAAGCTGACACACATAACACACACACATACACACGTAATATGAACTGATTTTTGTAGAAACTACGAAATGCTTAAATGTTAAAAGTTTACGCGAGAAAATGAAGTAGCAATGTAACTGGAAAATAGATGTGAGAAACTAATTGCTTTGCAATTATTGTAATAAATGTTTTCGCTTCCGCATCCTGCATTTGGTTTGTGCGAAACGTTACTATTACTCCGGATAATTACTTTAGCTCATTCGAAATGAAGATAAATTCGTTGATTAGATAAATGTCTCGTACGCGAATTCATTTTCTTTACCTTGTTCTCTCAATCAATTGCAATCTGGAAATACTCGTTGTCAATTTCTAAATCCGTGTTATCTTTCCAACATTAAATAAGATTTAAAATGTCAAATAAATAAATATACTAAAAATATAGTTCTAAAATTCAGAAAAATGTTCACAGTCTAAAAAAGTTATATATACATATATATATATATATATATATATATATATATAATGTATGAAAAATATAATGATAAATAAATAAATAAATAAATATATATATATATATATATATATATATATATATATAATGTATGAAAAATATAATTTATTTGTATATTATAAATAAAGTATGAAATGTGAAGAATTAAATAATTATAATGATACATATATATATATATATATATATATATATATATATATATATATAATGTATGAAAAATATAATTTATTTGTATATTATAAATAAAGTATGAAATGTGAAGTGTCTGTGAAGCTGGCACGACAATCTACGAATTATAAAAAAATACTAAGAGTTCTGATAGCACTTTTCCTAGTTCTATAGTTCCTGATAAAAATTAAAAAGAGTTCCGCATTCCTTATATTAAAAAATCGAAATCGAAAAAATGTCGTGCTAACTTCGCGAATCTAGCACGACACTCTTTCCTCTAAAGTACCAAAACGCGTTGAATATTATTATTTTTAGCAAGAGTTCCCGATAGTTCTGTTCAAGTTCAGCCTATATATGCAATTTCAGACCGATATTTCAATAATTAATAATTTTTAACGAATTTTTAATGTCCTCGACCAGCACGACACTTAGTAAAAATGTGTCGTGCTGATGATTTTTCGTAGTTTTAACGACAGTTCTCGACAGTTCTATAAAAGTTCTATTCTTTGAAAACGTTTTTACGCAGAGTTCCGACCGTTTATTATTTCATAAATAATTTTTTACAATTATATTATTAATTGTTGGAATATCGACCTAAAATTGTATATATAGGCTGAATTATAGCAGAATTATCGAGAACTCTTGCTAAAAATAATAATGTTCAACGCATTTTAATAATTTAAAGAGGCAGAGTGTCATGCTGGGTTATTGTAAAAAATTATTTAAAAAATAGTAATCGGTAGGACTCCGCGTAAAAATGTTTCTAAAGGATAGACCTTATATAGAACTGTTTAGAACTGCCGCTAAAACTACGGAAAATCATCAGCACAAGACATTTTCACTAAGTGTCGTGCTGGTCGGACATTAAAAATTCGTTAAAAATTATTAATTATTGAAATATCGACCTAAAACTGCATATATAGGCTGAACTGTAGCAGTACTAACGGGAACTCTTGCTAAAAATAATAATATTCAACGTGTCTTAGTACTTTAGAGGAAGAATGTCGTGTTGGGTTATTGTAAAAAATTATTTAAAAAATAGTAATCGGCCGGAACTCTGCGTAAAAATGTTTCTAAAAGATATAACTTATATAGAACTGTCGAAAATTGCCGTTAAAACTACGGAAAATCATCAGCACGACACATTTTTACTAAGTGTCGTGCTGGTCAAGGACATTAAAAATTGTTTAAAAATTATTAATTTTTGAAATATCGATCTGAAATTGCATATATAGGCTGAACTTGAACAGAACTATCGGGAACTCTTGCTAAAAATAATAATATTCAACGCGTTTTGGTACTTTAGAGGAAAGAGTGTCGTGCTAGATTCGCGAAGTTAGCACGACATTTTTTCGATTTCGATTTTTTAATATAAGGAATGCGGAACTCTTTTTAATTTTTATCAGGAACTATAGAACTATGAAAAGTGCTATCAGAACTCTTGGTATTTTTTTATAATTCGTAGATTGTCGTGCCAGCTTCACAGACACAAATGTGAAGAATTAAATAATTATTCAATAAAATGAAGCATAAGTCTTAAAATTTATATCATCACTACTAATTATTTTTATAATGTTTGTCTCTTTTTATAAAGTCTAACAATAGAAGTGCAAATCAATATGTGGCTTATCAAAATATTTACACAAATATAAAAGAATTAAATATTTTTGGAAAAAAAAATTTATTTTTTTTAAATTACATACACATTATTTACATAATTTCACATTATCACGAAATGTGTAATATTCGTTTTATTGATACATATTCAAAAATTGAAGAATATCATCAACTATGTGCCTCGTATACAAATTTTTCTTTAGAAAGCACTTTCCTCCTATTCTAGTTAAGCTTTCGCGGTAAGTGATGGGCGCAATGCTCGTTCTGTATACCTGGCGTGAATCACGAAGCGAATCCTTGAAAGGAATTCTATGTCGTAATTGTTACGTTCTCACAGATATAATCGCCACGTTCTCGCTGTTGGTCGATAACGCTGAGCGACATCGTTGAAATTCGCACCGTGATAAAAGCTGCGCATCGTATCTCTTCAAATAGCGTCCTCTTAAGAATGTGTAATGTCGTTTGACAAAGTTGACATGTAAAAAGCAATAAGTTTTTTTTAAGTAATTAAAATAATTTTTTTAATTAATTATTATTTTTAATAATAGATTATTTAAATTATAGTTATAAAACATTTCTTTTAAATTTTCGTTTGATTTCTTAAATTATATATGTCCTTTAAAAGATTTTCACAATTTTACTAAAATCGTCTTTTTCTTTTTTCAATTCTTTCTTTATTTTTTTTTGTGTGTGATTTCTACAAAACAATGTAGTTACATGGCTATGCGACTTGCTTAGTGTCGTTGTTGCTTCTATACGTTAATGTGTCTTTACGTAACATTCCGTGAAACAACGCATCCTGATGATGACCATCGACGCCCGCTAATGTGAAAGGCATGGCGCGTCGTCGGCGACGTCAGGAAGCTACGACAATGCCACCAGGACGTCGTTATATGCCAGAAAATGATAACGTCGATTACTCCGAATAGAATTAGGTCGGAAATGCCGGTCACGGATGCCTCGCGTATACGACATCGCGAAAAAGTCTTCTAATATTTTAGAGTTAAAAAGCGAGATGCATTCTGAATATTCTATATAAGATAAAAATAAGAAAATTTTTGTTTACATGTGCGTGCATGAAATGCAGCCATAAGTTCTTCTTAATTATATAAAAGATTATATAATGGAATGTAAGAATATGATTCTGATATCGATATAAAATAAAAAAAAAAGATTACGATTTTATATTATTTTTATTTTTTAAAGAAGTTATAATTATATACACGAATAAGAAGTACTACAAATATTGCAAATGCATAAGTAATAATATAAGAAATTAACTGTTTTTCTAAGAAATTCAATTTGATATTATAACGAAGTTCATTCAACTTAACGTGATAAATAAACTGACATTTATCGAGTTCTGCATTTATAATTTTTTTCCATTATCTTAACGCGTAATATACGTACGTACGTTTTACGTCAATTTAATAATATATGCATTCTCTGTGCATATTTATTTCGATTAACATCGCTTGCGCATGCACAGGTGTTATGACAATATGTTCGTTATCGAAAATGATACTGACGTTGATCTCCGATTTGCTCAATAATTCTGTTTGTCATACTCAATGATTTCTGTCATTACACGGTGATGGAATTACATGCACACTGTTCTCGTCAATAATCATTTTTATCGAGACACTGCAAGCGCAGCTGTCGTGACATTATCGTTAACAAAACGCTTCATTATCATTAATTTATTGCTTACTGTCACTTGGACTTAATGACATACATCTACGTGTTTCAAAACTATACCTATTTTTTCACTTTTCACTCGTTGAATTTTTAAGTTTTCATAAACATTTGCTTGGCAATTGAATTAAAATTTATGGGATAACATCTTTATTTAATTATATTTCTTTAATACATTGAAAGCACAGATGGCAAACTCTAAGAAACATCAATTAACGTACATATTATATACTGTTTCTTCAGCGATAGCGACACAGATTGGTCGTAGAAAGTATGGGGAAAGTGTGTGCGATTCCGCAAGTGTGTGCCTAACGCTATTCATCTCCGTAAATTAATTAATAGTTCGCGCGTCGCGAAACGAATTATGCGTGTTCCGTTAGACGAAAACAAATTAACGCCTCGTATTTCCGCTCGTTCGTAATCGCGATCCCTCTTCATCGTACTCTTCCGCTTCTCTCGCGCTCGGTCAATGAAGACACGTGATTAGCAATCAGGGTCTACCCCCGCGACGGGCGACGCAACGTGTGGGTGCGTAGGCGCGTACCTCGTGTGCTTCGCATGTAGAAAATCCCATTCGTATGTCCCGCGGACGGTTTCAGCCGCATCCTAAATACGCAGAAGACGCTGTCGCGCGCAATAATGCGCGCGTGTGCTGAGTGTAGTATACCAGTTGCTCTTGACATTATACAACATGACGCGCGCGCGCGCGCGCTCGGCAATTCGCCGCTTCGCTCGTATTGTTTGATGTGGTCTTTACTCGTCTAAGAGCCCAAGGCATAAGGCATTTTCGTAACGGACATACTTAACGCGTAACGTAATATTTGGCGAAGGTTGGTGTCCGCGATACACACTAATTTTGATGAATCGCAAGCTAGATCTAAGGTTATTACGATGATGAAACGTCGAGGCATTAGGTGATTTTTCTATCTCTTGTTCAATTAGATAAAAAATCAGCGTCAAATGATATTGCGTTATCTAGACGATGGATCCCTGATACGTATAAATATTGTAAACAGACTTTTCCGCGTTCTTTGGGAATGCACTAGTGACTAAGATTCTCAATGCACATTCACATCGATAATATAACTCGTAATTATGCTGACAAGCACACTTAATACCAGTAAAAAAACGAAGCTTATCAATGTATTTATAGACATGGTCTGTGCTATATAGGATGGCCTATAACGCACGATATGGAGGAAATTACGTTTTCACTAAGTTGATAGGTATTCGCGTATTCGATCTATTTAATAGGCATTATATTATTAAACACGATGCGCGAAATCGATTGCGGCGTTTTTCTTGAAATATTTATCCAAACTTTCTTATAAACTATTTCTTACGTCGATGTTTATATCTCACCTCGCTATTATATAAAAGAAATGCTATTACATCAGCACACATACACACATGCACATAATAGACATACCAGATGACGGCGTGCGATAAATCCCACGAGATGTGACGCTTAATTTTTTAAGAGTCCTTATCGATCCTGTGTTAGTAAGGCAAGGTCATCGTCTCAATTCACAACATTGTAAAATCTGCATATGTGTTCCGCATTCTTTTCTGATTATCCCACTTTACATCTTCTACGCAGCTTCGCAGGAACCGAGACCTACTTATACATTTTTTTATAATTTACGACAGAGGCGATTGACTGACTGAAGAGTAGCTCTTAAGAAAATTAAGTGTTGTTATTCTCGCATATATGAATTATTTTTTCATGAATATGTTATTAATTTACGACGAGATAATGTATTAATATATAGTACTTTGCATATGCTTGTGCAAGAGAAATTATAATAAATTAAAATAATTAAATAATGATCTTCAATCATGGAATACGTAACGAAAATAAAATAATAAATGAAAGTAATAATTAAAACTATAATATAAGTATATAAAGATAAATAAATATAAAAACTTGACATTTTACGTTAAAATTAAAATTGGAATACTAACGTAAAAATAAAAAACAATTTTTTATTATATATTTTTTATATAAAATCAAAATTTGAAAATCTTTTTATATTATAATAATATATTATTAACGTTGATATAAATTTAATTAGATTTTAAAAAATATCTCATAAAAAAAGAACAGTTTTCTTTGAAAAATTTCAAACATCGGTAAAATAATATCATATCAGTTGCTTACCTTTTAAATTAATAGTAATATAATGAGAATTAATTTATATATTGCTGCACTTTTTACGAAGACAACATCTTTTTTAATATTCTCGCAGCAGAAATTTTAAAGAAAGGTTATAAAAGGTTTATGTGCTGATGAAATGTCGGGACTTTCGATAGGAACGGAGACAATTTTAAGACCTGTTTCTTCAACAATTCGTTCGAGCGGGTAGATAATGGCGCCAGCGTGAATGTAGTCAACCTTGTGCGTTACCTACCACACCCTGATTCTGGATGCAAAAGCCAAGAGTTCGGTTTTCACCAGTTTCAAACAGTGGAAGGCCGCAAGTGACAGGAAAATCGATTTTTATTTTTTTTCTACGCCACGTTGGTGGTTTCGTTATCTCTCTTTTCTTTTTCTTTTCTTTTTTATCATTTTTTTATAACGTTGAATTTATTCGCGTCGACTACCATTTATCGTTAGTAAGCCAGCATACGACGCGACATGTCACATTTTACTAAACATATGATAAAAATATACATACATACGTATATGTATTATGCATCTCTTCTCGTCTGTGCGCGAATTTAAATCAATGTATATACGTGTTACATTATTAACTGTAATTGATGTGTTTAGATCCTTATTGCAATCTATATCAATTATGACTTTTAATGATACAGAATATTATTATTTCAACTTTAATGTGTAATTAGCTTAAGTAACGAGGCATATACATATGTATAAGCAAACAGTGTAAGACTATGCGTGCATTGCCCATATTCCCATGTATCGATAAACTTGCGTTGACATTTAGTTGGCATACTTTTTGTGAAATTGATTTTGCTACGATTATATCCTATAATGAAATAATAAATCTGGAATTTATTAACTTACGAAAATATATTTTGTCCAGATTTATTTTATAATCTGACCTTTCGAAATTACTACACTGTTTTATTAGACTAAAAAAGTATTTTCTAATCAATTTCAGTAGTTTTTAAAAAATAACATTTTTGGTTTTAATATATCTTTATTATATTTTGTCTTATTTCAAAAAAAGTTGCAGAAATTATCTTATTTAAGTAATTAACACAGTATGAAAAAGAATAGATTGAGAAATTAATTTTATACGTACTTCTGAAGATAACAAATTATGTATATTGTTAAACTATAAATTAAATAAAATTAAAAATTTTTAAAACACGTTCTAAAAAACATACTAATTTTTTTATGAATTCAAAAAATTTTATTGTAGCGTCTTTTTTCTAATAGTGTTATGAGTCACAATGGTTTAACCAAGATGTTATTCCGTTTCTTAATCACACAGCTAGTTTAAATAGTAAGTCGAATAATGATCTTCAATAAATTGTTTACTGTTATAAAATGTGTAAAGAGTTAAAACGTTAATGTGTTTCGATAAAAAGTCATGTCTATCATTATGCAAGAAATGGGGGGAACAATGTACAATGTGATTTCAACATGTCGAATGAAATTTGGAGACGAGACACTGTTATTATTGAATCATAAATTTGATCATCGGACGCGGAGACAATCTTCTGTTCATCAAGATTAATTTGACTGTCGTGTCATTGCGTTATACAGTGCCTCAATTCACGCAGTTCACGCACGAGTTCTCGCAATCTTTGTATATTGAATTTCAAATTTCGTCGATAATTTTTTGCAATAAATATAAATTGCAAAATTACAAAGAAGGGAACGAAACGCAAAACACACAAAGTGAGAAAAGTTAAAGAGTTACCGCGTCTAAAACAGGTCCCGAACTAATTTATACGGAACGTCGCACCAAAAAATGTTAATCGTAGAATTGAAATGCGACACGTGATGCGTGAGGTCACATGTTTCAAAAGCGGCGAGACGGATTCGATAATCCGGCCTGCTTAAATTATATCATCCGATGATCCATGGATGGCGAGTTGATTCGCACATTTTCGTTACAGGAGAGTTGCTGTGAGCAACAGGTGTCATACGAAAATCCGCGATTTACTATCGATAGGTAAATCGATCGTAGTAGTTTTTTTTAAAGCAAAAGTGCGTATAAAATTATGACTCGTATCGTTTGATCCGCGTAGATCACCGCAAAAATTTTTTTATTATTATCATTCCAAATATAATACATGAGTCAACGCACGGATCGAGATACAAATAAGTTATATAAGATATAGTTAAATTTTCTTTACGGAAAGTATATGAGATGTCGCGTATCAAATTAAATTTTCAATGAAATTGTTAGCAAATTATTAAACAATTTCTGCGCAGAAAAATGTATTTAATCAAAATTATTTCTTTATATTGTCTTTTAATCTATACAAAATATATAATTTAAAAAATATTACGTCTCTCTTGTATTATTATTTTGATAACTTTTGTTATTCTGGCAATTAACAATATTTTCGCACCTTTTATTGAAGTTTGCTTTTTTTAATTCGCTTTAATTGGTCCTTTGCGTTTCATTATTAAATATTTTTTTAAATTCCACACTTGTTATATTTAATTACCACCTATGTTGTTCGTTTAAATAAAAATTCAATTTAATTTTCGACTCATTTCGCGTATTTAATTATAATCAACGGGGCGTTAACGCGTGTTTGTAACTTTCCGCAATTAACCAAACCGACTATCATCGCGAGTGACATCCCGCAGCCGTTTGTGTTGCGGCCATAAAGGTCAATTTAAGGCGATTGCGGCGTTCTTGTTATTCAGCTGCTTATGGTAGGACTACGCGATAGGCGAACGGATCTTTGTTAGGCGCGATAAGGGAGAGAATGTGGTGCCGTGTCGTGAACCGCCAACGGCAACATGTTTGCGAGAATTTATCCTTGACACAGAGTCTAAGACAGCGTCTTGTATTCTTCTAACGCGTCGTCGTTTACACGAAATCTCTGTCAAATCTTCAGAATCGTTATCTCGCAGCGAGAATTTCGTATGTCAGAATTCTAAGCGCATATAAATATATGCAAATACGACTGTGTATTTATCTTTCACTCTCGGATCCTTGATGATGAAATTAAATTGTCAAACTGGAATGATATAAATCATTTTTCTGACTTTGAGAAGTGAAATTTGTGAAATCATTTAATATATACTTCGACTGCTATATAATTATATTGTTATTTCTCTTTCGATTGTGCAATTCTATTTTTATATAATTTTATAATGAAGATTTTATACATTTTTTAAAGAATCTTATAAATAATATTTATATAATTAATCATATTAAAATAATTATGCAGAAAAACAAGCATATGTATGTGTGTGGTGTGTATAAAAATAAAAACTATATTTATATTTATTTTTAGTCACACCTATCATACATTATTATGAATAATATTATACACTAAGGTTTTTTATAAACTGCGCGCAAGTTATGAAGATTTATTAATATGAAAATAATTATCACATTGTGAAAATTAAAAGAAACGAAAATTTACATTATTTTAAACTACTACAATTTCTATAAATTTATTAAAAAATAGTAATTTGTGATCTTTACGATAAAATCTGAAAATTCCATTTCATTAAAATTACAATAATTAATCGATCGTAAGAGACCTTCTGAGGAAAGGTCATAGTCCTCGTTGTCCTGGTAACCAGGATAAGATGGAAATTGTAAGATTGTAAGAGCATGCTGCGCATTAATCCAAGTACCTATTTAAATTTCGAGGAGAAAGCACACGCTGCATTTCCTTAGGAAAAAAATTGTCAAATAAATATAGAGAATAAATTTAGAGAAATTTAGAGAATAATTTAAATAATTCTTTATATAAAATAGATGCAATTTAATGCATTGAGATTAAAACACCATTAACGTTTCTCCAGTTTAATCAATTCTTGAAAGCTACGCTACATGAATGTTGCCACATTAAATGTTATTTGCTTCTTAAATGAGACTGTAGTTATGCGAAATCACGTTTCGTAACTTTAACGAATTTCACACTGCATGCTTGTAAAATAAGCTTTTACTGAAAGACGATACGAAATATATACTATACGAAACATAAGAAAAATATTAGAAAATTATAAAACGTTTGTAAATTGCAAACAAAAATTATTTTGCATGAAATACTTTTTTATTAAAGATGATATAGTACATACATATATCTTTACACTGTAATAAAGTGTATAATGCTTTGAAATATTGTATTACATTGCTTTCAAAATAAGCGGCTTATATGTCTGTATGAATCTTATTTATTCGAGTTTGTTTTCAAGATACGAATTATCTTTAAAGCGACTGCAACACAGACATAGATAATACATCTCTTGATAGAAAAGTATCTTTGATATTCATTCAATCTTCTCGTGACGCGAAATGCACTGACAAATTAAAGCTGACCGAATCGACTTGTGCGAAATTTCTATTCTTATAGTGATTATTTTATAAATATTGCAATTTTGCGATCAGGAAAATTCAAATTTTTAGATAATGAGGGAGAAAATATTCGTTGAAACCTTATATTGCTGATGTAAATCCACTGATTAATTATCCGTATATGCGTGCTTTTATGCTCGTGTGTATCATTTGTTATTGTAATAATAAGTATAAAAATATATACATTCTACCGTTTCGCAATTGAATTTTTTTTTTCAATGCTCTAATCGGCATTATCTATGAAAGTGGCAATCTAGTCGCTTTAAACGAATACATGCATTCGCTTATCATCGATTGCATTCCCGCTAACATTGTATGGTTGTGCAAGATTGTCTCACCTACCGTAACGTTCGCGATTTACAGAATTATCTTACGCAAGGTAGCGCAAGTTATACGTGTGAAACGGTTTTAGTGAAGGTTGCTGGATTGATTTCGGTATATGAACATTAAGAATAAAGTATTTGAAAATTTATTCATTAAAGGGAATATCACATAATGCAGGGGATAATCACATAATTATATTGTAATTAACAATTATTATTATATGAAATTAAAGCAAATTTCATCTCTTTACATTTTTTTTGTAATCTCAGAATGTTCAATATTGTAAAATAATTATTTTTAATATTTTATACAATTCAAACCTTTTAACAATAACAATATTTGGGAAAGAATGGCATGAAAACAAATAATATATAAATTATATGTACAATAATTACAGAATTTCAATTTTAAATTAAAAGTACATACATTATAAATATCTTGTTACAGATATAGATTTTTAAATCGAAGAAAAATGAAATTTTCGGAGAAATTAATTATATATTATTCATACATACATACAATACACACATAATATACATGATAAAAAAATTTATCAAAAGAACGATAGTTTCCATTCGACTTTTCGCTGCGCGAAGACCCGAGTTAATCGAAGAATTCACGACAGAATCACGCAATAGATATGGAACGCCCTATACAAGGCACTCCGATGACACGCCGTAGTTATTGAAACAATATAAATTCTGAGGACGATGAAACGCTCGATCAAACCGGCCGCGGGTCATTGATTTAGTTGACGACCGCGCTCGTATATACCCGCGAGAAGTAGCACCAGCTGTTATACATTATGCAAACCTTTTTCCCAACCGTCCGTCTATTGGCGATTGGATTCGAAGCGTGCTTCTTCGCGACTGCAGAAAGAACACATGACAAAACTGCTAAAAATTTCGCTTATATTGCAAACGATCCTTACGACCAATAACGTACGTCTACACTTGGTTTGCGACACGAAATTGCAAAAATATAAACACGGGGCAGGTCGTGGTTTCGACATTATTCGACAGAAAATTCGCCGATTCGGCTATATTTATTTATTGGCGAAATTTTCGCTGCGCGAAAAGTTGAATGGAATATCGTTCTTTTGATAAATTTTTTATCATATATAATATATGTGTATTGTATAATTGTATGTATGAATTGTATGTATGAATTGTATGTAATATATAATTAATTTTCCCGAAAATTTTATTTTTCTTCGATTTAAAAATTCTGTAACAAAGTATTTATAATGTACTTCTAATTTAAATTTAATCAAATTGTGATACATTTGGCATTTTTTTTTATGCGAATCTCTGCGATCGACGTAGCTTTGTTCCCGCATGGATCTCTTTACGGTTTATATACTGGTAACCGATTGACCTATACCGACACGATTATACAAACGTCTTTTCTATTCGCTTATCGAACGGTCGGTGGATATACAGGTTGTCTCAGGTACATAAAGCGTGATTTCCATGCGGTAAATTCTTCGACGAACGATGTTATTCGATCGAATTATACTGTTGCACTGGGTGTACTTCGACAAAAATAAATAAAGTTTTTAATCCTAAGAAAGTTTCAAAAAGTTAACTTTACGAAGCAAATATTCGCGCGGCTATAGGCTTCTCGTAACAGTATTTACAACTTTAAATGTAACTTTATAACATATAATATTAACACATAATATCAGACGCATCGAGTCATTGACCGTCAAGTTGAAAAAAATTACAAGTTAATCAAATACTTTCGCAGATTGTTGAATCTTTATTAAAGGGAGTAGCGTGAGATGTAACAATTCCTAAGACATCGCGAGGAGATGTAAAAGGATATAAATTGTTTGGGAAAGAAACTTTTGACGGAAAACACACATGCCCTAAGCGACAGAAGGATCGAGATACAATTTCAATTAGTTTGATGAGAAAGATTGTTTTTTTCCCCGGTATATTATATATTAGAGAGGCCCGCGGCTTTGATCGATAAACCTGATAGCCTTGATACACACGCCAGACTTTTCTAACGAAGTAAAAGTGGGCTGCGGAGCCTGAGAACGACGAGCAAAGGCCGCCTTCGCGGAGAGTTTTAAGAAACTGCGCGTCGCTCGCCGCGGATGATCGCAACAAGTGTAATTTCGTCGTTCGTCCAACTGTTTAACGAGCAAAGACAAAAGGGGTTCCTTGCGCGCGATCACATTAATCTTTTCCTTGTATCAGAAATTGCTACCTCGCGAATGATGAATAATGTTTGCCGCAGGAGCGCGCGTATTGCGTATTTCGATAACACAATAATGATTGCGTAACGCGATGGATGGAGAAAGATGGATGGATAAGCGAAAAAAATTGAATGACAAATACAATTTAACTTAGATATATTATAAAATACGAGATGTTTAATATTTTACATACGAGAAAAACAATATATTTTTTTAAATATATTTTAAAAGTATTTCATAATAAAAAATAAAAAGATTTTTTTATATCTATTACGTTCATTATTATTAGAATTTTGCTGAAAATTTATCTACAGGAAATCTTGCTGGATTCTTACCTTATTTTAAATTATTTATTTATTATTTAAATAATATAAAATATAAAATTACCTTATTTAAAATTATTTATTTATTTATTATTATTTAAAATTATCATTTTTATTTTTTTCATATCGATGAAAAAGGATAAGAGGGAATTCTAATTTTGATAAAGCACTGCTTTTAATGGATAATTGATAGCGAGAACATTACTTGAATATCACCGCGGAAAGCGCCTTATAATTAATCTTGCGAACCGATCCCGCCTCGTGTGCTCAAAGATCTCTGACGACGTGCTTCAAGGCCGCTCGAGGCCGGATCTTGAGAGGCTCGAATTCGTCAACCTCGGGATAGAGAAGGTGAAATCCTCGCGAGAAAAGCGCGCCTTCTCTTTCTTCTCGCATTTGCATCTTCTCCCAGCCTCCTTCTCTCTCTCTCTCTCTCCCTCTCCCTATCCTCCTGTCGCCTTCTCACTCCGCCGCTCCTCATCCCCGTCCCTCTCTGTCTTTTACTCTAGCATTTTCTTTCTCTCGGCGTGGCAAACCGAGCGCGAACGTCCTTGACGGTCGCTGCAGCGACGGTGCAACGCAATGCAACGCAACGCGGTGCAGCGCAGCGCAGCGCGTTGCACGCCGTTGCGCTTGTGTGCGCACTGCTTCTCTTCCCTCTTCCCTCTTCTCTCTCGTGGCGCGCACCGCGAGTCGAACTCTCCACTTCACCACGCGGAGTTGCTGCCGTGCGCGCGTTACGTCATCAACACCTTCACTTTGCTCGCGCTGTCCGAGCGCGACGACGCTATCTCTCGTCTCTTCGTGTTCTACTCGCGGGTTCCAGAATTAGCGCCATTGCTAAATTTCGCGATTGTTAAACTTCACAATTTCATTTTAATTCCATTTAAATCCAATTTCATTTGAAAGAAACGCATTTGGACAGAGGCCTCAACATCTTGTCTCTTATCATTTTTTAAAGCTCATTATTCAATCGAAATAATGAATAATACATCAAGAATCTCTTTGTCATAATAAAAAAAAATTGTTATGCAATATTTTCATAAAAATGTAATGAATAAATTTACCGACTTCGATTCAAAGATAAGGTAAACACGAGGGGAATGTGTAAGACGAGATAAAATGATGAAATAGCGTCAGCTTTGTTTTAACGAAGAGAAGATGATTGCGGATGTAACAAGGAACGTGTGGATATGTGAATTAAAGCTTACGGTTTAACTGAAGCTACTTTCTACAACATTACGTTATCTTGTTCTGAGAGCTTTATTAACTGCGGTGCAAAGTTACGTCGCAGGTGTAATCCTATCTGTATGCTCTGGTATCGTGTAAATTACAAATTGAATACGTGCGCTGAGATTTAACTTGTGCGAGATAAGGGAATGAGTTTACCGCGACTTTAGATTATACTATAATATCTGTGTGTTAGGTATTATGAATTAAAACTCTTAGCGAAATCAATTTTATTCATTCTCATCCATTCTATCCACGACCAAATATACAGGATGTCCCAAGATCTCTACTACTTTATATTATGAAAAAGTCAAATTAAGAAAAATATTTAATTAAATATTTAAATATTATTATATATATGTATTATTATATTTAAATATTATTATTATATAAATATTTAAATATTATAATTAAATATTATTTATTTAAATATTATGATATTTTGATATATAATTTTCGAACAAACAAAAAATATAAGAAATATTATAAAACAAACTTTAGATGAGAAAACAGAAAAAATCTTAAGATAGACGGAAAGAGAGGATCCTTGAATTCTGGTAAATAATACTAAACACCTTTTACCTCACGTAGGAAAATTAAAATATTTTTACACCATTATCGAAATTTTTCTCTATGACCTTCCAAGTAAGAATAAAAATGTTAGAAAAATTTAAAAAATTTTAATGATGATTCGCACAACGCTCTCAAATATACTAATGATTACGAGCAGTTAAGAGGGATACCTCGGCGAGATCTTTTTTACAAACCCTTCTTTCATATAAAGATATCGCGCTGAACGCATCAATCTGTGGACATCTAAAAAATGTATCATCGCTTCCTTACATTCTTTGCCTAACGATGAATGGCAGGATTGTTACATCGGCAGTATAGCGCGTCCGAGAATAGATTAACCGCCGCTTCGATTTAAAAGCACGACCAACACTATGACGTGAAAGTAACGATCTCTGTATATGATGTCAAGTCAATAACCTGCAATAACTGTTTGACCTAAAAATGTCTTTGGAACCCCCTTGCCGGAAGAGTTTTTCCCACGGATAAAGTCGTGGTATTTAGTCTTTTATCCCGTGAGAATTGCGTGCTTTCAAATTATTTCACATTCTGGGACATAAGTATAAAGCTTTAGCATCTGCTCGAGTTGAATTAATATCCTTTGCACCGTGTGTCGTAATAACGTGATTACAATTTATTTTTGCAAGTTCGTATAGTGCGTTATCTTCTTAAAAGCAGATGTCCTTTTCTGCATTTTTTTTCTTTGATCGTGGATAGTCATTCATACTTATTAACAATACTGCGAAAATATTATTTGCTACATTCGATAGCAATATAAATAAAAATGAGTGTTGGAAAGCTCAGAAAATTTAGAATTTTCATCTCATAATTTACTTTTATTAATAACGTGCATGAGATTATAATTTGAGAAACAATATTGCTTTGAAATTTAAAAGGATACGGACCAATAATTCAGTGTTAAATATGTTCAGTGTTCAATATTAGATATTTTATTATAATAAATAATATATATACATATACATATTATATATTATTTACTTGTATATATATATATATATTCTGGTTTTTTAAAAACTTTATAAACTTTATCCGTGTTTGAAATTATTGTAATCTTGATATCAAACTTGCAATCTTTGAATTTAATATCAAAGTAAATGCTTTTGCAAGTATCGGTATTTCTAGCAATAACTTCTACGTTTTATTCATACCGTTCTTTGCCGTATTGTTAAGCTCATTGCGAACTTTTATTACAATATTGAAACAGAATTTCTTATTCATCCGTTGTCCGCGCGAATTCGTAGATAATATAATATATAGATAATATTCAAGGGTCAAAGGTCGATTCTATCCGAAAATATCCGATTATAGATAGTTATTATTATATCTTTTTCAGCTGGACCTTTTAAAGATATGTAAAATTTAGGAAACTTATTTTTGTTGAATGTCGAGGAAAATTGATTTTTGTCAGGTTAATATTAATGTGTTCTAACTTTTTTTAGCATTTATTTTATTATTTTTCGCTGCCAATATAATTGTAAATATAAAATATATGGCTTTTTTGAAAAAATTATACATTTAATAATACATTTAATAATTTTGATATCATTGCAAATATCATTTTTATATATAGAATAAATATAGAAAAAAATTGATTTATCTCTACATTTTATATATAAAAATGTAAAAAATTATGTGATTCTATTTTTAAGGAAATAAAAATCTTTCTATTTTTAAACAATATCGACTATAAAAAAATTATTATACTATATATTATTTTACATCCTATAACTTTACTACGAACATTGCACAGTTTTTGCATATTAAAGATAACAAATATGTATATTTTGTATAGACAAAAGCATTAGGTGATTTATTAGTTAAATGCCTCAAATATATCTCTATTTTTTAAAAAACTATTTGTAATAATTCTTATCAATGTATGCTATTAAAAAATATCGATTCCATATTATATTTAATTACCTGTCATTAAATACTCCGATATTAATTATTTTTCATAGTTTTTGTCGTTATTAAACAAAATGCATGAACGACAATCTAATGGAACTAAGGAAAATACGATAACACAAAGTAGGACGATAGCTCGTGAAGCGCGGAAGGACGTATTTAGCCTATAGGTTACGAGAAACAGATGGCTATAAGCTCTTATCTGACATCGATGTCTATAGGTTCGTCGCTTCTAGAAGCTCTTAGAAACGACGAGTACATTTCGAGGGAGCGTGAAATTGCCGCGACAATACGAATGTAAGTGTAAAATCGAGAGAAGAGACAATACTATTCGAGAATTACAATTTCGAAGATAAAGAGCGCAAACAAGGCCGCGTAACAAGTCGAAGTCCTACTTATAGGCAGAAGTAATTGATCCGGTTCTATTACGTAAGAACTAGAATAAGTACGTCGCAACATTGTCTCCCAGCAATCTAATGCTCGCTTCGTATCTAAGAATTATTTTAATACAGCACGTCATCGTAGTCATATTTGATTACCATCTGCGAAAACATACGAAAGAAGCTCTTGAAGCTTTCAAGAATCCATAAAGTTCGTTTTATACTTCTCAATATGATTTCCAAGATATTGCCAGGAAAATTTTAGATCGCCTTGTATCATTATTCTAAAATCTGCTCCAATATAAACATCAGTAAATTAAATTTAAATTAAATTTAAATTAAATTTAAATTAAATTTAAATTAAATTATTTCAGCAAATTATTCCTATAGCATATATACATTGATGTGACATTTTTATAAATTTTTGGAAAAATATTTTATAAAAGTATTAAAAATTTTTATTAAAAAAATATTTTACAAAAATTCTATATAGGATACATTACGTGCGACAAAAAAATATCTGTGACATAATTCGAGATAATTCAAGAACGATATTAAGGAATTTAAATTGCTTCCAAGTCACCGAGCAGAGATAAGATTGCAACTAGAAATTTAAAGAAAGGAATGTGAGCTGTTGAGCGTCACCGGAAAATCGCGGAAGTCTCGGTGCAACGATCGATCGCGCAATACGCCGCTACTTGCGCGTCTAACTCTCTCTTTCGGGCTCAATCCGCGAGGAGATCCCACGAGCGGCGGCGGAGAGTCCGCTTCGTGCGAGAGAAGGAGGAAAATCCGGGCGTTGAAGAGAGAGAGATACTCGAGGAAGGCTAGAGCGGCCGACGCTAGGATTGCTAGAATAGTGGAACGAAAGCGTAAGAGTCCGTTCGCAAAGTTGGCGAGAGATTCATCATTATCATTCATCGACCGGTCGTTCTACGTTTTACCCATCCGAGAAATCGCTACTCGCGAACTCGCGTGTGGCCACCTCGCTCGGCAGCATCACACGCGGGAGCAGCGACGAGGACACTGACGGCGGCCGCGAGTCGAGATTGACAGCGGCGGAGGGGGGAGCGAGGCGGGGTGGGGAGGCCGGCGAGAGGAGGAGAAGTGGAACTCGCCGCGCGTCGTGGTGGGGGGGGGGGGGACGCGGGATGCGTGCGCGCTCGAATCGTACGTCGTACGTGCCGCTGTCAGTGTCAGTTGATCCGCCGCGGTGACCTGTGGCGTTGTTGACGTGTCTCTACTCCATCGTTCCGATCAAGCGTCGCGTATACATCTTTCTCGTGCGCACTTCGGCGAGACGTCGAAACGCTCGTTTCTCTCGATCCCTTCGGCGAGCCCGCGAGAGAATAGGTGTCTCGTGGACCTCTCGACGGACGATCGAGAGAGAGAGAGAGAGAGGAGATCGGCTCGTGACACGAAACTCTCCGGCTTCAAAGCGATTCCCGGTCTCTGCCCGGAGATGTACTGATCTCTCGTGATTCAATCGCGGATCCAGACGCGAGAAGCGACAAGTGTTCTTTACGTTTTGCGCGCGCGAATTCGATTTCTAGTGGCGAACAAATTCGACGATACACATCGTTCGGAGAAGCGCACACTTCTCGCGTAACATTCGGCGAGTCTCTGTTCCATCGACCATAATAACATCGAGATTTACAAAGCTCAAGGCACGTGCAAGGGTGCCTGGCTTCAGAACCGGGCGAGTATTCGCGATAAGAAGCCATTATTCATCGCAGCAAAACTCGAGAACCGGATATACATGTAATATCTACAGTACGTATTCGTATATGACAGTACGCTCCGAGCTCTCGGAAGATCAGTGAAACGTGCCGTGACCTTAGTGTCCCGACGACAACAGGAAGGAGAAGACTTGTACACATTGTAAGTACTAAACACTCTGAAATTATATTAATCTCGTTCGCCATATGTTAGCCATTCCTATCGTTCCTCGCATATTCGGCGATGAAAAAATCCGGGCAAGAAATCGCGGCTGTCGCGACGAATAATTTCGACTCGACGAACGCATCGCGGCTAAATTCACGCTGCTCGTTTCGTCTTAATCGAGTTAAGGCTTGCGGAGTCGCTTGTCGTCTTGACATCTGTCATCGCGTGAGGTGAAATTATTGACGTCCAGGACGCGAATGGCTCGATCGGAATCGTTTGACTTCAGCTTCCAGACCCGAGGAATGACTCGACGTGTTTACATCTCCGCCAACATTTTCGCGAACGAACGATCGCGCTTTTTCTAGAATGTCGCGGCGGACGCGCGCGCGCGCGCACGCGCGTGACCTTTCCCGCATCTTTCGCCGAGTTCAAGCGGAACTTTGTCGGGTTTCATACGTGTGTCGACGCACACACACACACGCATACATACGCGCGCACCCCTTTTCCTGCGCGAAATACGCAGGGTAAATGCACCAGCGAACGATCGATCAAGAAACAATTCCAACTTTTTCGCGATAATAATGACGATGACTTCGTGGTAATAATGATAAGCATGATGTAACGCTATTGCGTACTTATATTTTAAGTATTAATCGGTATTGAAATTTTCGCGATATTAACTGGAAATGGGAAATGTATTGTTCAAATGGATAACGTTCGAGAGGAATATTGCAATTGACTTATTTAATTTCAATTTCATGATGATTTTATTTGTGATTGATAATATATATATAATTAATCGGAAATCAAAATTATTCTTTTTTTTTTTTTTTTTACGAAAAGATTTATTTACTCGTTTTTATATAAATAATAAATTCAATGTTTATTCACTAATCGATTTGCTGGTGCATCTATCCGTTATTGCGTACGAAATTAACTCGCTCTTCCTCGTTCTTCTGAGATAATTATAGGATGGCGAGTTCACTTTGCACAGTTCACTTTCACCCTGCAATTTAAATTACCTTATTATGTGTCTCTCAAACGCGGAACTAACTAGATCTTCAAAATCTTCAAAAATAGATGTGTAATGTATGCTCTAATAAACGGATATATATATCGCACATTCAAGAAACAATTTACAAAAATGTGGCAAAACATATATTTATTTAATTTGCCTGATATTGATATATCTCGATATTATTAAAATTTATATAGGAACAAGAGTAACGTTCTTATAATTTCGAGATGTAGCTGGTCTTATGAAATGTGTTCAAATGAGTTTTCATATTCAATATATAGAGAACAATTTATTAAATTTTAAACAATACAATTTTATATATATTTATATAATACACTCTAGTCCGCGATATTAAACGATTTATAAAATAATCTTTTCACAATGCGAACTCTTCGGAAAAACACACTTTATAATTCGCAATTCAATTCAAATTTAACATAGTCAATTATAGTATAGAATAAGGAAATGGAATTATAACTACGTCGAGCGATTGTCTCATTGTATACATTGTGATATTTCAAGGAATATTTCGCGGGAATAAAACAGTCAAGGTCGAGATATATCTTACATGCAACGAATCGACGGATCGCCGGCAAATGTTATAATCTATGTACGTTAATTCATCCGTTACATGCGATTGCGCACAAGCCGGTATATTAAAGCTGCGCCAACTTGTTTATCGTGCCTTTAAACGCGTATCCTCGGCAATATGGTGAAATAATTATTACGCCGTTAACGCGAGGACGGATTGCGATTACGCAAAGCGGAGAGATTAAAAGCGTCCGATTTATTTTCGCGCAAATAAAACATGGAGATCGCCGCATTATGTGTTTCAATGCGTGCCTATTTTCGGCGTAAAAATGGAGGCCGTAATTTCAGCAAAATTTCTCCATCGCAGTGTTTCAAATCCGAAAGAAAGGGAAGACAAAAATCATATCTCTCGAATAAATTTACGACGAAGTACCGTGTGTGATTTCGTGCAGATTAGATGAACGAATGTTTCCTTCACGTATACGGAAAATTCTGTTATTCATAGCTAATCATCTCTAGATAAAATGACTAATTATAAGCTGGTAAACAAGTTACTTCTCGCAAACTTGGTATTAGCGCGAATCAAATTACACTTCCGCTTGTAGCGCATTATTTTCCTCTCTCTTTCTCGTCGAGAGAGGGAAAAACGTAGATGTTGTCTCGAAAGATGATTTGCGAGCGGAATGGATTATCATTTTTTTTTTGCGTTGGTTTATATTCGGATTGTTGCTGAACGTCGTGAACGAATAAAAGCGCATTACATGAGCAAATTGATTTACCATCATCGTTCGAGAGATATATATATTTTATATTATTCAATCAGACATTCGAGAAATATTCAAAAATTACCAGAATATTTAATTAATAGTAATTTATTAATATTTAATTAATGGTAATTAATAATATTTAATTAATGATATATTCGAAATATTCAGATCCATAGTAGAGTGATATCTAAAGATCACGTGACAAAGACATCAAGCTGAAAGTAAATTTGGTTACAACGAATCGAGAATTTTTTTATTTCTTTTTTTTTTTATTTAATTTGCGAATGACGAAATGGCGCGAGCGGAATAAAATTTTCGCGAGAATCATTGCGACAAACGCTTTTCTCGTTACTCGTCATTCACAGCTCGTCGTTCTCTCGTTACGATCTACTCTTAATCGTTTTAACATCGTTTGCACGAAGATAGATAGCATTGTGTCGATTTATGTCAGCTGTTTGAGGAAAGTATCAAAGGAATCTTAAGCAGATTTGTCAAGACCTTAATGCGTGGCGCGATGCAGCGCTTGTGCAAATACACACGCACACGACGCGTCGCATCGTTGATTACGTAGTCAACAGGTTGTTTCGCACAAGTACACAAAAGCTCGTTTAATTCAAGTGACGTATATTTATTTGCTGGCGTGTATGCCACACCAGAGTTATGCGTGTTCATCTCAAAAGTACAACATTACGAAAACTCATCACTTCCATAATTAACTGTGTGCATATCACTATCATAATTAATATTTAAACAGTTTGACAATCGAAAAGTAAGGCAAAGGTGAAGAATAATATTTTAAAACTTACGATAAATTGTTTTACATCGAGAGAGAAAGAGAAATATAAAAATTTTTATATCACATAAATCTATATTTATAAAATCTAATTTTATTTTCTTTTTTTTTATACATTAATAATAAATTTTTGAATGAATGAAAATAAAATGATTTGATTTTTAATAAAAATATTACTCACTAATAATAATAAGTTATTTTCTGTCAAAACAAATTTGCGATATTATTGCGATAACTTTATCACATACAGCCTTGCTAATCTAAATAAATACAAATAGCTCTCGATGACCAATGTACAATATTTTCTTTTCAATATATACATTTTATCTTGGATCAACTCTGTGATCGTACAGTTTATTTATCCGCTAAACATCGAACGTATACACAAATATGAAACATTTATGCGTCCAACTTTATTATTATTGTCACGCTCCGATGTTACGCGTAATATTATATTTGTTTCGATCCGGTGAGCATTTGTGGCAAACGCGTCACGTCCAGAGAACTGGCTTTATCCCAGTCACACTGTATTACGGTTCGTATTTAAAGAGCGATATGAGATAAACGATGTGTTACGTACGCGGCAAGAGAGAGAGAGAGAGAAAGAGAGAAATATGACGTGCACATGCATCGGAGAGCTCGTGTTATAATCTCATCGTTGATTTTTCCGATCCCGCCTTTCACTCATCCAAGCACTTCCTCCTTTCTTCGCGAATCATCTCACGGAATCGCATTATGATGCATTCCTGACGTTTTCTTGACCCTGCTTCTCACCCGCATTTCCGGTCGAAGATATCGCTCGATTTTTGTATAATGTTATCGTGCAACGTGTTACATTCGTAAGATGCCTTTCACTCGATCGATCCATTCAATTTCCGCATTTCCGTTCGACGGTATTTCTTTTTTTTTTTCTTCGTCGATATAACGATACCCGTATCGTGATTCAGCGTAATCAATTTTTTTCGTCGTCCTCAGGACAATAGGATGCCGTCAATTTGGAACGTGACATGCTCGTCAATCGACCTAGGCATGGTAATCTTCGCACTTAAACGGCTCAATCCCGCCTTTCACTTCGCGAATACTTCCTCCTTTCTTCGAATTTTTTTCATATCTTGCCATTCTCCGTCATACAAGGTTTTTTTTTCGAATTTCCGGTTAGATACATTAATCGATTAAATTACGTTTCCGCCAATATAAAGTTGATATAGTATTTATTTGTTTTTGTTTTTTTTAATTTTTTAAAGTTGATATAGTATTTATTTTTTTTTTTTTTAATTTTTTAAATTATAATCGTTAGTCACTACAGGAAATGATTTTTAACGACAATGTAACAGTTTGTGTTTGTGTCGGCGTTTCTATTGCGATGTTTACGTGGTAATAAATATTAAATGTTTTCCTTTCATTAAGTATTCCTACTGATTTCAGATTATTCATATTCATAAACCGATCGGTAGCACATATCACTTCCATATTATTACGCTAATTAATATTACTTTAACGTAATTTTCTCTTCATAGTCACGCAATTTAATCGATTATATTTACACGCGATACTTAAGTATCTCTTTTCATGAATTTCAGCTTGCGTATCGGATAATGCAAAGCGATATTAAATAATCTCGAAATAATGCGACAATAAACACGAGTTTATTGCGATATTAAAACTTTACGTCCTGCTTCCTTTTATGCATCACATCTTGTGTCTTTATCGAGTGAAAATCGTACGCACGCGTCACATTTTGTGTCGTGACAGAAGAGGACAATCGTAAATCCTGAAAAGAGATAATGCTACTGATTGATGTATTCTTCTCAAAAATTACGTTGGCGAGGAACTCGCGCCAAAATCTCGCGCTGGATCGTTTTGCACGCGCTAAGATCAAAAGGTTCGCCGTATTTTCACAGGTGGACAACTTTACGACCGATGTACCCTCGCAGTAAATGATACAGCATATTTATCTTTGCATTTACGTCGTAAATTAGCGTAATTTGATTTTACGTTTGTGGCATATCGTTTTATTGCACCGTCAATTTCAACCGCGTTGCGTCTCTCTCTCTCTCTCTCTCTCTCTCTCTCTCTCTCTCTCTCTCTCCACGGGAATATTTATGCTTTTACATGCATGGCGATAATTCCGAGAATGTTCACGAATTAAAGCTAATAACGTCATTCTTTCATAATGTCATCTTAATCACTGATCGAACTTCGAGCTTCACGAACGGACTTCGCGCTCGAATTCTATGATTGCTTTTGTAATTAGACATGTGATACCTAGACGTGTGACACGTGACGGTAATTTTAAAAGAGATTGTAATCGCTAAACAAATCGTGACTACAATGTATCATCGTGCGATGTATGCACGATGGGTATAAGATCTCTTTCACACCGGGGTGTCAAGGTTGCCTAAATTAATTAAGCTCGACGCAATTTCAGAAAGTTAAAAAAATCCGTCGAATTCATTGCAGGAAGAAAAGGCGAGAAATCTAGGACATGTCTGCATGCATCATTACGATCGTCCCTCGTGTTTTGCAAAGATTCAGTGGCCGTAGTAAGCCTCTCCTCGCGTTTCTCCTATTCATAATTCCAACGTCCATTATTCATCATTATTAATAGATCACCCATGCGTTCCCCGCGCATAACTCTTTTCTGCGTGCGTAACCTTTCTCCTGCATATTAAGCTTAATAAATCCGACTCGGGTAAGAGCGACAGTGTTCCAGAACGGCCGATTATATTACGCCAAACAATGGAGTGCGAGATGTTCGTTTGATCAAACGGGTCATTTGTTGCGCGTATATTGACGTAGGCGTAATAAGTTATGTTTCTCGAAAATATCAGACATGATCTGCGTTGTGCAACGATGTTCCATTATTTGCAACACGTGTCGCGAGACAGTGGCTGGATGTCATCGCTTTTATTATCCCTTCGTCCGATATCTGAATTCGCGAATTCCCGCACGAGAATAAAAGAGCAAATATGTACAAAGATTGTATACTCTCAGTATATGTATATAATCTTCGTACAAGATCCACAACATCTTAAATAAATATTTCATCGCTAATTAAAGTTAATATTATAAAATTATGTCTAGATTGTAATATTTGGAATTTAAATCAGAGACCTTTTTTGTGGAATATATTCTTTCTATTGTGAAGATTTTTTGCTCTTTATGAGAAAACCGCAGCTTATATACATCTCAAAAAATTTTATTCATTTTTGCAATTGTAATTTATATGTACAGAGAACATTAAATCAAATTTAATTAATATCCAGATGATGTTGCCATACAATTTAAGTGTGTATGATTTATATAAGCTATTAAATGAACAATTCCGGGAACTCGTATATATATTAGGCACAATATTAGTATTGACTCGTTGATCTCGTCTTTATATTGCTCGACCGTCCTCCTTCCTAGATTGTGTTTACGTCTTATTCCAATAATCTGCTTTCAAGCAACTTGTACTCGGCTTGTAGAAGGTCAAATTTCGGAATTTATATGATTGAACAGTTGGATAAGGCAACGGTTATACACTCAATGCGTAGTTTAATGGAAATTTATGCGAAACTTTTGATAGCATAATCTGGCTTGTGTGTTTGTATAGATACGGACTATATTCGAATCGAACATAGTATATATTACTTTAATATTTTCAAAACTATTTATCCAAGCTAAATGTTTAGATGATAAAATGCGAATTAATCGAAAAGTTCCTATCCAGATGTTAAGAATTTTCCTAAAGTCTCAATTTGCGAAACAATAACTGTTTTAATATTGATTGAGTTGTATCAATTAACACACTCTTTCGTCGTATTAATGACTCGTAAAGTGTGTTCGATATAATGTAATAATGTAAACATATGTACGAAATTACCAAATTTTGCCGATTTCGATGGAAGACAAACGTAGAACATATGGTTCGCCGATAAAGAATAATTCTTTTTAAATTGTAAATTGTTTTAGCATGCGAGGAATATTTTTTGCTACTGATTTGAATATCCTCGCTACTGTGTATTTATCGCGGTTAGCCCACGTTCGTATTGTTGCAAAACTGGCGCGCGTGCGCATGTCTTCCTTGACATTAAAATGTGCACTTATACGCGTTCCATCGTCAAAGCGTAATATCTCCGCGCCCACCATTCTCTTTCTTCTTTTCTCTCTCTGATCATCCTTTATTTACTCTTCTTCTATCTTCTTCCTTTTTTTTAACGTTTGTAATCGCTGTATAATGTATAAGCGGCAAGTCAAGTGCGCCTTTTGTTCGTGAGAGATGTATTATGAGAAATCACGTTATTTACGTCGTTATTCATCATGCCCTATGGCAAATAAAAATACTAAGCACTCGTAGTTTAGCAGTTTAAATACATTCCCTTAGATTCAGCAGAAATAAACGAAATAAATAAAATTATATTTAAAATATAAAATATAAATTTAAAATTAAAATATAAAATCATATTTATTATAAATAAAACTATATTTAAAATTATTGATAATTATTGATTAATTGTGTATATCATTGATTCTTAAAAAGAAATATATATATATATATATATATTTCAAGCTAAAGCTTATAAATATGCGTTTAGCGCATTTAATTTTTTATTCTTTCGTTAGTTTTGCTGAGCCTGCGCTCTTAGTTTGTTGCTTTTAATACTTGACTTTGTGTGACTCTGAATAAATTGATTCGCATTTATTCATTTTTATATTTCAATAAATTATTAACACAAATAGGCGCTTTAAATCGTGCGTTGAGTCATTTTTTATTAATATACAATTTCTTGACCTTTTACAATTAAAGAATTATTGCAACTTATTTTAGTTTATTATTTTTATAGTTTATTTTTATTTACAAATGTTTTTACTTAAAGATTAATTTCCACAAGGCATTTAGTTTAATCAGTTGTACATTTAAAAATTTGCGAAGATGATATTTAATTAATTTTCTATTAAGGAAGAATATTTATATAAATTATAGGTTGGTTTTATAAAGATAGATTCTCCCGGACGATAACATTCTGGGTATATTTATTATGGTATTTATCGAGGCTCGTTTTAATGCATCGCTTGCCGATACATGATGTTGTATATTGCAATATTTTCTTTATCTTTTCCACGCGATCAAATGTTATTAATGAAGCGAGGCGTACATCTTACATGCTCCTTGTTTATGATCGCAACGTTTTTCTTTCGCGTTGTCACAATATTATACTTAATTTAACACCGGTCTCCTTTTTATTTTTTACGATTAAACGTGTCACGTGTTCGCTGTCCAGTAGATCACGTGTGGCTATCATTATACACATATACATATATGAAATAGGCGCGAATATCATTACACATATATTTCGTTTTATATCTATTTTTATTTGTTGCTCGAGCAAATATAAATTGCACGCATTTGTATTCGTTGCCGTTAACTTTTTTATCTCCTTTTTACTCTTTGCTCAAATTAACTGCGCCTTCTCGTTTTATATCCATTTTACTATTTGGCTTCCTACATTTATTCCCTTGTTATTTTTTATTACTCAAAAATTCATTTTTCAATCCATTTTTTCTTCGAGTGCATCAATGCATTTCGATACTTTTATATGTTAACAAGACTACGTCATAATCATTTCGGATAAAACATTCTGAAAAATTGTATAAATATTGGAATTAAAATTCATAGAAATTATTAAAATATGTAGTTACAGCGATGGTCGTGTAATCATTCTTTGACAGTATTTTAAACTTATAATTTGAGTTAGTTTGGTTAATTACAAGTTAAGTAATTAAACAAGTTCATTTAATTTCCACTTATACAAGAATCTTCCCATCCAAAAAAGATGTAAAGTTGCAATTTCTTATGAGAAATCACACGTCTCTAAAATGTCTTAAATGTTTTTATATCATTTTAAGCGCAATTGCCAGAAAAATAAAATTATGAGAAAAATAAAATGAAAAACATTTGTTATGCAACATTAAGAGTATATCTGTAGCTGATGGAACGAAAATAATTGAAAATAATTATAATAGATATAGTTCTTGGTATCGATTTTATTTTTTGCTGATTAAAATAAGTATCTGCGCACAAATCACACATGAGTTTGATGTTTGATGTGTAAAATTATAGATGTTTATCCAACCATCTAATTTTATAATAAAGCTCATTTAGACATCATATTATTACGATAAAGTTATGAAGTTTTGGCGTAAAGATTAGATGTTTTCTTTATTGTACTATTGTACACTCACTATTAAATCTTTTTTGCATCTGTACATACCACACGAAATCTAATTCTATTCGAAATGTATTATTACATATGAACATTATTTTATCATAACTACAAAAACTATCACAGTATTAATTACATTATTAATTAAGTTTAAAACATATCATTACCTTCTATTAAATCAACGGATATCATAATTTAATATTATAATCTTTTTAAATTCTTATTTTTCCTAAATTTTCTTCGATTGTGTGAAAAATTGAGATTTTTTTCTCAAGATCGAGCATAATAAAATAAGAGACTTGATGGATATAAATATATTTTATAAGAGAATATATATACAATAAATTTAATTGTCTTTGATAATAATTTTTGGCTATTTTTATAATTCGGAAAACAATACGTCATAAATATTAATATTAAAAATCGGTATTAAACTTGTTGAAAACAATGCTGTAGATGCACTGATGAAAAACTCAAAGTTACGTTTCAGCACTGAAGGTTAATCTCACTTTTTTCTTTACTCATTTCACCTGGGTTACTCTGTTAAATTATGACATCAAGAATCAAGTTTTCTGATTGGAAGTAATATGTCTTGTATGCAATGTTATACTTTCACCTGAGAAGCAAGTTTTTTATCGTAATTAGAATGTATTATTTAATTATATTTATTCGACGATACGTATTTAGTTAATACATTGAATGGATTACTGTTAGCAGTTCTTTCGCAAATCTCTTTTTTACGTTAATAAAGTTTGCGAAGGAACTTATTAATTGTAATCGAGCCAATTAGAAATGTATGGTTAAGGCGATCAGATCCGGAAAATTTTTCTTTTGGAGAATCAATATTCAAAAATAATAGAAAGTTATAAACGAATTTTTTAAATAATTATTTTCTTTCGAAACGTTGTTTCATATTTATCGCATGTACTGCATATATAACTGCATTATATTGATCATATAATTATGTCAATAGATTGCTGAGATAATTTTAAAATGTCGAGGCTAATAATTACTAAACGAAAAATTTTGAAAACTGGCAAATCCAGTTGTCGAAGGTCGTACGTTGAAGGTCGTACGTCTTAAATTTTTTGTGCTCTATAGATTATGCATAATTAATGCACATAATATTACATCACAGCATGTTAAAAAAACATTTATTTTGAGAAAATTAATATTTATTATATTAACAGATATGCTGTATATATAATAAATGAATGAAAAATGCAAATTTTTATCTACCTGATACATTTAAATGTTTCTCATTTAACATTTATTATAATCGACACTTCAAGATCGATGTTTCTTTAAATAATTTCGAGACAATCTACCAATGACGCTGCATGAGACGGGTCACTCTGTATATTTGGAACGCTTATGCCGAAGTAAGATGTATAAGAGTGCGCATGTACCGACGTTCAAAATAGGTGACGGCCGTCTAAGGTAAAGGTGCATAATTAATGTCCACCTAAATAGGCGAGCGAGGCGAAAGACTTACTTAAGTGCACCTCACGTGGCCAATTAGGGGCCGTCGAATGTTGGGCGCGGCGAAAAACGGCCCCGAAAGTGGTCAGGCTGAATTGCGTTTTATCGCAAGAGTATCTTTTCTCTCTCTCTCTTTTTTTTTTCGTCCTCTCACCTGTCCTGTCACTTCGCGCCTTCCTGCCTGTATCCTCTTTCTCGATCGTCTCTCACCCGGCCTTGGTAGTCGATACTTATATATTTTTCTTTACCGTCTCGCAGTTTCGCCATCGATCGCGATCACGTGTCTCATGCATGCGTCTCCTCCACATGTGCATCTCTTGTTTTTTCCTTTCTTTCTGTAATACAGAATTGGAGCGTGCAACATAGTTCTCTCTCGATAGGAAATCCTAGTTTGTACGGTATTACGTAGAAAGTAGAAATAAGGATGTGTTCTCTCTATCGCGAAGTTGAAACGCGACTTTCCCTTATATGCGAACTAAGTACGTACCGAGTTATTTCGAGTAACAACGGCCATAGATAACAATCGTATTTTTATCAAACGATTTTCAGTACAAAAATATGCACTTTAGTAGCAAGGAAATTTACTGTGAAATATTGAGTGTCTTATAATTTTTTTTCCAAAGAGAAAATATATATATTTTTAATAATATTTTACGACAAAGTCGACTTTAGCAGGAGATACTTAACTACTGGCTATATCAGATATACATAATATGAAATATTTTGCGAGAAATTCTTATTACAAGACAACATTGCATAAGATATAACACGTAAAATTAGAATCGCAAATATAATTGGTTGAAAATTATCACTTAGTTTATATCTAGTGCAGCTTATAAAGTACAACATTATGCCAAAAGAGCGCAACTAACGATTTCGAAATATTCACTATTCGATTAGGTCATCAATTACAAATGAATACAAAAATATTGGTAAAAATATTATAATGCAGATATTGCGAGAATCATACACGAGGCATAGATGATATAAGCGATATGCGCACGTTGCAAATTTACTATCACAAATTACATTCGTCCAATCGTTAATACCGCATGGTGACTTCGCTACGAGATCCAAAGAAGTGGAATATTGCAAAGCTGATCGATAACATAAGATATACGTGAAATACATGAGATATTGGAGCGGCGGCGACGCGTTAAGCACACAATTCACCGATCAGCTCGTTCACTTCTCGACATCACCGCGCTTTAATGCGAGAACGCTCTAGTTTAACCCTGCAAAAGGAATGTGGCTAGATTTCAAGGTTCGTACCAGGACGTGATATGCACGTGGAAACGCGTGAGAGGTGAGCAATAACCGATCTCGTTGTGATTGAGTAAACCGGGTGCGTGAGCGATGCAGCTTTGCATATTGCATTTTTTCTCCTGCTCGTGTGGTTTCTTTTTTCCTCCTCTTTGTTCCTCGCCGCGCTATCACGCGACGTGACTAAGACATTTTTTTCTCTCAGCTTTGACCCATAAAGATAACGCAGATCTTTTTGCATAGCTTCTTTTATTAACATTCGCTGTGTCTTTAAAATTTCTGGCATTAAATACATTTTTAAATACTAGTTTACTGGAAATTTAAAAAAAAAATAAGAAAATTCAATTAAGTATTTTGCATAGAACGAGCTCTTTCCACTAAATTTATTATTTATTAAAAAATAGTGTTCGAAAATTAATTTTTCAAAATTTGTTTCATATATATATTGTTAAATAATTTTATAATTATTATTATTATTTATTAATTATTATATATTATTCTTATATATATTATAATTATTCTTATATATATTTTTCTGTAAAATTCGCCAGAAAGGTATTTGTCATGCAATGAAGATTGAGGAAGAATTTTTATACGTTCCAGAAATTTGCCGGTTGTCAAAGTTTGTGCCGCTGTGTCCCTTTCGGCAATCTATTTTACGCGATTATTTTGCAAGCGTTGCTCGCGTTGCGTCACGAGGCGCGATTGCGGCGCGTTCCCTTCGCTGTTGAAATCCGGCGCGATCGCTCGAGCATCTCGAGAGATTTGTTTCGATCGGGCGAATCGTCGCATATCGCTCTCGCGAAATCCGCGTGGCAGAAAGAATCGCCTGGTCACTCGTGGAAGCAGGGAAGAGGCCGCGCCTCTGTCAAGGTCCTCGCGTATCCTTATCGAGGGCTCGGTACTTTGTTCCACATCTACTAAATCGCATAATCCGCGACTGGCAACAACGCTGTCTTACAGTGGCACATGTAAAAGTTGCGCAATTCACGAAATCGCGATTACACAAGCGCCTTTCTCCGAAATAATGTTCTCGCGATTGAAGCAATATCTCGGAGCGAAAAGGAGAGAATCTACTCCGATAATGATCTAAATCAAACTTCTCACGGAAGTTCAAGAATTGAGTATTCATATCGCATTTCCGCTTGACTCAAAAACTGTTTTTTATTGATACTTGTGATCTTTTTACTTTTTCCAATTCATATCTTGGTTTGTTAAATGTCCATTATACGTTTTAATGATATTATCTTTGTTGCAATTTATCCGTTACGGTTATCAAAGTTACGAAGTTTGATATCAATATTGACGTAAAACAATGATGTCATCCTTATCGATGCTATTTTTATAGGGAACTGATCAACGCGATCGATCCTTTTATTATACATGTGCGGAGCGAAACTTCACCTGTCAATGTCTCTCGTTTATCGACATGATGTCGGGTCGAGTGCTAAACTTCCTTAACGTCGATGCCTGGTACTTGATACCTGTCATCTGTTTCGTAGAACAGAGATCGATAACTGGTCGTATCGTTTAAACCTATAATGAATTAATCTATAGATTTTAATAATTTAACAATCTATATAAGTTACAGAAAAAAGAGAGATAATGATGGATAAATTTTATTATATATTTGATTGTATCTCTCTTATTTATCTACGCGCATTATATGCTGATTTTTTAAAAAATCACGATATATAATGATAAAAGTAAAACGTATAAGTGCTTAATTAACGATTTGTGTTTTATCAATAAATAAAACTGAAAAACAAACAAGATATGATATTCCATTCATTCATTTATATTAAATTTGCAAGTTGACAATAAATTTATTAAAGTTTATCATATCATATGAACTGTTTTTAATACAAGTTTATTTATTGAAAGCGTTGCGATCATAAATTATTGAATTAATAAACGGAAGAGGGAAGAGTTTGTTAAGTATTTAAAGAAAATCGCGCTTTTTTTAAAACGACACTGTTTTACTTGAGAAATTTATATTGCATGCAAATATCTTTTAACTCATTTCACAATTTTATTTGAAGTATTTTATTGCAATGGATATATATTGTTGTTGCGGTTTAAAAGAAATTCCAAAAATCTATAGGACTTTTTCTTTTGCTTACCCATAATCATTCTCTTACAATCGATTTTGTATGGATATTTATTTCTATTTTTATCTATTCCTATTCATTCGCTCGTTATACGAACATAGCGATTGAAATTGTATCGCGAGACGGTGAGAGTGCAATGATTTGCACATTCTCAACGACCGGGCGCTGGAGAACGTCGAATCGTCGAGATCCATTTTCACTCTCGGTTGCTCAAGTGCGCTCGAGAACTCTAGGAACAAAGAAGATATCAGGTCCTTTTATTTAAGCGAAAAATGGTAAAATCTTTTAATTGAAAAATCAGCACTAATATATTTTTATAAACCATGTTCTCTTCGAAATAAAATTATCCTTATCGAATTCAATTAAAATATTACTTTGCTTTTTTTACACAATAATTTATGAGCGAAAATTAGAGACCAATCAATTAGGTGAATTTATTTTCATTTATATCGAATGACATGGAAAAATATATTTCGATCTCATGATGGAAACAAAATGTAAAGAGAGTAAAAAGAAAGGAATATCTCCCTTTGCTCCTACAACAAATTATCCTAATGCCACACTTTCCGTTATGGATTGAATTCTTTGTGTCTCTCTTGCTTTGTTTTGTTACATCTTACGTGTGAAGTGTGTTTCGGAGAGTTATATTTATCCGTTCCCTCTCTTTCTCTCTCTAATTCTGGTTTCTTCGATGTTGTTCAAAGTATCGCCCAGTATCACGTAGAGTCCGTAATCTCGGCTCGCAACGCGAGGACCGTGATAATAAATAAATGGTGACGACGATAGACGCGAAGAAATGGACCACGGGCGGACGAGAGATAAAGTTCTCTCCGCACGCTTCCCCGATATTGTTTCGAGCGGCTTTGTAGGCGGAACCCACTCGCGCGCGTCCGCAAATAAGTCTGCCTTGCCTATTATAGATACGCGATTACGTCCACATTATGTAGTAAGCCGTCGCGCGAAAAGTTTTGCTCCTCGACACGTTATATAACGAGTTTATATTCCTTTACTGACGCGGCAGATTGACGTTAACATTGTTGTCTTCATGCATTATTTAAAGACAGTTTGGAGACGCTGGAGATTTCGACGGCTGACGATTAATCGCGATCGCTAAAAGGCATTGCGTAAATGCCCTGGATGAGTGAATCGTTCGTTTGCGATAGATTTGTCGTAATACTCTTTTTTTTTTTTGTTCGTTTCTTTTTATCTCTCTAGCGGAGATCTACAAGATTGACGATAAATTCGCGCTCTTTTTAAAGCTCATCACCTGCAAACGTGAGAAAATACTGTTTCACTGAGACTGACATTGTTCTACGCTTCACACTCTCGTTTGCAGGTGAAATGAACCTACTAGTCGAGTGTTGACTCTGCGTGCGCGCCACTCATTAACTTCTCTTATGAGTCAACGAGTCTCAAAAAGCTATTAACCTGTCGCGAAGATGTGCAACGTATAAATGTCGCGAAAATTATTACATAACGTCGTGATAAATATAACAAAAATAGGAATCGATTTATTTAATTATTTCATTTGATTATTGTTTTTTTATATCTTGAAAATATTCAAATTTAATTTTCATTGGGAGACACAGTTTAAGGAATTTCATTCTTCACATTTTACTTCAGTCACGATGTTAAAATATATTTTTCCGTGTTATTTAATAACTAAATAAAACTAGTCATTTATTTTTGCTTGATTCCTTTAAGTTTCGCTAATAAATTCTTGTACAAGAAAATATCGATATTAAATGTTTATATAAAATATACTGAAATAAATATGTAATTATATATTACATTATTTATTAGAAATAAAAAAATATATCTTACGTTTATATTTGAATTTTTGAAATAGCAAATTTTTAAAATATTTGCATATTTTTTTTAGAATATTTACTGGTAAAAGTAAATGCTGCTACTTATGTTAAACAAAATAGTAGTATTTAATTATAAATTCATGCTCTCTACACATATCCGAGTAAACAAACATAACGTAACACAAACCTATCTTGTTAAATGCGGAATTTTCGGTAACATGAAAAGGTTTCATGATATTATTTAACACTTTCACCACCAATGTATCAATGGTGACAAAAACGGTGGTTGTGCAAACGCTAAACGGCGGTGAAAGTGTTAAGCAACTTTGACGTTTCTTAATTCCGTTTAAATCATAAATAATTGTCGTTTCTTGCATTTTTCGACATCTGTAATTTTACAATCATGATTTACGAAACAATTTTACAAAAACCTGTTGCGATTGATTTCATTATATCGGATTATGGGACTAGCAAATATGTTTGGATTTCACGCGCAAACATAGTTTTATATCCAATATCTTTCTTGTCGATGAGGCGGAAAATATTTCATGTAGAAATGGCCTACGATCTGCTTTGCAGGAATGTTCACTCGCAAAATTGGTTCTGATGGCAATAATATCACTTTGTAGCGAGAACAAATAAAAATCTGAGAAAATAGATATGAAGGAACACACGAAGATAGATACGCATCTGTCGGATCAAATGTGTAAGATTATGAACACGCGCGTTTATTGCTCAACAAAAAACTTTCGAAATATTTCCTGTCCATGTGACATGTGTGTATAATCATTAAAAAAGCTATATAAGTCAATTATAGCCGTATCTGTTTTTACATCGATGTAGTATAAATAGCAATAGACATTGGCCTTCAAACTGTCATACTGTAATCGATTATATATATTACATGATTAAGTTATTTATTATTTATTATTTTGATTAAATATCAATATGTTTATATTATTGCAATTTTCACGTTTTCGATATATTTTAAATATATTATATATATGCTATGTTTAATGTACATTTCGCACATTCTATTTCATATATTCTTTGAAATTATATTGTGAATATTGCACTCTCTCTTTGTAATGTTGATTCGGAAAAAAACAGAAAAAGTATCAGAATAAAATGAGAATAAAAGAAAGCTACAGTTAAGTGAATCATATTTTCTATTATTGTTATAAAACGCTTAGGAATGTGGCATTATTTTTCGCTACATTTTCAGATTTGCGATGAAATTTTATAAATCGCATCCAAAAAATTCTATACCAAAATACATCAACGATGATTGATTTTGTTTCTCATTCAAAAATTGATATCGCAACATTTTTCTTCAAACAATTCATATCAATTACAATAAAAGCGCGTACTTATACAGATTTCCTTTAATTCTTACAATTAGCTTTTATAAGTTCCTAATTTTTCTTCAATTATAATTGTATATATAATTAATAAATATAACTAATATACATGTATATATAAAAATATTCGACTAAAAAAATTTCCATACAATTGTAAAACATACGATTAAATTCTTTATATTTTTCAATACGAAAATTCTATATTTATAGATTTTTTTTTTTTTTCGAGATGCTATTTTAAATTATCATTGCACGATATTGCCAATTAAATTAATAATATCAAAATATTGACAATTAAAAATTAATATAAATACATATACCACATGAAATTAAGAATCTCTCTCTTTGTCGAAAGTAAAGGTGCGAGAGGCGGAGGAGGGGATCGCTTCCTGGTTGCTATAGTGTTCGCTTTCTTTGTTTCGTTTGAGAGCGAAATCTTTACGAGGCGGGAAAAAGACTGGAAGTTGGCGCGCATTCGAGCGCTCATCGCGTGAAAGTACAAGCCTAGTTTATCTGACCAACAAAGCTGCAGCATTATGGTTGCCAACAGAACAACCCGATACTTACCGCGAACGTGACCTTTTTCTGGTATTTAGAATAGCCAAGGCATTTGCCGAGGATTCTCTGCGAGGATACTCGCGTTCTCTTGCTCGCCGCTGAATCAATCTTCCGTGACATCCTTTTTCCAGAATGGCATTAATGACACTAATGACAGGGAGGGACAGAGGGGACGAGACATGTGTCATCGCGCTTACTCCGTGAAATTTTTTGGCCGCTTAATCTTTTTGAACGTTTTTTTTCATGATCATGTCTTTGTCCTGCCGATATATGTGTCGCGGATATTTAATAATTTAAAACGCGGGGATTACTTGTGTGTGACGTGCGTACTTAACTGCTCCGCAATTTTTAACATCGCACGTTGACTTGGCGCTTCGCGATATCGTGATGAATGAGAAAATTGCCACGTAATAAAATCATGCTGCAAATGCAAATAATATAATAGAATTCTATTTAAGATAACACTGAGTGGTACTCATTTTCCTGTATCTCTCTTTCTTTTGCAATTAGTCTGTCAGTAGTGGACTATCATTAACACTAGCGATCGGTTGCATAAGATATTGTAATAGTCTGGTCGTTTGTTATGACTCCAACGATTTATATCCTATATATATATATATATATATATATATGTTATAAGATCGATCCGCTTAAAAACTTGGGTTCTTTATTCTTTTTCTACTGAGATTTCTTCCCTGAAAAATTGCTATCATATATTACAATGAAACATGCTACAGCATATTGCAGAGATTTTCAATAGTTATTTATTACTTTATGTTGAGAGGAAAAGTACTCTTAGAAATAAATATATTTTTATTATACAAACGATTCTCTAATAGAAAATTATAAATAAAGGATAGAAAATTAAAAATAAAATTATAAATAAAAAATTATAAATAACATATCGTTTAATAAAAATTTATATATCTATATATTTTATAAATTTAATTTAAAAAATATAAATTATTTTAAAAAGAAATAATATATATATATATATATTTATCCGGAATAATTTTATACGTAAGAGAGATATATTGTAAATAATATTAGAGATGAGAAATAGGAGAAAATATATTAAACGGTGAAAATAATGTGTGAAAAGAGTTATATAGAATCACTGTGCAATCATTAAAGGCTTTAAAAAGGTAGATCATGATTGCGCATACAAGCGTGTGATTCTCGAAAGAAGGTGAAAAAATGTGTACAAGTCGAGATTTTGAATGCCGTTCGTTCGATCAACAAATTGATAACGACGCAAAACTATGCTAATAGACTAAATCGTTGTCGTTCGTGGGATTCCGGCGCAACATCGTCGATAAATCAGTGCTTACGTGCTACGTCGAGGACGTGCATTCACGTAAGTCTTCGATATTTTTGTGCAATGTTAGGTCGTGCAACGATTGCCGGGCTAATTAGATTGAGTGCTTTAATATCAGCTGTACCGACGGTTTTAATTTGGCTCCATTTTTGGCGATCTTGCTGTCGCTTATTTAGCCATTTGAAACTTGACAGGAATAATCTATACAAGTGAATTTACTGTCGTATATCTTAGCTTGTTATATATTTTGATGATATAATAACGCGTATTTTTGCGACAATTGAATTACTTTGAATAAGTCTAATAGTTATTAAATATAAAATGAAAACAAAATGCGTTTTTATTTTTTATATTTTTTAATATCTAGCGGTATGAATATTTCTAAAATAATTTCAACTCCGATGCGATATACTCGATATTCAATCAAGAATTGCGAAATTCTTGTACTGAAAAATATCACAGGGTAATGGGTGGATATGAATTAGTTTCTCGACCATGTATTTGTCGAATGACTCGTGAAATTGCTGAGCGATTTCGCAAATTGCCTCAATTATTTTCAGCCGGCTCCGTCGGGAATTTACCCGTAATTATTCCTTGTCGAAAGAGATTGCAAAATTAAAGTTGACTACGAGATACATTATAATGCTTTATTGAATATTTTGCGTTATTTTTTACAACTTATTATTATATAGCTGATGTAAAATAAAATTATTTGCAAAATTGACAATATAATACTCACATGAGAGAGAGTGTTAGCTATATATTATGTGCTCTCTCGATGTAGCATCATATGTATAGATTTTGGGAGGATAATATTTGATCCGAGATGAAACCATTAATAAACATTGAAATACCAAGTGGAGAGTTCCATAGAATGCAGTCTTTTATTTATATTATTACGCGAATCGTGCTATTTGAAGAATGAGGCTGTTGCACCGGAGATCGTATGTACATCGAAATCATCACGTACGATGACAGGCAAAATGAAACTCGAGGAGTCGCCTTTCACGAAGTGTTTACGATAGTAGAACAAGACGTCGTTTTACTTTGATACGTTGTTTACGGATTAGGCAATCCGGTTCTATTACAGGTTCGTAATAGTTTGAATGAAACTTAAGTTGAGCTCTCGTTTTTATCTACGTTGAATAATTTTACAATTTTTTATTTTGATAGATATATATATATGTTACATTTAAATATATTTCTTGCGTTTTTATAACGGTATAATTATATCGAATGACTGAAATAACAATTCTGTTAGGAAAATAGATGCAATTTACATAATATTAGCATTATAAATCTTTACATAATTGTATAATCATAAATCTAGAAAAAAATGGAAAAATACCAAAATATGCATATATTATTACATCAAATACGTAACAATATAATAAAAATATATTATAAAATATTATAAAAATTATAAAAATATAAAAATTAACGTATTATTTATTTTACTTTTAATAACTGTACATAATAATTACATATTATTGTTGAAATACATTTTGTTGTCGTCGAGGGGCTCAGTAATTAATTATTAATTTGCCTAGGTATATTATTTTATAATAATGCTAATCATAAGCTAATTTAGAAGTCATTAAAAAGCCATTACTTTCAGAACGATTCGACTTGCATTGTCTGTATTGTCACGATGTTCAGTTATGTAACTAAAACATCGCGATAAATGCGTATGACGTTCAAAATATGCGAACTATGTTGGCAATCTGGACAAAAATGCAACGAAACTGTGACAGTGTCAGGTGTATTTCATATTTATTCTTGTAATTACGTCGTGTTATGAAATGGCATAAGTCGGTAATCAAATCGCCGCAAAATTGCGGATATCGCGAAATTCATAAAAGCGTCGTAATTTCTCGCAGTATCGATCGGATTTCTATCTGTTTTACATTGCAATGCGGTTGCATGTAATTTTAGGTTGCTGTACAAGGTTCGCTTGATTAAAGAACGAATAAAAGATCGAAAAAAGAAAAGGGGAAAAACTTCTGTGCATAAGAACGAAGCAATCTAAATTTTCGTCCTGTTGCATTGAGTAATTCCGTGATGTATCACTGCTGCCATTGTTTTGTGACTTTCTCGTTTGTCAGAAACAGCGTACCTCGTTAATGTTACTGCTAGTTATATGTAAGAATATTTATCAGGAATTATAAATCATCTAAAGGGGCCTTTAAAAAAATGTGCATATAGACATAAAGCGTAATTTCAAAAGATAAACTTGAATTTTCGTTCACAATAATTTATAAAAAAGAATTTTTATAAAATAAATTTATATATACGTGAACAAACAAATATTTACATATGCAAATGTCTTCTATATTTCTATTATCTAGTATACAAAATATGTAAATAGAATTCTATTTGAGGAATTTTATCGCGAATTATGAATGTCTGAAGGCTTAAAATAACTTATAAGTAAGATATAGGTTTTGCGATTTGCATTTATCTGATACATCGCGCTTATTTTATGCCGCGTCGAAATACATATTATTCACGATCAGTTTTTTTTTTCCGCTTACGGATTGCCAAGCTCGCTTGGACGGAAGTCTGATAATCGCATATGCGTCAACAACATTCATGCTTGTGTGCGCTGTTACGCAAGCTGAAGTTTTCTACCGTAAAGACCGTGGACCTCTGGATAACTACGAGGCTTCGGTTAATCAAATATACATATTTTCTTATGTCGCTGAGCGGATAAAGAATGACGCATTACGATTATTTTCATCATAGATTCTCTCCATTGATGCTTCCTCGTCAGCTGTTTAAAGATTGCTGTGTATACAGAATTCCTGCGGAAAGGTTCGCACACTTTATCGCAATTTTCATCATCGCGTCGAAAAATTATTCTTACAAAAGTTTGCGCAATTATTAATAATTGATTGAACGTCAAGTAACGAAACTATGAAATATCACGTAACATTTGTAACTCACGGAACCTTCGTTACGTCCTGTATAACTAATTTATCTTTTCTAGCTCAGCATTATTTATATCTCAACAAAATTCTTTCTTTAACAGACCGAGCATTTTTGTAGATATTAGGGCTTTCGATGTGTAAAATGTTCTAATCGCGAACCCCTCGATAATTCTTCAGTCGTCGATACTCTTTCTAAAAATCTAAGAATTGAAACCTCTCTAATATACACAGACATGAGGGAGTTGAAACGCAAGCGAGATATTCACTCACTGCACTTATTGTTTGGTACAAATGGAAAATGTTAATTTTAAGTGATAATTAGATAATTTTAAACATTAGTGATATTTTTTTCTTCTATCAGTAAGTTATCTTTTTCTTTTCCTTTTCTCTTTTTTCTCTATTACGGAAACATATATATGCGGATGTGAAACGGAAAATGCGTTGATCGTGAAGGAATATCAAGACGAGCATGTATGCATACATATGCAATGGAAAGCGGTTGATGATCCGCAGCGGATGCTCTTCGACGAGTTTTTGCTGCAGTCTACCTAGGAATCAATGTCCATTACGAAATGCTGTCTAACGCAATAACAACAGGGGACAAAGCGGAAACAAGCTAGTCGTTTACAGAAAATTTTCTCACAATTGCATTTTCCACGTTTGCTTATGGCTATAGTTGTTTATCGATTTGCATATTTAATCAAATCTCGAGTCTTGTAAAAATTTAATTCTACTCGTAATATTATTGTTGACGTTAAATTTTACAAAAGTTCAGTAACGAAATTTAATTTTTTTCTATGTTTTATAAAAAGTAATGAAATTAAAGTTTCTATGGGACATTTGATAACTTTATGAAAGCTCTTCGCGGAAATATCTTTTATAAAATTGCTGCAAAATTATAGAAGCGGCGATTTATTTTTCTTTAATCTGATGCGCTAATATGAAATTAGAAAAAGAATTTAAAGCTCCTCTATATTTTTATTCTTAATTAGAAACGTGAGATGCATAGTTGTTATTGCGTGCAGAAAAGAAAAGCAGAAAAATGTGAGTTTAATATAATATGAGAAAAGTTACTAATAATAATACTAAAAAAATCAATTGAGATTGAATTAATCTAGTAATTATATAATTTTATTTTATTTTATTACATTGCAACATTTTTAATCACATAACAAGCTATAGTGCAATAAGTGACAACTTTATCACTCGATATTTTACCGCCGTTATCACAGGAAATTATCATTGACTTAAAAATATTACTACTGATTAATTGGTATGTTTCCGTTTCAGATATTTAAATGATCTATTCAACTTTAAAAATATAACACTCAGATTAAATGTACATTTTTAATTTTCTATTTAATGTTTACAATGAAATATACGCAAAGTAATTTTAACAGAATGGAATGATTTTTCTTTGCGTTATTGATTAGGTATTCTTCCATGTTATGCGAACGTCGTGATCGTGAAAATAATTTGCGTGTAACGAGTTTGGTCGCGAGAAATTGCGGCTTGTTTTATAGTTTGTTTGCTAAGCGCCAGTCGTTAACAGACGCTTCATGAATGTAAATTCATCTAATTGAGTAATACATACGGCGGCTTTACAGAAATGAGAAACGTTGCTATTGATTCTTAGAAGGAACGAGAGAGTATTCTTTTTCTTTTGCCGTTTCCTGTCAGCCGTATCTCTCCGCGCGAGTATCAGCTTCTCTTTTCTTTGAAAAGGTCGCCGATCAACCTCGACCAGATGCATCTACTGTTTCGCGACGGTGAAATTATACAAGGCTGTTATTTTACAAATCGAGTTCTCTCTTTCTTTCTCTCTAGGATGTCATTAATGCGAGAAGATCTGCTCGAATCGTAGAGACTATAAACCTGTTTTATGAATTGTTTCGATTTGTTCTTGGATCACACGAAAGGTTTCTACATAAAATATCCGCTCTTCTTCTTTTATTTATACATTCTTCCTCAGTATGATTCTTTCCAAAACCAGTTTTTCTAGTTGCATACTAAAGTAATAATTAATATATTTTGCTTTGGAGATTTATTATCATTTAAATTTAATATATAAGTATGCTTTGAAAAAATGATGGTAAATTTTGTTTACAACTTGTTATATGTGGGATTTTAAGAAGAGATTAACACTTCTCATCGAGTTTCTTTTTTTATTATTATATTATATATTTAAGTATTTATATAGGTATTTATATAATTATTTGAATGTTATTTGCTAAATTTTTTTTATTTTTACATTCGTTGTCAATTATAATAAGATTGTCTCATAAATCGATAAGATAGCAACCAAGTTGGATGTTTAATATGAATTTAATCTTTTAGGAAAATACGTCAATTTAAAAAAAAAAGTATTTAAATATATATGATAAGTAATAAAAAAATATAAAAATATCGCAATGAATATAATTAGACATAAAAATCTTATTAAAAAAACAAACATTGAGATAGCATTGAGATAATTGTAATTTTTATCATAACTTCGCATTGATATTGTTGCATGCACAAGTCATGTGAATGATTAACTATACATTGCGATTATTTTTGGAGAAATATCACTGAAAAAGAATACGAATGAAATGTGACATGTTCTCGTTGTTAACTTCTGACCTTTACGGAAAAAATTGACTTTACGATACCTGGTAGCAATGATTAGAAAAATGCGAATATAAAATATAAAGTATCCATGAAAATTGACGGACAATATTGTTTTATAAGTTTTTTTCCGATACACATCAGTATTATCAATATTATCAAGAATATTTTACAAAAAGTATTTTAAATTTAAGATATTTGAAGTTTTCTGTATTTTTAGAGATGTGCAATTATTATTCTTATTTAAAAAGAACTCGTTAAAATTGATATATATTGTAAAATTTCAAATAGCGAAAGAAAAGAAATATATTTTAAATATGTATAATGTATAAAATTTTAATGAGAGAGAGAGAGAGAGAAATATAAGAGAGAATCTATATTTCAAGAAAAAGTGTGCACTTATTCATTTAAGCCCAAAATATGTATTAAGATACTTAAGGTCATGACATTTATTATGCTCGAATAGTTTCACTTTATATATAAGTAGCAAATTTGATTTTTAATTAGTGTTTTTAATATGCTACACACACTCTCTCTCTTTCTCTCTGTAATTATACATTGCTTAACTGCAATGATTAACTGTCTACATTCCAGACTTAAAATCGCGCATGCAAATAGCGAAACATGGTTGCATCATTTGTGCAATGATCGAAAGAAATCATGCTCGTGAATAACAACAATATCACCAATCTTTCCAAGTTAATGGAAGTTTAAATGTTTATTAATTATAATGTTGCTCTGTATTTTACTTGATATGACGAGATGATAAGGAATAAATAACCTAAAGGTCGTAATAATGTTTGTTAATGTAAAGACAGTAACCACAAGTATTCGAAACATTGATAAACTTATCTGTTTCTGATTCCTCTCTAAAATCTGTGCTAATGATAAATATAATCGTAATCGCATTTTTTTCTATAATTTTAAAAGATACATATTTTAAAAGATATATATTTTATTATCTAAATATTAAAAATATTTAATATCTAAATTTTTAACAAGTATTAACGATTTAAATGAATATTTGAACTTAATTGTTAGAATGTAAAATTGGAAAGGATTTTTTTCAGTTTAAAAAGTTATTTTATTTTATACTCACACAAAGAGAAGAATTTTTTATATATATAAATGCTTCTTCTAATCATATATATAAATCTATTTATATTCCGAATCGCATTTTATAAGGTATCAAAGATGACTTTAGATAGTAAGTAGCTTAGCAGAGAGAGAGAGAAATCAAAGAAGAAATATCATAGGTCACGATGAAGTCACATTTTTAAGCGAATTGTGTATAATGTATGAATAACAATGTTAAAAGCATGAAAGAGTTGAATATGATATGATTTTCTTTAATACATACATAAAAGCTTAATCTGAGGTAGATTTATCATTTATTAAGACAGAGGTATATATGCTTTTAAGAAATAACTAGCAAAAAATTAATTAAGCATTTTTCTATAAAGTTTTTGCTAAAGATAGTTTGTTTTTATACATGTAAAAAAAGTTACATCAGAACTAAAATGCATAAATTGTGGGACTGTATTAATTTAAATAAACTAAATATAAATATTGAAATAAGCCTGTAATTAAGAGAGAAAAAGAGAAAGTACGATGAAGGAGTAGGAGAGTTTTTTTAATGATATACAAATATTCCAAAACATCTTCAATAATGCAATTAATAGCAATATTTTGCAAACGTATTAATTGCTTTTATTCATGAATTAATGTCAATAAACAACGTGATTATGTAACAGAATGACATAATAGTTTCGCTAAATTCAACCTTTAATAGCACGTGATATACAAAACATGAAATTGATTTATATACTTTTATATTTCTGCTTTTATATTGAATTTCCAAAATTATAAATTTTACTTTCAAAGATGATGGGTTAAAAAAATCACTTCTAGAGAAAGTAGGAATATTACTGATAATATTGCACGTCCTATATCATTCTTTCGCATAACTTCACGTGCATATTCACTCACGTGATTTTACGTGCATAGGTATGTGAGAAAGGGGAAAAATAAGAGAAAGAGAGAGAGAGAGAGAGAAGTCGAAAGCGGTCTTGGCAAAACTCGTTAGAATTATGTAATATTGAACTCGGTTCTTAAAGCCGAAATCTTAGGATACGCGAACGCATTGCTTTTAACATTTAATATTTAATACCGTGGTAGTGTTTACGATAGCACGTAATATCTGTCGTGCTTGTTTTGTCTTCATATCCGTGATTCACTTGCACATGATGTTACACTGGCGCGTTGATTGAGTGATAAAGAATATGCTAATGTAGAGCTCATGCTTCATTGTTATGAAAATGGAGTTACTTAATATAAAAATACAGAATAGAAGAAGGTGTATTAATAGAACGGCGCGTCATGTTTGTGCGAATAATACGAGTGTAGCGAAAGAATGTGTAGCAGTGAATAAGACACAAATTTATTTGCGACTAACATCACTTGTCCATCGATAACAAAGATATTTTATTCGTAATATTTTCTCATCGTGCGAAGTCAACGGGTTCTCAATACTTTATGCTTCCAACGATCCAACCATTTTCAATCGTTGTGTAATCGTGAGATAAATTATCATTCCACAGTCCAGCATATTCTATAGCATATTCTATGCTATATCTTATTATCTGTTTTATATATCTAGACGCAAAATGTTGCTTTTTCGTTAATTGCTCGTTAAATAAACTTTTAATTTTTATTATTTTTATATAACAAAATGTCATCGATTAATTCTTGTAAGATTTATCCTTGAAACTATCTATATAAAATGAGATTTTTTTATATTGAAAAACGTTGAAATTAAAAAATCTGTATGTGTCACTTACGCAATTAAAGAATTATTTAATATAATTATACATAATTATTAATATAATTATACATAATTTCGAAATTATTGCAGTAACATACTTTGTGAATATCAGTTTACACCGTTATTGTAGTAATTGTTTAATTTACGTCGCACTTATATATCTAATAATTAAATCATATTGCAAACTTAATTGTTGTGAAGAAACAACTTGACATTGTATGTGCCGTACATATATAATCGTGATAATCTTACATTAATTAAAAGTTAATTATGATGAAGAGTAGGATAAATGTGTTATGATCTTGCAATAATAATAATGATTAAAAGAGAACTGGATAGCTGACTATCGTGAACTTCACCGACGAAGCCAAAGCAAGGATTCGCCTATATAACCTCGGCAAGGTCGGCGCATTTCCTGTAGAAGCGCATAGAGCTCCTTCGGAGGTTTCCCCCTCTTCCGTTCAACTCTCCTTTTTCTCGACCCCACCTTCGCACAGCCGTTCTTTCCTCTTCTTTCCTCTGTCTCATTCGTTTTGTCCCCGCCAACTCGTCGATATGGTGTTGTTTTTCCCTCTGTGTTTCTCTCTTTCTATCAGTATCAACGTGAATTGTATTTTACGAAAATAACACAAACGACCTCGATTTCTGACGTCAGAACTCAGCTTGATTAATTACCAATTTAATGGTTTAGTTGGATCAACTGGCTTCTTTTCATATGTGCGATCTGTGATGTTACCTCTTTTTTTGCCTTTGATGTCGTATTTTTATTTAGAAACGGATTCTGAATATATTTCTTAGAACTTTTAAGAACGGTAGAAATATTTCATTTTCTGTTTCATTGAATAAACTTTTTTATCAGGCTTTTCAAAGTGCTAAATAATGAACGTGAAGCATGTCTCAATTTCGATCTCCACTTATTAAAAATAGAGATAATAAAATACAACAATTTAGAGAGAGAATATTACAATTTATTGTAATTTATTTGTATTTTTTTAAACTAAAATAAAATAACTAAATAAAATGCGTGTGGTATAAATATAATATTTTTATGGATTTAGAAACATTTTTTTTATATATATTTTTAGATATAATAAGATTTTTAGTATAGTATATTATATGCGTTATATATACATTCATAAATATAACATATTACTATTTTACAAAATATAAAATTCCTATTTAATAGATTTTTTATCAATTCCATGTTAATTTAACAGAAGATAAAAGATAAAGTTTTGACATACTATTGTAGATTACCGAAATTTCTCAAGAATTCGAGTTCCATATTCACGGTTAAACGCTTTGTCATGCGATTTAAAACGCGGGTTAAAAGTTGTATGCTAATTTATGATAATCGTCATATTTAATATTATAACTGTTATGTCCTTATGTTGTAAATCGCGTTGCATCACAAAGGTTTAATGAAGTGAAGTTCAAGGATATTTTGATGAATGTCGCAATATATGTATGCATACTTCGCAGAAAGGTGTGCGCGTGAGACTGTGTGTGTCATGTGTTTAAATCATAAAACCAATATAATTAATCTATTTCGAATTCTGATCATCGAAAATAGCAACGTATTCATACACATTGCATATAGATATATTTTATATAATTCGTTCGAAATATGTACATACATACAAGAAATCCTTTTATCTCGACCAGCTTTTTTCTCAAGCCATTTGAGGTGTTATCGCGTCACTATTAAGTTCTTATATCTCTCTCTTTTTTTTAACATTTTCTCTTTTTTCTATTTTTTTAAATCTATTACATTTTTTTACATTTATACATCAAAGAAATTGATTCTCATGCGAACTCGTAAAGATTCGCGATTCAGTCGGATGGAGCAGAGGAAGAGGATTAACTTGTAATTTCTTAATTTAAAACATGCACAAGAAATGGTTATGTAATATTATTAGCAGATTCAAAGTTGATTTCTTCTTTTAAAATTTTAGATATGTAAAAGTCTCGCCATTTTTTCGAATTTTTAATATTTAATTGAAATAATGAACAAATGTTTATTAGATTTCTAAAAATGCTAGAAGGCAAAACATCTCGACTTCAAATTAAATTCCACTTATTAGATCTGAAGATTAATCAAATAACTTTACCAATTGACAATTAATAAAAGACAGCAATAAATTTATATATATTTTTATTCTACGACATTTTACAATACTTCATATAGTAAAGCATGAGTCTAAGTTAGAAACTTTTTTACGTTTATCATGTGTTTACGACCAGCAGAGAATTATCTAGTAGAAAAATAGTTTATGTGGAAAAGTAAATTGCCTTAAAGTGCGATAAATTATATACAAGGGTAAAAAGGGGAAAAAAGGGTACGACAGGGTGATGCAGGAGTGGGACATATATGAGCACTAGTCAACGCACCGAAGATCAATGACCAATGACGTCATGGTTGGTTCACGTTGCTCGTGCACGTGTGCACGTAACCACTCGCGTTACCACACGCGCGTCAGAATTGTCTACATGGTTGCATATGCACATATATCACGATAGCAAAATATGTACATACATACAAGAAATCCTTTTATCTCGACCAGCTTTTATCTCAAGCCATTTGAGATGTTATCGCGTCAGTATTAAGTTCTTATATCTCTCTCTTTTTTTTAACATTTTCTCTTTTTTTCTATTTTTTTAAATCTATTACATTTTTTTACATTTATACATCAAAGAAATTGATTCTCATGCGAACTCGTAAAGATTCGCGATTCAGTCGGATGGAGCAGAGAAAGAGGATTAACTTGTAATTTCTTAATTTAAGAAAACATCAAATGTTTTGTTCGTCACACATTGAGTTTTTATCTCATTATTTTGATACCTAAAATAAAATTCCGACATCTAATCTCAATTTAATTACTTGAAAAGTTTCCACGCGACATTTCAAATATATATAATAAATGTATCTGGATTCTTTCCTGATATTTTAGACTTGTTATTTTAAGAGAAATTTAAATATATCATTTTTTAGAGAGTAAGCCAGAAAATTCATGACATCTTTTCTCTTTTTCCTTATTTTAAATAATTTTATTTCTAAATTAATATACATTTTATAGAAATATATATTAATATATACTTTTCAATACAATGCATGTAATAAACTTTCTTGCATACTCAATTATAAAATGTTGAAATAATTTGTTCATTTTTTGAATACTATACATAATTTATAAGAAAATATAGGAAAAAAGTATACATGTAGATGATATTCTCATCATGTAGATAATTTTCTCCCATGTAGAGAAACCACGTGGACGTAATTTTATACGGCAACCCCGGTGAAAACTGGTCGTTTACGTGTAATTTGCGCGTAGATTATGTAAACTATTATTTCATACCAGTCTTGGGCATCTATGCGCAAACAATAAAGTATGCGTGGGATATCTAAAGGGGAACTCTTCAGGCTTAAGATGTTGCAGATTAGACTTTTTCACCTGCTTCAAAATTAGAGATGGCATTTCGTTATCCCGGATATTTCAGACTTACCTGCCGCGTTTCTCTTTCGTAGATAAAAGTTTGTCGCGCCGATAATTGACGGTACGTTGTCTTGTATATCTTCTTTCTATTTCAATGGCATGTCAGCTTTAATAACATGAGAATATTACTTGTTCGCGTTCCAAGTTAATAATAAGTGAAACACTCAAAGTACTCGAGATACTCGAAGCACAAACATGAAAAATAATGATATTATTAAGAGAGAAAAGCTGGAAGATGTTAAAGAATAGAATAGAGATAAATTAAATTTTTCATAAATTTTATTCCGAATAATATCTTTAAAATGTCACTTTGAATAGAGTATTTTAAATTTCTTGTCTCCAGATAGTATTTTGAAATATTAAAGCCGAAGAAAAATTTTATAATTTTACTATTACTTCACGATTATATTTTAATGATTAGAATACAAATAAATTTACCCTTATTTAGGATTGATTTGGTAAACTAGCTTTTAATACTTGGATTGACATATGTTTTTTTTCTTTAGACAAATGTGCAACATTAACGAATATCTCAACTATGCAAACATACATATTTGATATGTAATTTAACTTGCTGCCAATTTGTGGTCGACTATCTGGCAGTACGAGGGAAACTTTCTACCGCATTGTTTCTCTATCTTTCAATCTGACGTAGTTTACTTAATGTTTTCGACATGGCTACGGTGTCTCATCTGTTTTCCATCGCAACAATATAATTATATAAAGTGCACCCCATAACACACAATAAAATATTAAAAAAAAATACAAGAAATAAATAGAAATTTATATAAAATTAATCGACATTGGATTTTATTTACGATATATTCATACGTAGTATATAATATATTTTTCTTTCCAAATAGAAAAATTAAAAAATTAAAGATACCATTTATGCCAAAGTAGTACATTTTTTTCTTTTCAAGCAGTATCTCATTCAGGCCGATCCATATTTTAATTCTATACATTTCTATACATTTTCCAGCAGTTTCTTTTTTTGTTTTCTATCTTAACCGTGATAACTATTTATATTTATATTTTATCTATTTTTTATTTTCATTTTCCTCATTTCCTTTATGTTTATTTTATACTATTTTATCTTTATATTTCAACGTCTCTTCTATTTCGATCTGTTCATGTGTTGAATGGTGAAACAATGACAAGCGCGATTCCCGGATGCGCGCGCGATCGCGAAATCGAAACATCACCCCTCTTCTTCTTCTCCTCCTCTTTCTCTTTCTCTCTTCCCTGTTTGAAGTACATAACCGCCAGCGCACCCGATGCACCGGCTGACGGTAGTCGGGTGCAACGACCCCCGCGGCACGAAACTGGGACATCCTCGGCTCTTCTGCGATGTCGTCTCCACTCGCGTATACACGGTGACCCCGTTTTCCAGTTACGGCGATGCTCCTACAACCGCATCGTGTCCGAAGGCCGAATATTCATTTCGATTTTCATCCTCCGCCTTTTATTACTAACTCAGTAGAGAAGCTAAGTAGAGAAGCCGCAGATGCCAAGGACTCGGGCAAAAATAGATCGCTGCTCTATTTTTTTGCCTTTATACTAGTACAAAGAATTTTCTCTTTTCTGTATCAAACCTGTGCATTTTAATTATTATTAATCAGAGTCATTGATCAGATTATTTTGTAGAAAAGTTGATTCTTTCTTATTAGGAATTTTTTTAAACAATTTAGCTATAGAGATATTTATCGTTGAAAATTTTTTCCGAATTAAACTTTATTATATATATATATATATATATATATATATATATATATATATATATATAATATATATATATATATAAATAAAATATATAAAAAAAATATTATATATATATATAAATAAAAGTGACGACGAGTAGCACTGCATTTTGATATGAAATTAGACGAAAAGAAATTTAAAGGAAATAGAAATGTTTTTCTAAAAAAATTATAAATTTAATTTCTTTCTTTCTTTCTTAGTCAATTAATTTTTGTTAGAGTAATTTTAGTTAGAGATAGAAAAGTAACAGAAAAAATTCCATATTTTTCTTATAACAAGCAGAGTTGGCCGGAAAAGTTCAGTGAGTGAAAAAAGCCATGGTAAATTCTGCTTTTTACTGTCTCGTATTTTATCCAAGTGGAATAAACTAACAAAAATTATAAAAGTGACTAATATGTAACACTAAATTATATTTATATAATTTTATGTAACAAGATATTTTTGCTTTAATTAATAAAGCATTTTAATCATTATAGTTTCAAAAAATGAAACTAATATAATAAAGTCTTTTTTAATTCAAGTTAATATGTGAAATTTTTAAAACACATTTATAATACATTTAAAAAAATTTTAAAGTTATAAATATTATTAAATTTTATAACTTTTAGTTTAGCAAATTCTTTTTAAGAAAAAAAATATAATAACAGAATTAAAAATTTTTACTAATATAGATCTGATTTAAGTTTACTATTTAATATCTTATAACAAAAAACCAATTTATTTACGATAATGTCTAATTTATTTTTATCTATTTAAAACTTAATTTGTAAAAAACACTCTTAATTGACGAATATTGATAAAAAGGTTTTCTATTTATTTTAACATTTTTAATAGAAAAGACCAGTTTTTACCGGTTTCTTTTTTTCAGGAAAATATTTGTTTTTACCATTGGCATGGATTTTATCCAAACATGAAATTTCGCTACCTTGATAATAAGTAATATGAAATATCACTCGATGGAATTATAATGTAATCGATAGCAATTATAAAATATGTATCAATGATTCTCATCGCATCATATTTTCATATTGCAATGTATTTTACATTTAATTGATTGGTCTTAATCTTGGTTCGAGTTATTCTGATACTCGAAATGATACTCTCTCTCTCTCTCTCTCTCTCTGTTGAAAGAATCTTTTCATCTTTAAATTTCATCTTTTAAATTTCAGCTACTCTGCATAATTTTTGAATTGTTCTCGCAATATATTCTACGAATACTTGAAAGATGCGAGAAGGATGAAATATACCCAATTACGCCTTCTCTACGAAGGAGAGATTTCAAATTGTTTAAGTACACTCGGTGTCCATTCAATCGAGAGAAAGTGGGCGAATTACCGAAGTACTTGTACATGTCGACTCATTCTCTCGACGCGACACACGACGGGTCAAGCCAACCAACGCAGCTATTGACGTTTTTCTTTTCCTTACTTGCACGTCCTTCGTATCGATCGATCCTACAGACATTATGGTGAAATCAACATCCACACTCAGTGGTATTTCCGCATTGGTATCCGCTGTTATGTTCTATATCGAGCTAGTAGCCAGGATAGGTACCTTCGGGCAGTCATAAATCGAAGTTTTTTTCGCTGTTATATCTCGGGATATTTGAATTGATTGAACGGTCGATTATTTGCGCTCATCGACATTGTGTAACACATGACGGGAACATTTCTGCGAAATACACGTGAAACGATGAAATTACACGAAGCTTGTGTCAAATGTATTCTCTGTAGATTCCTTGGTTTCGTTATGTGATAGAAATTTTAATGTAATTTAATATATATGTTTCACTGACAATAATTAAAAGATATGAAATAATGGCAGACTTAATAGCTGAGAAGAAGTGATTTATTTCATTAATATAGTGCAGAATGTATCTATATCGAATTCACTTATTAATTAGTAACTCATTTATATTGTTTTCGATATTGATTAGGATAGACAACGTTTGGATATTTTGAACTCGAGTTGTTTGTACTATTATGATCTGTTTTTGCGCCCAAAAATTATTCGAGATGTCAAAATTCGATCGCAATCGTCGTTGGACATTCAATAAATCTGTGGAAAACGAGGGCGCAACTGGTTGCACGCTATTTCGTAGCACGCAAAGTTGCACCCACACCTGACGAATAATTTATTGGGCGAAATTGCATGCCGGTGACAAGCGCGACTCAGCGTCGCCTACGTGTAATTATTAAAGTGCACTTTTGCATGCTACCGCGACATTTCTTGTCCTGTTGAAGGAAGAATGCGAGTGAAATTTGGAATTTACTCGAGAGTTACAACGTTGAAAGACATTTAAATATCTTTATTAGACATCGATTTTCACCCGCAATTTTTTTATCTTTGGGTGCGTGTGTAGCCTTTAACTAAATGACATTTCTGTTAAAAGGTATTTATATTTGATTTTAAAGTACATTCACTTCTTATCCCACAAAATCATGGCGCTGCAACCGGCTTAACTTCACAAACGGAAAAGTTCCGTAAACTATGCCATCGTTAGCGATATATGAATCACATGCGCTTATAGTAACGTTCTATAGACGTATAATTTATCCTGTCCGCTGTTATAGATTCTATAGCCGCGACAACTACGTATCTTGCGATATTCGCGATCTTACTCATATCTTCCACGATTCTTACGTGCTATTAATTTTTATGGCGCGCATCATTTATTTTTTTCATTGCGCGATATTATGCATCATCATGCATCATATTATCGATTAGTCTTTTTTTTTCATAATGAATTCTACAGTCAATGTGTACATATTTTCCAGAAAAAATTTGTTTTATTGGGAAAAGCAAGTAACTAAAACGTATGTTCTTATCGATATATGATTTTTATAATTTTATTAAATAATTTTCTAAGTATATTTTTTGTTAAATATTTATATTATCGATTAGTCTTTTTTTTCTTTCTTTTATTTCATAATGAATTCTACAGTCAATACGTACATATTTTCCAGAAAAAAATTTATTTTATTGGGAAAAGCAACTATAACGTATGTCTTCTTATCGATATATGATCTTCATAATTTTATTAAATAATTTTCTAAATATATTTTTTGTCAAATATTTATATTATCAATTAGTCTTTTTTTCTTTCTTTTTTTTATAATGAATTCTACAGTCAATGCGTACATATTTTCCGGAAAAAAATTTGTTTTATTGAGAAAAGCAAGTAACTATAACGTAAGTCTTCTTATCGATATCTGATCTTCATAATTTTATTAAATAATTTTCTAAATATATTTTTTGTCAAATATTTATATTCCATCCAACAAAATCGTGACGCGCTCGTCTCTTTCATATTTGAAATCGGATTTCATTCTGACCGGTTTTCTGATTGAAATCGCTGCTTGATGCATATCTCTAAATCCTTTCCATCGAACGCGGATCGATCGCGGAGATACACACTCGATATTAAATTGTCTCTCACCCGTCGCGTGGATCTACCATCTGCATAAAGACAATTACCTTCGTGTGCTCGGGCACGTGGTTGAATTGGCGGCAATTTTTTCTTTCCAAGCCGCACGTTACATACTCTCGTAGTCCGATGTAGGCCAGCGTATGACATTTTTGCGCGAAACAGATTGACAGCGAAGCCATATCCGCGACAAATACGCCTCTTAAATTCTTTAACATGTCAATGCACGATCAATTATTTATCAATCCCTCGCGCATCTTATAGACCCAGACCAGCGTACCAGAACCATGTCCATTCGATGGCACGTGTGCTATAAGCTCTCCTCGTCGATGAGGTCGTCCAGCCGTTGGCTCCTTGCCGCGATCATTGATCCGCAGCTTTCGTCATCTCCCAGCCGAAACGCTTTCTCGCGTGAAAACCGTCGGAGGCGAAGCCAAAGTTCAGGGTCGAAGTGGGTGACGCGAAAGTAATGCGAGGTATCGAGAAACGCGACGGTCTGTTAGCGATATTTCCCGATCGGTGATCTCGGGGTGTGGAAGCGTGTAATCGATTAACCCGCAAGCGCAGGGGTAGATGGAGAAAATGAAAGAAAATTTCGCCATTTACAAAACATGGTATAGTACTATCCAATATTCAGTAACGCGGTATCGCGTTCGAAGGGACTTGTACGCGAAATGGCCTTTGTGTGCGAATATCAGATAACGCTAATATACAAGCGTCAATTGAACTTTACGGATTAAAAGTCAATAATCTCGGTCTTATAAGTGCGATATATCTCTCTCGTGGCTCGCCCTTTCCATAATAATTGAATTCCGTTACAAGTTGTGCGATTAATAATGCAACAAGGCTCGCTCGCCACGATGGGATTCTCGCCGTGTCGTTGCTCGAGCGCGGTAAAATAGTGTTCAGGTTATCATATGGGGAGGGAAAGCTTGGCACACTGAATTCTCGATGCACAGAACGACATGCCAGAATCTGAATCACGCGGAAACGATGCGCTCCGAGCGGAGATACACGAGTCCCCTTCGGACAACCGTATCTCTCCGACTGCCATCGTGCCCTTGTCAACAAGTATGCAACGCCATCGTATGTATCGCGTCGCCTACGCGTTACAGCTCGTAAGACGAGTGATATATGTACTGTCGGATGTATGTTGTTGCTCGCGCGTCCCCCATGCATATCGCAGGACGAAGGATCGAGACGCGAGAAAATGGAGGAATGACAAGATACGAGAGTGGAACGCGAGGATTTTACATTTACTAGAAGTAGATAGATGTTATATCGTGTTGCTTGCACTTATTTTAAATTATAGGTTTTTCAAAGACAAATAAAAGATGAAATAAATTTTCTATTAAAGATAATGACGCGTGGTACACTAATAATAATATACTATCGCAACATACGATAGATTGAGAGATACATTACGAATTTTAAGAAAGTGAATTCTGAACAACACACAAGAGCAAATAAATTAATTTAATAACTTAATAATTTAAATAGAGAGAGTCTTATTTTACTTTGAGTAAACTATATCCACGCTAATAGAATCTAAATTCTAATTTTAATTGCATTTGCGACACACACGATTGAATATGTTCAATCTGTGTGCCAAGAATTACCATAGAGTGTGCGAGAGAATATTATACAAAGACTGGGAGATTGGTTATTCTTCAACGACACACACGTCAGACACGACGCGATTGCGATACGCGAACATATGGCTCATTGAAAATAGTGCATTTCGATCCTCGGATATCTCGATTTTATGGTTTCGTGAATTATGCGCGTGATTGCATTCAATAGAGTTATTGCGATCGCCAATAAAATATATCCTTATCGTGTTCAAAGTGAACTAAAAGTCGTAAACACATACTAAGGAAAGATAATTTAGTTTTATACGTTTATCTTGGGCAACAAAACATACAGGATGTCTCAAAATTGGGACTTATAAACATCTCTTCATTCGATTCGTTAATCTTCTGATTATTTTTTTTGTTATCCTGGGCAATGATTATATTAATTATTAATAGTTTTAGTTTTTTCTTTTGAAAACATAATCTATAGAATATATATCTTTTATAAAGATAATATTAATTTATAAAATTATTAGAAAATTGTGAGAAAGCGTGTCTAATTAAAAATTTTTGATAAGAAGTAAACAATTCTATAAAATTTGATTGAAGAAGAGTAACGTGGAATGAATTTGAAACATCCTGTATAAATAGATATTTCAAAATATTGATAAGTTTTTAACGTCAGCGCGCATAAAAGCCTGATTATATCTTCTTCCTTCATTCATCTTCTAAACGTAATTTTACGATTTTGTTAATAAAATTTCTATAAATTTCTATAAATTATGTCATTAAATAGTGTTATAAACGATTGATAATAAATCCCTGGATTTGTTATGTCATTGAGTGAATATGTTATCAATTGAATCTGCTTTAGCTAAATTCGCTTAGTCTTCTGCAATACAATTATAAAGCAGAGTGCAAAGTCGAGTGTTTCAGGAAAACTGAATTAAAGTTCAGCAGAACTAAATTAAGCTTGACTAAGAAAAAGAGATTACGCGAGTAACGTATGAAATATTTACATTCGTTTATATAACACAATTAAAACTGAGTGTCCACCGTAACGATCGATAATAAAAATATTGTAAATATAAAATGCAAATCAATATTTAAATATACGATAATCGCCTTTTTTTTTATATCGGATTATGTTAGGGTAGCTTTCGATTTCCTTCGCATTAAATATGTATTTTTTCTGCTATTTTTTCGTTTACATATTTTTCGAGAGAGAGAATCAGATTCGATTCGAAATTACAAGTTATATAGCCAAGAGCTACGAATGTACATGTTATGTTCAGAAAGATTTCATATATTTTTTACAAATTCCATATTTTTGATTGTTATTTTTAATCTATATTTTCCGATGGATGACAACTCGTGCTTAAAATAGTAAAAAATGGATTAAATTTTGAATTCTACTTGTATGTGTGAAATCCCACACAAAAGGATTTTACACACACATACACACAGAAGACAAAAAATCTTATTACGATCCATAAAAATCATATAATCCATATAAATCCATATAAATCATATGGGAATCGCACGTGCGCGCATGAATATCTCTTGCACACCGTGTGTGTGCTATTCGTTGACCCCGCGCGATATTTGTCTGCATTTGATGACTACGTCACCGAACATCGTCGCGCAAATATTTCCGGATCGCGAGACGACAGACGAGCGCGATTTTTCCGCATTTTCACGTCGCGCGATACAAGAGAAAGATAGAGAGACTCCTCGGATTTATTGAGTCGTCGATTAGGATTTAATTCGCGTAGTGTGACGATGGAATGCAGATGTTACAAGGAGATGCAATTTGCAGCAAATAATTTGGATTCGAATCTCCCATCGACGTTACCTGATTGACTGCAGTAATTTTCACACACATTCGTCACTTTCCAATCTCTTCACTCGTGTAATTTGTGAACAATCAACGTTTGTAACGTGATTAAATACAAATTTGAAACCTAATTTGCATTTTACTCTGCGAAGTGTCGTTTTACTATATTATTTCCGATTTTTTATACATCATAAGAGATAATATTATGAGATGTAATGGAACAATAAAAATGTTACGCCATGAAATTAGATACATCCTGGAATTTGCAAAATAACAATCAAAATATTTTATCGAATGATACTTACAGATGTCAATACATTTTCTAAATTATATGTATTCTTTTAATAAAAAAAGTATTTTTTTTGTAAATAATGCTAAAAAATCACTTGACGTACACTGCATCTAATCAAAATCACGACAGATTTTGCCGGAGAGACAATAGAAATGCTCAATACATATATCGTGCGACGACAGCATATATTATACGTGTTCGCGGGGGTAAAAATGCATTTGCACATATCGCAAATAATCAGCGCTTCTCGTTTCGCGGCTGACAGGTAAAATAACGCACAAAATGCTCACTATTGACGCGGCGATGAAGCATAATTCCACGCCCGGACAATATCGAAAACGTTCCATCGCGCGTAATGTCACCGAGTTTGCGCGGGATAAAACGGCGTAAAACCTCGGGAGCGCCCCGGCATCTGCGGGAAACCCCCGGCGATAAATAACATCGCAGAAATTTTCCCTCATGGTGGCGCGAACGGCGATAAAACCGGCCAGGGAGAAACATTCTCGTTGCGACGAAATAGCGCGCACGTAAACGCGATTCTAACCAGTTTCGACGTGGGTTGACGACTGCGGCAAAATCGATAGTACTTGGCGCGTCGCCTCGTTGGTCCAGAGATCCTCTCTCTCTCTCCCTCTCTGACACAAAACGCGTAGGTGTCCAGAAATATATATCTGTGTGACGCGTTTATCTACCCCTAACTCACCGACGCGTTTGCATGGCTCCGATACATCGGGTGTCCTAGACGTACAAGATATGTTTGGACCGCCCATGTCTGATTACTTGCAAACTTGACAACTGCTCACTACGTTTCTACGAGTTGCGCTCAATTTAAGCTATTTTCTGCTAACTTATTTTCATTTGCTTTTGGAATAAACAATTGCGTCTTGTTGTGTTTCTATTGGTATTCAAGTTTATACAAGTTTTAATTTCCTAATTAGTAGTACTGGACACCTAATTAATAGCACGTTCAAAAGAGATAATTAGAAGAGATAATTATTTTTCATTTTCATATTCTTCATTATACGTCATTAAGATTGTGAAATTTTTACGTGAAAATATTTTTCCAATATTCCCTAGAAATTCCTTAAAATTGATTTAATTTTTTATTCCATTTTTATTTCAATCGAAATAAGTTAATATCACCATTGTTTCGTATATGTCGCTGGAGACATTTTATTAAAAAGTAGGAAGAGCCATGTTTATACCGTGTCTGTTTACCCTGAACAAGCATAAGTTGCCTTTTCCATCATCATTCCTGATGGAATATCTCGTAAGAATGTATACGTCATAAAATATATATTTGTCGAGTGATTTTAATTAAATGTGCGCAAGATCTTGTTGTCTCTTTTACAATCTGAAATATCAATCGAATCGAATCTCCTCGAAGAGTTCATTGATTTTTAACTTTCAATAAACTGTCTAACTGGCGTTTAAGTATTATCGAAATAATCGTTATTTTATTCATACTCTCGCCTCGAATATACACGACCTAAAGGGAACACCCGACATCTGAGATACCTCGTATCCCGGAGAGTGAAAGAGAGAAAGAGAAAAAACCGAGTCGATTTTACCCTCGCAAACTACAAGCTTCATTCAAGCTTCGGAGCCGCCCCCGCATTCTGCCGTGTGACGTCATAGAAATGTCGGAGCATTCACTACTCGCGCACGCGATGGACGGAGCAGAGAGGAATAGGAGAGAGAAACCAAACGATCTAGGATGCGCGCACACGGACGCTCTGGTCCTGGTTTATGTCTCCCGTTGATGGCGATGGTAGTGGTGGCTGGCAATAGTGGTGGTAGTAATAACGATAGTAGAGGGCTTCGCACTGACTTGCTCTCCTACACACCCCTCGAGTGTAACGCTGGTTGCTGTGGCTGCTATTGCTGCGGTTGCTGCTGCTGCTGCTGCTGGTGCTGCTGCTGGTGCTGCTTCCACCACCTAACCAGTGTCTTGCCGCTCCTCCGCCTTTCACTCGCACGGGCTCAGTTCGCTGGTGTCTCTCATCAGCTGCGGGTCTCTTCGATCGACGCGCAACCAGTCTGACGTAGTATCTGCTTGGTTTGACGTATCTCCTAGGTACATGTCCTGCGTCTCTGAAATGTTATTGTGTCTTTCGCAGATTCTCCATCTGAATCTATTGCATTCTCTCTCGCTGAAAAAAGTTTACGAGCACCTGTAGATCCATAGATACCAGTTCTTTCTCGCGCGTTGTTTCTACTGCGTCTTACGTAGCTTGCTTAAAAAGAATGTCGATCGAGACGAGCATTGTTCGGATGAAACGTTGAACTCGATTCGAGATACATTTCTTGGAAGAAAAGTGACAGGAAGTGATCTTTGTCAAAATGTGCCATTATTCTCTTCTATAAGACGGATTCTGTCGCGAGAAACTTCTGTATCGCGCGCCAACGTTAAAAAGACATTATCGAAGAAAATAGTGGTAACGTGTCCGATGTGCTATTCTAGTTAGAACTCGCTACAGGTGGTGCTTTTTCGCAGTTGTGGTGTTTCGTATTTGGAATACAAATATATACGAGTTGAAAATTCGCTTGTTCGCCAGTTTGTTATACGCGATCATTTGCGTATATTGCGAATAAGCGAATAGTATTGCTTGAAGATACAACGGTTTATGTGAGTAATAATCCTTCTGTTATGATACACGTCTGACACATATTACACGTGTAAAGTTACTTTATTGGAGTTATTATTTACGATTTAAGCGAGTTTTTGAATGCATTGCGTCTTCAATTTATTGCATAACTTTATCGTTTTTACAAGTTGTATTATTTAAAATAATATTAGTACAAATATTGGGAAGCAAAGAAAGAATTAATGCATCAAAATTTTGGTTTATTTTTATTATTAATGCTCAAAATTTTGTGGAACATAATTCTACATAGAAATAACAATTTAAAAAAATGTGAACAAATTTCGAAGGTGAAAATATGTTGAATGTTGAAAATAGATGGAGTGAAAGTATTATAGGAATACATGTTTGAAAAAACGCCGCTCTTCCGCGATCTCTTAGACTCTCATGTCAATAAGCAGTAATAGCAGCTTACTCAGCTTGTGTATATGATCAGTCAAAGACATATCCATGACCTTGTGCGTAGTATCTGATAGAGATGATAGTCAGTTTTGTTGTATTAAAGTGTTGTCCATCATCGTAATGATACCGAATGAAAAGAATTATAAAATGTGCGCATTTATAGTATAGCAATCTAAATTGGCGAAATAATTTATTAAAAATAATAATACAAGTAAAATTGATAGAGATATGACAACATTATCACTATCATTATTTTATTTTATTTAGAGAATTATAACATTTATTTATAGTACTCTTAATCATCTTTATTTGTAATTTAATACATTACTTCAAATTTCTTGATATTAATCCTGACATGCGATTTTCGCATCAAATCAATGCCATCTTTCTCAGGCATCTCATCAAGTATTGAATGTTCTAGAACTATCTTTTTTATTTCTGATCTTTGATTGTTAGTGCGAAAGCGCCATTCTTTTCGTCAATTGTTAATTGTTAATTCTATGTTTAATTATTTTAATTTATTTAAATTTCATATTATTTGATTATAAATTCGAAATTATATAAAGAATAATCTGCTATATATTTTTATTTAGTAAATCTGGTTCGGGATATAAATATTTTCTATAAAAGAAGTATATCAGCATCTAAATTTATCATCATTATCTAAATTATACGATATGAGGAAATCTGATAATAATCGATGGATTGTTTTTGCCGACAAATGGGCGCCGCATTAAAGATCTATATATTTCAAAGCGGGATACAAGTTTCATTAAGAATGACGTCACTATTCATTGTGACAAATAATAACTTTTATTGGCACTTTTCTTAAGAAGAAAGATCAATTTCAAATTTTATAAGATTAAATTCGTTAATTATCGTTCGATGTATTTATTATATTTCTTTTCGATACTTTAATACGACGATTACAGGAAATTCCTGTATTTTCAATTTAAACAATGTGACTAAAATTCTAGTAATTAACAAAAGTAGTTACGAGATATAAGTTTTATTACGAATGACGTCACTATTCATTGTGACAAATAATAAGTTTTATTGCCATTTTTCTTAAAGGGGAAGATCAATTTCCAATTGTACAAGAGGAAATTCATTAATTATCTGTCGATCAATTTACTATAATTGTATTTTCGTTTCGCGTTTTCGATATTTTAACGCGACAATCGTCGAAGATGCCTGTATCTTGAGTTTCGAATATAATTGAAATTCTAATAATTAAAATAAAAGTACTATATAATAATAAAAGTACTTGAACACACATTGAAAAATACGAGAAACTTTGGCTTCTCTGAACGGCTCGGATGCACTTTATATACGAAAGTCAATAGCCGAGGGTTTCGAATGAATAGCTCGCGTTGCGCACCCGGACGTAACCTCGTGGCATTTCTCGCTGTGCACTCGTACACTTTGAGCACCATGACATAGATACTCGCCGAAGGGCGCGCTTGGTGATGCACTCGTTGGAAATATGCGAGATGCGAAAACATTTTTCACGTTTACTGACCTTTAACTCGCGATACATTTTGGGGGTCAAAGTATAATATTATTAAAACCTCAGATTTATTAATAATATTAGAATACAAAGAGGGAAGAGAAATATCACTATTGTTTATATATATTATATTATATTATTTCAATTATATATTTATCAAAGATAATTAATATGATTTATACATATATTATTTGCATATTATTTATACATATATTTATTTGCACATATATTTATTTACTTACATTTTTGTTTTTGTATAGAAATAAATACAACAGTTTAGGAAAAAAATTATGTATTGTTTTTAAAATTTTTATTACTGTCAAAGATTAAGGTACAAATAGTGTATAATCAAAAATATAATATAAATGATAATATGAATTGTTTAAATAAATTGAAAATTTTAAAAGAAAGATTGTTTGAAAAAATTTATTTGAAATTTTCATTTTTATTAAAATTTCTTAGAATTTATTAGACAATTTATTCATTCAAAGAAATATAAAAAAATATTTCTCGCATTTTTTTAAATTTTATAAGTATTCTTATATAAATGTGACATGTAAAATTCTTTAAAAAGTATAATCTATTAATATTTTGTTATCTCTCTCAAAAAAGATCTCAATATAATCTAATTTCTTTATATAATCAAACTCATAAAAATAATGTTTATAATATTATTTAACATTATTTATATTTTTAATAATATATTTAATATAATTAGCTGATTGTTTGCAAGAGAGAATCGCGTAAAAATCTCCTTTTTTTGTGATTGTTACAGTGTGGCTCTCTGGAGATCGGCGAGGAACGCCAGCGTCGGGTCGCTATGATGGAGTCGCTCTGCCAGGTGAACGGCAGTAAAACCAACAGCATCAACAATGAAGATCTTAATAACGAAACCAACAATAACAGCACTAATATTAACAACAACAACAACGACAATACCCACAATAATAACAATAACAATAACAACAGCAACAACAATACCACCGATTGCCCGGATCCTCAGCAGAGATTGGCGGTGCTGAGCTTCGAGCAGGTCCGCCGTCTGAATGATGTGATGAACGAAGTCGTCAGCATACATGGCCGAGGAAACTTCCCCACTTTGGAGGTACGATTGAGGGATCTCGTGACGGTGGTGCGTAGCAAGCTAGAGACCGATCCGAGCAACGGGGGCGCTGGCATGAGGGTACGCGATATCCGGTTGAACGGCGGTGCCGCCTCCCACGTGCTGGCTACCGAATCCCAGCCCTATAACGACCTGGACCTTATCTTCGCGGTCGAGTTGTCTAGCGGCCGTAATTACGACAAGGTCAAGGCCGCGGTGCTCGGCTCCCTGTTCGACTTGCTGCCAGAAGGCGTGAGCCGCAAACGCATCACCACATGCAGCCTAAAGGAGGCCTACGTGAGCAAGATGGTGAAAGTGAACAATGATGGCGACCGATGGTCTCTGATATCCCTCGGCAACTCCCGAGGTCACCGGAATGTCGAGCTCAAGTTCGTCGACTCGATGAGACGACAGTTTGAGTTCTCCGTTGATTCCTTCCAGATTGTTCTCGACTCTCTGTTGCTGTTTTACGAATGCAGCAAGCTGCCGATCGCCGAGAACTTTTATCCGACCGTGGTAGGCGAGTCCGTCTACGGTGATTTCCAAGAGGCGCTTTACCATCTGCATAAGAAGCTCATCTCGACGAGGCATCCCGAAGAGATACGCGGCGGCGGTTTGCTCAAGTACTGCAACTTATTGGTGAAGATGTATAAACCGTCGCAGCCAGATTACATCAAGACCCTCGAGCGATACATGTGTTCGAGATTCTTCATCGACTTCCCGGATATAGGACAGCAGCGCTCTAAACTTGAAAACTACTTGTGGAATCACTTTGTCGGACCCGAAGAGGAGGCTCTCAAGTACCAGTACCTGATGCTGTTGCACAGTGTCGTCGAAGAATCGACCGTATGCCTGATGGGCCACGAGCGACGGCAGACGCTCTCCCTGATCCAGAATCTTGCCTACCAGGTGCTCTGCCAGGAGCAGCAGCAACGGCTGACGAGTCATCAACAAGCACCGCAGGGTCCTCCTGCCACCTATGTCTACGCCAACGGCTATTATTACGCGCCCGTGATACCCACTGCGGCGTGTTATACGTGCACCTGCAACTGGATGGCATGTTCGTCGTGATGCGACGGCATCGACGATAACGCCGTACCCGCTGCCGACACTACCGCCATTGCTATGGCCACCACTACCACCACCACTACTACAACCACAACCAGCAGAATCGTCTCCGATTATTGCGGCGTTGATGAGCCCAACCACATCGATTTCTACAATCATGGTTGGTATCAGAAATACGAGTGTGGGATTTATTATCTTTGCACTTATGGTCTTTGTTGTCCTCTCGAAGAGTCCGGAGATCTCTGTTGCGCTTATGGTTCTTTCGAAGATCCCGCGAATGTGGAGGACAAGAGAAACTACATCGATCACTCCAACGTCAAAGAATCTAAGCTTCTCAGTTGACGTTCATCGAACGGATGTCGGAGTAATGCAAGCTTTAGATGCGGAGTGATGTAGAAATGTTCAGCGCCGAGAATGATCATCAGTAAATGCGGGGACAACAAAACAGTGGAAGAAGGCGGCGTGTTCGGACGGCGGATGTATAATATCGTCGATGATAGATAAAAGATAAGCAAGGTGAACGTGATGCGAAGTTTCATCGCGAGTCTCCGGCCTTCCGTCGCGAGTGTTGCTCTTTCTAGGCACTCGTAAACACTCTCAGTGGCAAATGCTGCAGCGAAGTTGGGACCAAACGCTGGTACCGGCTACGATTGCGGCGTAACAATTAATAGACTATAAAAAACTCTGAAAACAATGTGTTGTGCCTACAAATAAAAAGAAAAAAATGGCAGATCGAGAGACGTTTGAAGAGGATTAAGAAGATATGACGGGAGAAACGTTCCTCCGATTCGTTAAAAATGGACAAAAGAAGCATAACAGGAAGGCAAGAGGGCTTTGGATTAGCAGAACGAGTGCCGTTTTCACTGATGAAGCGATTATTGAGTGAACAAATGTCGGCATTGTCACGGAACGATTATTGTCGATGGACATCGACGTTGTACCACGCGGATTCTGGACGACGCCGTGTTAGAGAAGAAGCTGGGAGAAAACCGGAAGACACGAGAAGATTTCACGGATCTTTGTACAAACAGGAGGGAAAAGAGAGTCGAAAAAAAATGAAAAGTTCACAATTTACGATACGCGTCCCTGTTTCAAATTTTTTTTTAATTGTTTTGTTTTGTTTCTCGCAGAACCGATCGCATGCCGAATAATCAGGGGGGGCGAGAAAAAAAGAGAAGGGAATAGAACGGTGGGAAAAAGAAAGAACACGTTGCGAGCGCGCGGCGCGTTTTTGTGGCTACGGAATAAATATCTATATATATATATATATATATATATATATATATATATATAGATATTTAAATATACAGATATATGTATAAATCTCTATGTATAAATAATTAATGTGTGGCTGTGAACACATTTCATTTAGATACTGTGTATAACGTGATAAGATTTAATTCGAGAAGATGATGTAGCGGCGACACGACCGAAGAGGAGTGCGCCGAACAGAGAGAGAAAGAGAGAGAGAGAGAGTGAGAGACAGAGAGAAAGAGGGAAAAGGAACGAGCAGAGAGTGCGCGAATGAGCGAGAAAGAAACGCGAGCCGTTTCTTTCTCTCATTTCTACAAGAACGCGGGCGATATATATATATATATATAGATATATAAACATACACACACGTACAGAGACGCGTGCATTCACATATCTACGTATATATTGGACGTGTCTGACCACAACCGTGCTTTTCTTGGACGATAAATATTACATGAGTAGTAAAGGATGACGTTTCAAGAAAAATGTGGCTGCAATCGCTTTTTAATGGGAGATGATTATAAGTCTCGCCTTCTAAAATCTAATATAATTGTGTAACCCCGAGAAGAGCAACGACAAGCTTACAAAATAATTTGAAAGTTGCGTTATACTACAGCAGGAAACATTGAAAGTAATTTAAAAGTATCCAAGTAAACACGTTTCTAATATTTTGCGACAGCAATCCAAGAACAAGAGTCAATATTAAATATTATTAATGCATCGTTCTTTTTATACATTCTAAAGTACACTATCATTGTATATCATTGTTTAGACAATCGCAGCTCACATGATAGTTCCATCGCAGGCAAACGTGAGGATTTTGATTTTCTCCTATTTAAAAAGAAATTCGTCGCATCTGTCAGATTTTTTTTAAAGCACTCGAATTACTCGTGCATTATTTATCGTTGGAAGAAACTATAGTTATGAACGACATCCGGCATACAGAAAAGTAATTCTAGGTCCAATGTTTGCACGGTTTTGCAGCCTGAAACTTGCGGCGCGCGTGGTTAAAGTAAGACAAGCAAAAGTAATGCTGATGAGAAAGATTGTGGAGGAAGAGACGTACGAAGAGAAATTAGACGAACGAAAGAATGAGATAGAAGCGAGGGGGAAATCACTCGAGATCAGTCTGTATATACGTCGAATGAAGACACAACTCGCGTATGATATAAAGATGAAGAGTGACTTTCGACAAGATTCTTCGCATTATCGAAGAGAGAGACGACGCGAACGCGTTAATATCTCGAATCGGCCGATCCGTTCCGACATTAACGAGCGCCCGATCTTGTCTCGTAGCGCGGGGCAACGGTTTGCATAACGTTGTTTAATAGATATCGTAAATATTTAATAGAGCCCCGAGCGTCTCGACGACGCACTGATGCGCACGTGCGCTTATACGTGCACGAAGGCCGGCGTCGCGCTCGATTCCTCTGATATATATGCGTTTAAATGGTTATATGTATACACGAATATACATATACACATGCACAGCCCTTACGTACGCTTTTCTATCTTCTTTTCTTTTTTTCTCTCTCACTCTCACTCTCTTTCTCTCCTCCCCAATCTTTCTCTTTCTCTTTCTCTCGTACACCCGCGCGTACGTGTGTCCTCCGTGCGTATCCGTATCGACTGGTGACCCCGTTAGTTAGCTCGCTCGCTAACAGGCCTCGTTTGCCTCGCTCGCTCACTCTTACTTTCAATTCGCGAGCGAAAGTAAAGGCCTAATAAAAAGCCCGCAAACTGGTTTTTCAGGTATATCGCGTGTTAATGCTAAGGAGATCCAGCCGCCGGCGCAGCCGGAGTGCCTCTATTGCCGGCCTATCGCCTATCGCTCTACTACCACCACTAGGTCCCACTGTTGGTCCCTTCTCCCTCTTCCTGGAGGCCTCGTATCGAGGCCGCTGACGCTCGATCGCACCGCGACGACCTATTCCGCGCGTTGCCCCGCGTTGCCTCGCCTCGTCTCACCTCGTCTTGTCTTGTCTTGTCTCGTTTCGTTTCGTCGAGGTTTTCCGCAAACGCGAACTTGTAGAGTTAAGCATCTTTCTAGCACGGCGGAGCTTTCATTCGTCAATCGACATGAGGTATCGCAAATTGCTGTCGGATTATTTAATACGCCGTGTTTGTGGTTCGATTCTAAACTTTGACGAAATCCTACATGTAGGATGCTGGGTAACGTAGAATGAGGGGAAAAATTAATGATTATATAGCAAAAAATATTATTATATATATCAGATTGTATAATAAGATAATTAGGGCGATATGAGTCTAAATTCTTTTTGTACAGCTATGTTTATGATCGTGTTGATTTTCGTCTTTTTTTTCTTTTTTATTATATCTCAATAATATTTCGATAAATAGAAAAAAAACACTTGTCACTGACGGTTCGATGTATTTCGTGTGATGGGAGATACTTACGCGGTGACCAGCGATTTCGTATCATGAATACCTCCTAGCGAGCTCTTTAATAACAGTCTTTAATACAAGTTAACCGTGTTGTACCGTGTCTCCTCTTTTGCGTCACATCCGAGCCACTCGCGGTGCTCAACGGTCGAGGAATTAATCTACGATGAGTCCGAGATGAGTCGACTGTTGGCAGAATTAAGCCTTCCGTTGTGTCTGTAAAATATAGCGAGTTCGTCAAGCGCATTCGGCTTTCTTTCCATCGCTCTTAAATAGCGACGTCGAATGAACTTGCGAATAATATTTAGCGAATATTTTTGTATAAGTTGTTTCTTTCTCTCGAATCATGTTTGTTTTATGTATAACAAATATTGATGTATAACAAATGGGTGACTTGTTTCAAAATTTCGACTTAACATCATGTAAAAGATTTTTATACCGTCACCTGTTACATGTGTACTTTGATTTCGTGGCAATTGAAAATATGTATTGTTGGAAAAAAATCATAAACAATGCAACAAATAAAGGCTGAAAGAGTTACAATTATAAATCACAATTAGCTCGTAGAATATTTAAGGTGGCAGTAAGAAGTATAAGGCTGATAATAATTGAAACTGCAAAATCAGTATCAGCGAATATTTTAGCACTAATGTGTTATTTAAATTTTGTTGATTGATGTATCGTTTTTATATGTGATTTATTTACTTAACCGTTTCGTGTTAAAAAGAGGAAATTTAGCAATTATTATCGGAAGTATTTGCTCTATGTAAAGTTAATTCGAGATTTATATAGAATATAGGAAAAACGCGTTCTTTTTTTGTTAATATTTTGTTAATTGTATTATTGTAAATGTGCATCTCTATTTGCGAAGGAGAAATTTACACGGATAATTGGAAACATATATATACGCCAACTTATTGAAATAATTATAATCGCGTTTACGAAAGTCTCAGGATTAGCTGTCATGATCAAGGACACACTGATTACGACTCGGTGATAAACGGACACTAATTGCAACTTGTATACTATCGAATGTGTGATTACATCTACAGTAATAAAGATAATATCGAGCATGAATTAATAAATATGATTTTATATCTACGCGAAAACCTCGACAAACTTGCGGTTAATCAATGTAAAAGTTAATTTGTTATTAGATTGTGCGTTACTCAAAATTTAATATGTTAGCGAAGAGGAATGAGAAATGTGAGTCGAATAATTTTTTTTCTTGTTTTTATATCTCAGCAACATTTTAATAAATTTGTACGTTGTATTAAATGTAAAAGTTAAAAATTAATACACATGTACAGAGATATGTGAAAGTAAATATATTATGCGCGTAAGAATATGAGATTATAATTTCGTTAAAAAAAAATACATAATAATAATTATAAAGAACCGTGCCGCGATCTTCAGGTTGCATATTATAAAGAGAGGGAGAGAGAGAGAATAAGAAAGAGAGAGAGAGAGAGAGTAAGGAAAGAGAGAGGGAGAGAAAAGGAAGAAAATACGGCGTCGACAACATTGTCATAATATTTAGGAAACATAACGACATAAACATATTTCACGGCGCACACGCGTGCCGGTTGTCGCGAAATCAACAAGACGCAAATAAAAATCAAGTCAGGAATGTCGCACGCATTTTCACGCGCGGACGTATTATATAAACGCACAACGTTAGAACTCACATTTAAATCCATACATGCGAGATGCAAGACGCGGAGCGAGATGAAGGGCTTCTTTGACATTTTCTCTTTTCAATCAAGCAAGTTGCAGTGAAATATTGGCGATAACCGAGGCGTGCATTCTTAAAAAAAATGGCTTGGAACACGAATTTTGAGAGAAAAAAATACATATGTATAAAAGTTACAAGCTTTTTGTAAACTTGAAGAGAAATTCGCAATTTATAAAATCATTCGTGTTCCAAAAATGATGCGTAGTACAAAAAATAAATTTGGATCTAGTCTGCAAAATGCCTTCTTAGAATACAAGCCTCAATGGTTGTTGCACTTGCGCGATTTCTCGAGTCCTGCGAATCGAACATGGCAAAGAAGTCCTTCATCCTCTTAAGAACTGCTTCCGTCAATAATTTCTCTCATTGCGATTGTCTTTCGTTGTCGATCGAGACAGAGGCCGAGTTTTCACCAAGCGCTTTTATAAAATCCACGGTTGATACGTAATTATGTGTACCATACATATATATACATATATATCTCTTGAAAGATATGGAGAGGACACACACGCCCATGTTACATTGCTGTTATATATTTTACTACAGGAAATGCGACATACATTAATGAATTTATCTCTCTGTTAATATATGTAATGCCTTAATGGAACGCTATAACGTAATTACATGGTAATTAAAGGAAACTAGCACAGCCGCAGGAAGGAGAAGTGTATTTAAAGAATGCTACTATCGTCTTTAGTGTTTACTAGATTACCCGTTATACGATTTTTAATCCTTTAGTAAGTCCTACTACGCGCGAACAGGAGAAGAACACACGATTAGAGGATGCCGAAGGACTAGAAACGATAGAATGTCCGAAGAAAAAAGAAATGGATATATATGTACATATTTCACGTACACGTCGATAGAAAAAAAATATATATATATAAAGATGTATATGTATATGTATATATAAAAAAAAAACCTATACGTCCAGAGTCGAGTTAAGAATAGCTTCGGGCAAACTGGAAACTATTGTCCTAATAGAGGGCGAAACAAGGAAGCCCCGAAACAATCGATTGATTGTTTCGATTAACTCGCCTTCCTCAACATTTTCTAACTTCATTCGTACGCAAGTATTTTTTTTCTTTTTTTTTTTCAAATATGAGACAACGTCGTCGCGCGCGAGACTTAACTCGCCGCTGGACTTGTCCGCACGTCATGCATACGTGTGTGTGTGTGTGTGTGTGTGTTTGTGTGTGCACGCGCGCGCGCATGGCGTGTACACCTTGCGTGTGTGCCTACGCGCATCCTCGTACCAAGGTAAACATGTTGCCTCGTTTATATTATATTCGACTGGAAAAGAAAGAGAGAACTGCGTGGACCCTTTTGCGTCTTTAGGATAATCCCGATGGAATGCGTCCAAACGCGGAAATCGCGCATATATACGCTCGCATACATATACATACGTACTCGAGGATCTTTCGAATCGACGTCGCTTGGAATCTGTGAGAGATAATCGATGCTCGTGCCGGCTTTGCGAGCTCACGCATGGAACTCGAATCATTGAATAATGAAGGGATAAAAAGTAAAATAATTTAATTCGACTAAAGAGTGTGATGTTAATAGGGCTGATAAATTTGATCCACTACGAAGCGATCTCAAAATATAAAGCTTCGAAATATTTTTGAAATTGGTTGTGATTGTATATAATTAATCATTGACTGTGTGTTAGAGTTATCATTGGAGAGATAGATGTATATGAGACGTAAATGTATATCGTAAGTAAATATAGATATAGATTATAAACGAATAAAAAAATTTGGAAAAAGCTGTTAAAATCTCTCACAAATAATACGAGAAATTAAAATTACTAATTTTCATAACGTTAGACTCGGGATTGTATAAAAATAAAATATGAATTAGTCATTAAGCACTGGAACAGCGACGTCGACTTGATTCGATTCCCGACAGATAAATAATTATAATAATAATCGTAATAATAATAATAAGGCCTCGAAATCAACAATATTCTTGCCTCGTCCGTTAATCAGAAGCTACAATATGGAGTTTTCTGCTTTCTCGGATTGTAAGATGGTCTGAATCCAGATACTCCGTGAAAGATCATAAGACTCGTATAAAGTACGTGTATAATAAAAAGGCAACGCTATTTTTTGTGGCTAGATTATATATAAGATGTAAAATAATAAGAGAAAAACATTTTACGGAAGCTAAATTCTATCGATCTATAATCGAAAAGTGTGAGAGAAAGAAGGAGAAAATTATGTTGAGATAAAGAGTTGATATGAATATTAAATTGCGAAAAAAAGGAGGGATCTATCTATGTATAAATCTAATCGTTCTTTTCTTGTACGCCGTCGCCGCTCTGCGATCGTAAAACAGATTGGCTAACAATTGTAAAATAACTGACTCGTCAACCGCGAATAATCGAATAACGTCGTTTGATAACATGTAATTTTGCGCGCGCCGATCATTGCGGATTTAGCCAATAAGATACGATCCGCGAGTAGCGATTAGTGCCATCGTGAGCGGCGAGCGAATCGAGATTGCCTTGTGAATGAAATGTTTAATTTGACAAGTTGAAAACAGGATGAAAATCCCAGTGAGCCGTTATAATAGCGTACGTTACTTAGCGCGGAGTCGCACGCGTAGCTAATTAGATAATTACTACTGCAAATTGTCGGGAAAATATGTTCGGCGCGAGCGTACCTTTAATGGTCGATTCAATCACTCGTGCTAATTGTTCTAGCGAGTATTCGGGTAGTCGAGAGATGATCGGTGAATGATTCAAGGTTTGATTGTCCGAGAAGACAATTTCAGTATTGCCTTCTCGCGCAAATTATCCAAAAAACAATATGAAATAACTTTCGTTCAAAGCAAATATTATTTGTCAAAAATCGTTTAAATATATTAGTAATATAAATTTACAGATTTATTATTAATTAGCGATTTTTAATAATTTCTAACAAATTAAATTGATTTATTTGTCGCATCGATAAATATGTTTTAGGATTGATTCTCTTTTTATCTCGATTTTCACATATTTTTCTAAAAGTTGACGTTTGAGATTAATAATGTACATCAAATAGTCCGTACTACTCGCTACTTGAATGCTCGCGTGGATCTTATCAATAAGATAATTGATTCGCGTTGCTTGATCCTCTCATGCCCGACCTATCAATCTCGATAATCACGCGTCAATCATGATAGAACGGCGTGCTATAAAGGTGATCATGAAGCATTGCTATGATTCTATTTGTTTGCTGGATTTCAAGATAATGAGAAATCATGATAAATACCAAGTTCGTTAATAACAATGACACATTTTAATTAACAACAAAACAAGTATTCTCTTCAATAACATGGTATCGTAGTTTTGATGAAATTGTAGTGTCTCCCAACTTTCATCGTTTGCAATTAATATTCTGATGTATTATTCAATTTTCTAAGGAATTATATATATACGTAATATATAAAAGTGATAAATGCTAATGTTATTTGAGGCGTGATTTCTCTCTCTAATAAAAATTTATAATAAGAAGCACAATTTTTTTCAAAGATCTGATATCTTCGATATTACAAAAATTCGATATTAACAAGTACTCCAATTTCTAAAGTATCAGAAAATTAATCCCTTGATTTTCGATACATACTTAAGAATTTTTCAATTAATTGTTGTGCATTTGATAAATTTAATTTCCAATGAACATACCCTTTTTGTCTAATTATACGGTTATATGCATAAATCAAAGGAATAATTCGTCATACTCTAGACTTCGATGCATTTGCTTCTACCATTGTTATCGTTTAACTCTGATATTAATAAATTCTGATAAAATAATACCTATTCCGATAAAAATATACAATTATATTTTTTTATCTTTGATCAGCAATTAATTTTGATATAGATTATATTTGCACTTTTCTGTAAATAATGAGGTATATCTCCGGTTTTTTTCAAAATCAGATTAGACATGTAATTCAGAAACATCACACGATACCGAGTTATCGAAGATAACTCTAGCGAATAATTCCAAACTTTAATGTGTGTGACACTTGTTCTAGAAAATTCCAATAATTTATACGCAAAAATTACGCGGCATGAGAGGCATTTAATACGCGTTATGACGGTAAACATTGACGTTAGAATCGGATTTTTCCGTCGATAGTTCCTCGGTGATGCCAGATACTCTAAAGATTTAATTTTTTTACGAGCCAAATCAAATCTCTCGCGGCGGATCCAAGAAAACGGTTTTCACCAAGAAAATTTTAAAAAACAATAAAAAAAAGAAAAAGAAAAAATATAAAGAATACGCAAGAAAGAAGGAGAGCGCGAGCGAGTGCGAAGAGAACGAACTTGTACGAAAAAAATTTTTTCTCGGATGTTTACACGATAACTCTTCTCTCTTTGACTTCTGGTTCCTTAAGAAAAGACGAGTCGAACAAATGGCGCGTTCTTGATCTGGCATCACTAACGAGGAAGTAAACGGCTCGATCCTCCTCTTCCTCTTCCGGAAATGTACACTGTTTCCGGTCGCTCTGAAACAATCGACTCGAGAATTATCAGGCCTTTCCGTTCTCGTCGTTTCTGCTCGACGTTAATGATCAATGATGAACTGAAATTCAATCATCACGTTCTGAGATTTCTAAATATGTTAATATAAAAATATGTTTTTTAGCGCCACGCGTTTTTCATTACATCTATTTTTTATCCATATAATATTGCGGTGAAAACTTTGATTTTTCGAGTCGGGATTGTTACAAAAAATGACGTTAATCCACTTGATATTCCGCGACTAAAAATAAATTCGAAATTGTTTTTATAATTCTCTTAACATTTGGAGATACAAATGGAACAACGAGAAATTTCGGCGGCAACAATATTTCATGATTATCTGTGACGCACCAGAAAGAGAGAAAGAGATCTCATCCTTCCAACCATCCATTACAATTAAGTTATTACACTGATTAATAGCTGCAGTAGCCATTACTAGTGGCTCTGGATGAGTATAGTAACCGCATTATGGTTCTGCGTGTTCAAACCCACGGTTGCCGCGATGTTATGTTGTAGTGATAGCAATATCATAATGGTGCGACACAGAGGGAAGCTATTGTAGCGAGAAAATATTGCTGCCACTCTCGCTGTCGTTCTTTTTTCGATAATTAAGCGGAAATTCGTAAAGAAATGTGTATCGATCGCGGAATTTTTTCCAATCTCTACAGTTTAATCCGGAAACTGGTGATTTGCGGATGGTAACAATCTTTGATCAGTTCGACGGGATCATGCGGCAAAGAACGGAAAGACCTCGCGTGGTTCCGGATCAGCGATGCCGGAAGTTGGTCTCGCTCTCGATGGTCTCGAGATTTCTATCTCGACACCTGGCGATCGATTAGAGCGATCACGAAGCCGTTAACCCAGGAGGATCGCCCGTGCTCCTTTTTCGCGCTTTCCCTTTCCCGTCCCGCGGTATCCTCTTTACTCGAACGTTCCTCTTCGTTTCTCGTTCAGTCGTTTATTGTCGGTTTTCGTCATCCTCCTCTCCGTATTCTCCTCGCGATCGACCGGGTCGAGGAAGATCGATTCCAAGTTCACACACACGCATGTACAAGTTATAAACGGCACATACACACATACACATATACATGTAACACCGATACAACGTATTCACATACGCGAAAAGAAAAACAACGACGCACGCATATCGCGCGTACGGAATTTACGATGATTACTGTTAACGAATGATTTACTGGTAATAATAATTATAATATAAAGTTAACATTACCCGTTTGTATTTTAAGGAGGATATAAAATAAAGGGGGAGTTAAATGAAAGTGAGAGAGATAGAGAGAGTATGAAAGAAAGAAAGTGAGAGAGAGAGAGAGGGAGAGCTATCTATTTCGTGCGATATCCGAGTGCATAAGTGGGCGCCAATTTGGTAAATTTCTTTTTTATTTCTTCTGACTTGCCCAGAATTATATATTCCCATATATAAAAATGTTATAAGAATACCTATAAAAAGTGAAAATAAATATCATGTAAACACCGAGAATATAAATCACGTGTCATTTATACTCTCTTCATATTCTCTCCTGTATTTCCTTTCATATAACATTTTTCTTCAGGAATATATCAAATATATAATAGTTTCTTATTCCTAATCATATTATATATAAATTACAAAAAATAAGATCATTTTTGTCTCTAAAATGTATTGGATGATTAATATTCTAGATTGTATGACTTCAGCGTATTTAAACTATATCAAATGTAGAGGTACATAACATAATTTTTTCTCATCAATTGAATGAATTCTATTTTAACAAATATTCATGCGCTTAATTAGTCAAAATATTTTAACAGTAAATTTCAGAAAAAAATACTGATCATAAATATTGATTTGGCGAAATTTCTTTAACAATATTCAATCCATTTTTCTAAAGAAACTTTTTATTTATATAGCTGAAAAAGCGCAATAATTATAGGATATTTACATATAAGGATAGTTTATATATAATATCTGTAGAATATATATATATAACAATTAATATTCGAATACATAACGGAAACTGAAAATGAAGTTTTTCAAAAATTCTTTGCTTGTAAAAATCGTTTGGTAAGTCTGGAACTTTGTTGAGAACGGAAGGATTAAATAACTTCGCGTCATTAATGCCCGACACATTGAAATAGCAACTATTTTTTTTTTATTCGGTCTGTAATATCTTTAGGTAATATCCGGTGAATCTAAAATACTAGAATTATATTTCTCGGGCAAATTTTACCTAACAATATAAAGATCAAATAAAAAAAACGACGCGATAAATTAGCAACTTGTTCAATTTGCCAAAACAAACAACGCGTCCTCGCAAATTCTGTGATCGTCGATTCGGTCCGTGATTTTGAAAAATTAAGGGAATCCGTTCTAATCACGCTTTCCGCTCGATTGGTCACGGCCACTTTCGACCCCCCTCCCTCCCCCTATCCCGATCAATCGCGCGATTAAGTTATGCATTTATCGTTTTCATTTTTCTTAGCCGCGAGCCCGCGCAACTCTTAGACGGCCCAACGTTTGCACGCACAGCTGTGAGAAACTAGTAGTTTGTATGAGATAAATCGGCTTCTAAACCGGTATTCGAAAACGAAATCCCGTTTTATCATAACCCGTTACGGTAGCGTGTAATTAAACTTGTTTCTCTCGTGCCGCATGCGCGGCGGGGGCGGGGGCGATTATGAATTCAAATTGATCGAAAGTACAATCGTGTCGTGACATTCACTCGCGACAGTTTCGTAATAAGCGCGCGGCGGTAATTAATTTCAATATATGAATTGTTTTATCCGCTCTACAACCTCCGCGCGTTGCGTGCGGATACTCGCGCGTGTCTAGAGGCCGCACGCTAGATAAAATAAATAAAACCTTCGCCGGCCCGTGTCGTGTGACGCAACGCGTGTCGAATAAATTTCTCCTTTGCACCCACGATTTCCCGAATGCTGCTGTGCATTTGTTGCCGGTTGCGTAAGCGCGCCGCAAAATTTCAAATGCAATCGTGTCGAAACGGAATGCTAGATCGCTCTTTAGTTGTACTTTTGTTTTCTCCAAGGAACGAATGAATTCTTTACGAAGCCACTCGATTCTTGGAATTTTTATCCTCATCGCTGTTACAGACTGCACATTTAATGTTTTATTTATCGCCAGGAAATTGCTTGTCGTAAAAATTTATTTCTAGTGTTCTCGCTATTATAAAAATGCAAATTGATATTTCGACCCTAGATGACTGTCTTATATGTATGCGTTATCGGTGGAGATTTCAGAAAAATATTTATTACATAATATGCTCAAAATAAACGTTATATTTAGGCTATATATATGAACCGGTTTGTTTTTAGAAAAAAAATATCTTTTATATGTGAGTATCCGCGCACACACATGTTAGCAGACAAAAGTCGATATTTGGGTGTGTCTAGGTCACTGAATTAATTTAAATCCGGATATACCTCGAATCTCATTGTCTTATTCGTAAAATATCTTTCATCTGGATATTAATAAAATAATAAGAAGAAATTTCGCGATGATTCATCTTGATAATTGAAGAAATTTTACCACGTCTTTAAATCAGAAACGCGCTTGCTGAATCAATCTTAAATAATTGCGTAAAGGCAGTATAAAATTTAGATGTAATAATGTTGCAACACTCGAGAAATTCCGCATTCGATCGATCGAGTGATAGATTTTGCGAGATCGGAGATGATTGCCTGATCGGACTGCCTCATTGGATCGATCAATCTCTTTATCATAGTGAGTCAATTTATATTATGCATCTCGCTTTGAATTGCATTTTTGTATCCACTGCACATTCTCCTGAAATTCTCGATTATTCAAGAATGCTGATCAATAATCAGATGAGTTTTATAAGAAGATGATCGCGATAGAATATGTTAATAGTGTCCCCAATTCGCAATTAACGCTCTTCCAATTTAAATGTAGACATAAATTCAACAACACGAATCGGCAGTATCGAAGAGATCTATCAACGCATAGTTCCATATTATTGAAGTATTTCGACGTAAAAACATCCGGTAAGAATTTATAATTATTGGAATTCTTGTGTAATTTATGATCGCGTGATTCGCGAGCTACCACTTTTGAGAGGCTAATTACTCCGAATTTCTCGTTTAAAAATATAGATTAATATTTACGGATATATTCCACGCATCCTAAAACAAAAATCGGCTTGCAATATCGAGAGAAGTCTCTTTTTGATATTGAAAATGTGAATAATATAGCAAATATTGGAGAATTGTATTTTCATAATTTTGCAGTATTATTTACAGAATTATATGCATTTATATATTATAGAATTATATGTATATGCACACAAAAAATATGTACATTGGACACAATTCTCCATTTCACATTATTTATGCAATGTAGAACTATATCTATCATAAAATGAATAAGCGCAAATATTATTTTTACAGCACGATCGGACTCGACACGTCGACAAGCACAATATCTTATCTGTCCGTGAAATATTCAAGCGGTCGCATAATGTAGATAAGTAAATGGACAAGGAGACTAATTTAGGTTTATCTTGAATTAGCACGTGGTCTTCAAATTCTCAATGGCCGATCATCGTTGAATTCGGCTGCGCGCGATCACGATCGCGATTACGCAAGATCGACGAAAAGTTTCAGCTAATATTGCGACATCGCGATAGGTTGAATTCTCCGTGGTCAGTTGACCCACGGAATGCGTCCGCGTGCAATTCGGACTCGCAAAATACGCGTTGGCATACACGCATTTGCATAAATTGCGAGCGATATCGGGTGAGGTGCTATTGCAAGTGAATTTCGCGTAACCGCAAAGGGGATCTAACGAGTTGACCGCGCTATCGATAAAACAATTAAATGTTTTCATACATGGGACGGAATTCGTGTCGCCTCTCTCATGTGTAATGACTTGACCGCATTTTGTGTGTGCGCGCGCGCGCGTGTGTGTGTGTGTATGTATGATTTTTTATATCGATATCCGATAAAAAAGTGGAAAGGAATAATTATATTAGATTAATTGTCGATTTTGATTCATAACAAAATTAAAGAACTGTATATCTATAATTTTATAATAGCAATTTTAACAGAAAGATACACAGTTATATGTTAATATATCTTAACAGTGTTTTATGAAATTTTTCTGTACAAAAATATCTCTGTGAAATATATGTGTATTAGTCATAATAATTAAGAGTATGAATATGTTATTGTATACTTCGATTAAAGAACTCTAAGAAAACATACGTCTGACTAGATTATCGTTATCACAGTTATTGTTATGAAAAGAATGCAAAGCACAAAATTAAGAAATGATCAATTGAGTGAGAAAAAATGATGGATGATTTTGTATTGATTTAATATCGTGGCAAATATATTAATGTTTCTTTCTTATATTTGCGGAGTACGATGATTGATTAAATGTACAAACATCGATGTTTGTACATGATATGCGTTTGATCATTTTTATTCGAGTTACGTTCACTGATCTTTTATTAATCACCTGCAATTAATTATTTTCCCCAATAGATAAGAGCAAACGCATTGCATGATTTATATTTAAATCCTTTCTATGATTTATGAATTTAAAGGATTTTTATTAGACTTTTATATTTTTATAGATTCCGGTTTGGTTTTATAAAGATATTCTGAACTTAATCGGGCGGTTTTGTGAATATTTATTTTCGTTCACAAATTGACCACCAACATTTTTACGCGAAGAATTTAGCGAATTTCGAACCAGCATGCTTTCAAGCGTATTTACATTGGCCTGAGAGAAATATATTTACGAATTTTTAATTTTTTATAATTACATTGCATATATATAGGTAATCGATATGTCATTATACGCGCATGCATACATATAAATTTTATTTATCACAACATAAATTCTACTAATAAAATATATAGATTTTAGTTATAGATAATTTCTTTATACAAATATAGCTTTTTTATATAAAAATATTCTATTGTATATTAATACAGAAACATAAATCTCTAATTAATATCTATAAAGTTATAAGAAAACATTTAAAAGATATTTTAAGAGTCTTCACGTATCATATACACATAAATATTTCCTCTATATAAAAGTTTCTCTTGTCTTTATATTAAGATATTTTATTATAAATTTTAATACCAGCTAATAGCTCGCGTACATCTTTCTTGCGTTTAAGATATTTAAATATAGTATCGTGCGGGATATATACGAATAATTAAATAATGTACGCAAGTGTGTGTACGCAGAGCGGTCGCGAGAGTGCATCGGGAATGGTACTTTTGCCGGGATACGATCTTTCCACAACGCTTACTTTTACTATCATCCTTCTGCCTTTCTCTTATTTCTCCGTTTATTTTTCTCTGTGCTACAGGCTACGCGGATTTATGACCACCCCGACATCTCCTTGAAATTTCTAACGGCCGTAACGATCGGAATGTCAATTGCAGATCGTCGGATGCACCGGGAGTGAATTCTACTTTTATCTCAAAGTGCATTTTACGCCCCCGTTCTGTTTCCGTCAGTAATGTTATTTTTATTTACGACCGACGTTCCTTCTCTATACTTGTAGGGTTGCATGATAGTTAACTTTAGCAATCAGTCAATTATCTATAACACTTAAAAAAACTATTTTCCGTCTGCCTTTCCAGCAATATATAGAGCGTTCTATTTGTGTCGGATTAAATGGTTATAAATATATATTATAGGTTCTTAAAATAATTTTTATAGAAGACTTCTTTTATAGAATGTTTTTAAATATTTTAATATATTTATAAAGTATTTACTTAATAAAATATTGAGATATTCAATAATTTTTGAGATTAATTAATTTTGAAATTAATTTTAAAAGTCAAGAGATAAACGAAATATTCTTCTTTTAATTTGGTTTTTTTTTTAAGATATTAGATATTTAAAATTAAAAAATTGTGTGTTGTAAATAAAAAAATTGATTATATAATATCTAATATTATTAATAAATATTGTTTTACAAAATTAGATTTATATTGTTGATATTGTTACGGTTGAATAATGAATTTCTATTTGCCATAAATGAAAATTTAGCGTTTAATTTCTTTCTATAAATCTATTTTTATCATTTTTTAGATGATTGTGCGATTTATTTCAGATTTAATATTTTAAAAATGTTATTTCTAAGAATTTCAAAGTATATCACGTTTCCCTTCGCATGATTCTACTGTTATATGTTATTACTATTATATGATTGTATTATATTTTTTGTTGTTCCTCTTTCTTTCTCTTATTCTTTGTTTCCTTTTTATACTTACCTCTTCATAACTCGTCCGGATGATCTCTTCTGCAACCATTTCTCTGAGATAATAAATGTCACTTTCTGCGAAGCAGCGCATTTTATCACGTATTACATCGATAAATCAAAGCAAGCCGGGATCTTTCTGATTGATTTGAAACTTTATCTTCGGTAAAAATTGCAATTTTCCAGCTTGCAAGTGAAACAGAACTTCGTTCGCATCGATGTTAAGATGTATCAACGTCCGCTTTAGTTTAAATAGATTCCTTTCTCTTCGAATAACACTATTTGCACGATTTTATTACGTACTTTGTAATCGACTCGCGCGATAGAGATGTATCGAGCACGTTTATTTTCTCCTTTCTTTCTCTTTTAAACGACATTTGCATCACTATTCTTTCAGTCGCATATGTAAACTCAGCTATTGGCTGCGATGGCAGAATATAACTCTGTGGTTTAAACTTTCAAGACAGATTTCGTATTATTTTTTTACGCGAGTCCCGCTTGCACAGCAGGCAGGAAAAACGTGTGTTTTGCCGAAGTTGCAACAGTTATGTTCTTATACGATGGATGCATCGATGCATAGCAGAAGTTGCGAGTAGAAGCCGTATTTTTGTTATGTGACATAATCGTTTTTATTTTAAAAACATATCTTTGCAGTTTAGGCTATTAATATCAATATTTTTTATCTTTTTACATATTATATAATTTATATTATACACAATTTTTATCGATTAAATTTTAAAATTAAAAAAAAGTCTTATGAAATATACGATATATTTATACAATATTTACCAATTCAATCATTACATGACAATAAAATTTAATACATGATTAAAATGATTATTATTCTCTCTCTTTCTGTGTTTTGATAATTAAAACTAAGATAATTCTATAGCTTGAATTTTTGTAAAAGAGAACTTATATTCTAATCGGCAAAATATCAGTCCAATTATCGGACGAATCATGACTCTGATGTGATTCATGAACAAATTGAGAAGTCAACGAACGGGGTAGCGCAATGAATTAAATTGATTGAGTATATAATGGAGATAAATTGGAAGAGCATCGAGCCGAGAGAAAGAGAGGGAGAACGAGTCGCGGCGCACCACGTTTATATAAATTCGTTTATATTGGCTCGGACGAATCAAAAGTGCATTTAAAAACACCTCAATCACGAAATCGATCCAGATATTAATTTACTCTTTACAGCAGCGATTAATTGCAAATGATTCGGTTATCGTTATCCAAGCGTAAAAAAACAGCTTGTTGAAATGATCGATTGCCAGCAGCTGTATTTGACGAAAAATATTCGTAATTTACATTTTATTTGATTAGATCGTCCGAGTAAATAAATTTTAATTCTTCGTTTATTTCATATCTGTAATTATTCGATTTTACATCCTTAGAATATTGGCAACATGTGTGTTGTCAATACATATTTTATTTTGAGAAAGACTTTATTATTACAGATTTCAATAAATCTCTGTATACTTCTTTACACCTGAAGCAAATAAAATTATAAATTTAATTTTTTTTTCAATTTTAAATATATTTATATACACGCATATAAATTATTTTTATATAAATTACTTTTTTATATTTTTCCGCTCTATTTCATTGTAATGTAGTCAGTTTGGTAATTCACGCTGGTTAAAGTATAATATTTTTTCGCGTTCCTATACATGTTCACTTGTTGTTTCGAGTCGGTCGCCCCGACAATCAATCCGCTGAGGCATAAAAGTGCGGAGTACCCGAGGTGGATGCGAGCGACACTGTACGTTATAAGTGGAGCGCAAGGACGTTGTATATTGCGAGTCATAAGTGTATCGATTATTCACGCAGCCAGCACCAGGCTCAAAGCTGCGCGGGAAAATCCATGAATCTCGATCCGCTGGCGGATATTAATATTTATAAAGACATCGGATTGATTTTAGACGACGCGGAATTATACCTACGACCGCGTCCTTGTCGCGATCACACACGGGGTTACATAAAATCATTCGAGTAACTATGTTGCAAGAAAGCCGTACATATCACCCGGCACACGACGAAACGCATTGAATTTTTTATAATTTCGTACAGCACGAATCGCGTCGAGAGATTATGAGGAATGTCCCGGGGGTTGCAACATTTCATCTATATTAATTCATTTCCTTTTTACTTTACCAATCTCTTTTCGATCGAGTTTCCTTTAATAAATTAATATGCCATATATGCGTGCGTGTGTATTTTTTCGAATTTCTCTTCTTAAATAAAAGATCAATAGATAAAACCTTTTTAATATTTGTAATCATATTTATATTATTTCTTTTTATGTTTAATATTTAAAATATATATATACATACATATATGTGCATATATATAAAGTATTTTTTATTTTAGTGAATTTTATTAAAATAAATATTAAATTAACAGAATCTTTATGTTGTAATTGCTCGCAAGAGATATTCCATAATGCAAGTAAAGCTGGCTTCCATATTCAGGTTTCGCAGAAAAATCATTCATGAATCAAATAATCTGTCAAGAGAAAATCTTTTAAGCCTGAGAGTATAAGATTTAAAGCGTAAATATATGAACAGAGATCTCTCAGTCCAGTGTTGTTGGATGCGTGTCTCTCAGGAGCGATATCTGCCGCTGGTCGGCCGAATGCAGTTTCGAACTTCATGTAAAAGTGAAAGGGGTCTCATCGCGCGTCCTTGATAAAAAATTTAGATTAAAGATTTCTCTAGTCGGGGCATGTCACATCACTCAAGATTACGTTTAATGGACTTCCATTAAATTAAGATACCTTCGGAACCTGTGCTGCTGCGCGCACCCGACCGGTCTTTGCAGTTTCACAACACAACTTTGCAGTTTCTTCGCGAGAGCAGCGTGTAAGCTAATCGAATCATCTCTTGTGAACTCGCTCGTTTATTACGGAAAATCGTTTCTCTATTTACTTTGTCACAAAGTACATCGTAGATTCATCATTCATTACGCGTAGCAAATCTCCTCGGCGGTGATTGGATCCGGTAAAATTAAATGTGATGAATAGTTACAAAGTAGATTACGCGTATATATGTAATTCTGCATATGTGCATAAACAGATATCTATTATAATTATATAACTTATTATTCAATCATACAGAATGCACGCAAAATTGTTATTCATTTTGTTTCCGTAGATTCTTTATAATAAATTTAAAATACTATTAGTATTTCCTGCCCCAAAATTTCTTAAGTTTTAATATAAAATAATCTTGTGCGTTTTTCAAACATTTTCGACAAGGAAAAATGTTGATTTTTCAAGTTTGTCAAAGAATATGTCTTTTTTTTCAAATACTGGTGTCTTATGCTAACATATGTTGTAATTACACATTTATCATTATTAGCAAAAACGGTAGACATAAATTTACTATAACATGATGACTAGACTCTGTATTTAATCGATTCGTCGTATCTAATGTAAATATTGAACAGCTAATCTGAAAAACAACTTCGTTAGTACGTAACATTTAATCACATGATATGAAATTTATGTTAATTAGAATATTACTAAGCGCGCACTATATGCGCGTATTTCCTTACATTATATATTATTTAATAAACTGCAATTTAGAACTCCAAAATTTAAAAAAAGAAATATCTCTTCTCAGAATATGAAAACTTGGCGTAAAACGATAATATTAAATTAACTTGTAAAATTTATATTATTAATTTATACTTGGTCAAACTAAGATAAATATTTATATTTTTTAAATGAAAGTTAGAATTCATATACGAAGTTGCTCCAATCATTGAAATTAATTTAAGACACAAGAAGAAATTCAGCCTAAATTTTTATAAAATGTTATATTACAAAATGAATATTTCGAGGCGGTAATAAATTAATTGTTACACGATATTTGGCTATAATATTTTCCTCGGTGCATTGTTAACGCAGTCGTCTTGTTGTCATTCGAGTGACATGATTCGAAAAAGTAGTGCGAAACATTCTATTGCCGAGCTTTTTTTCTGATGCGATTGCAACAAATATCAACAAGTATCAACAAATATCAACAATTCTCTATAATTATTATAATTAATGATTAAATACTTTTCGTTAATGACACAAAACTGTATGCAACAGTACATTTTTATTAAAGCATACATTGTTTATTTAAGTAAAAATCAAAATAACAGGGATTATTTGTTTAAATAAAAATCGAAGTAATAAAAATAAAAATTATAAATTGTAAAATTTTGCTAAAATAAAATGATAAAAATGTTATTTTGTGAAATTATAAAAAATTATCTAATTAATTACTTACAATCTTTATGATCTTTGATAAAATTATTTCTGCGACGATGTTTAGAAAAAGAGTCAAAAATATTTCGATGCTTTAAATTTTTTGTCGATTTAAATATAATTTGTCATTCGGATTGCGTAATAAAACATAAATTGCAATTAAAATAATTAATTAAATGCATCAAGATGATGAAAAGTAGGTTTACAGTTTAATTTGTATATAATTAAATTGTTAAATTATATATAATTAAATTGAAATTCCAGAAACAGAATATTTCGCATAAATTTATTCTATATTGGATTATAGTGTTTCACGGCGACAATGAATTAATTTATTTTACATTTAGCGCTCATTTTCTTACGATATATAATGTACTGTTGTTTAACGCAAGATTTATTTGATTGAAATCTCTTATATAAACAATCTAATTATATTTTTAAGTGTGATCCGCGAATATTTATATTTAATTGTCACACATATATTTATTTATGTTAAAATGCGATATATATAAGTAAAATCTCTCAATTATAAAATAAATTATACGCTAAATTATATTACACACACAAAATTATATTACACACACAAAATTATATAACCCTCTCAATGGGTACTTTGATGTTGGTGGGAGAGCTCAGTAACTGGAAGATTTATCCTGAAGGGAAAGGTAATACCCAAATGACTTGTAATAATATTTTGTAACTCATATGTAATAAGTATTTCATGCATTATGCACACATTAGTATATTGATTTTCAGTATGTCATGAATAATTAGTCACATTTTCGTGTAATATTTTGATTTTACTCCGATAATCAGTTAGATTTAAATTATGACCAATTATTAGTAAGTAGGATCATCCTTGTTTCCATTCTGTCTCTTGTCATACACGATATAATACCATTATATTATGTCTTTGTATGTAATTCGCCAAACATTATGGCTTTCTTTTTTCCCTACATTTTGAAGACATATATGGTCTGAGACAAGAATCGAGGGACAAATACGATTCATCCATTGATTTCTTTTATTTCATGCTTATAACTTAACTTTTGCTTGCAATTATTTCGTCGATTCAAAATGGAATCTTCGTGTAATATTGCTTCTGATCGTAGAATTCGGAAGTATCAATGTGTCACGCATAATAAGTTGTACGAACTTTTTACGAGTACAACATGTGAAATCCTGTGACGATCCTGACGATCCTAACGATTCTGATAATCTAAGAGGAGAAAGAGGCATCGGACGTCGTTGAAACAATTCTGGGGTGAGAGTATTAATTATATTATTTGTATATTAATCATTATATAAATTGCATATGCACATTAATTCTCTTTTTCGAATTTTCTTGCGTAACAAAAATAATTATTTATTGTAACATGGAAAGATCTTGACGGAGGACGCGTTTCAAAAATTCCTAACCACGAGATTATGAATTAAAGAAGCAACTAGTTGTTAAATCAATTCGGATAGTAATAGATGTAATATTTCAGTGTGTTCGATATATGATTTGTAATTATCAATCAATGCTACAGCGATTCGAGAAAATATCGCGCGCAACATACAGAAAGATAATAAACAAAAAAGATAATAAACAAACTTGAAAAAGAGCAACCGTAAGATCGTAATCTTACTAAAATGGAAACCACACGGAGCCAAAATTCGATGCGGTTCATCGGGAGAGAACGCGCACGCTTTCTTTAGCTCGAGAGTAATAAACTTATTCCGCCTTTATTGGTTATTACTCATTATTTGAAAATATTAAGAAATATGTTTCACGATTCATTACACTCTTACGGAGAGAGTGTCGTAATAGTTATCAGCTGGTTAATAACCAAGTGCATAATTCCGCGTACGCGTGTGTACCAATATAATTATACTCGTATGCGTATTCGCACCTGGCCTTTTACTCGGCCGGTTTAATAAAGGTGCTCCGCGCGATACCATTCGCGACAAGTGTATGCAATTATTCAACGGTAATTATGATATTTGTAGGGGCCGATAATAATCGGTTATTTATAATTATAGTAAATGTATCGCTTAAAAAAAAACAAAAAAAAATGCTCCAATTTCTAACTTTGTTTTCCTTCTCACTAGACACGATCATTCATTCTGAATTTGCTTACGCATAGAGTTACAACATCTTAATGATACGACATATCGATACAAACAGAATCAATTTCCTAAATATTTCTCGTATCGCTAGTCATATTATTAATACTCGCCAGTTGTCAGTTTATCATTTAGCCGAGCGATGTAGTAATCCAAGTCCCGGATGTTACATCAAAAGAAATATTATGTCTATTTCTCTTTTATTTAAATTTATTTGAATTTAACGTGATTTTATTTTTGCAAAACTACTCGTGAAACTTGATTTTAATAAAATTCAGATCCTGCTGTAATTGCGCACGATATTATCGAAACCAGTCTCTCTCTCTCTCTCTCTCGTTAAGAAATATATATTGCTTAATAAATCCACCCGCGATCGTTGCACGCTGTCTCGCTGCAGAAAAAAAATTTTCTCCCAGAGACAGTGAGGAATATAATTAAGAATAATGCATCTGATGCGTTCTGCACTTTAATGCATTTCCTCCTATCAGATATCGACTATAGTCTTTCTTCTCGTTTTCAAAATATAATGAGGACGAGTTCATTACGAAATTATCGCTTCTGCGAAGCAAATGAATATCGAGGAAAAATGTGGTCGACTTTACAGTTCCTTAGAGCTTCCTTCGCTCGCTAGACATAAAAGAAACCACGTCGACGCTGAAGGTGAAGGTAATAAAAGCGGGTCTATGTGTTCGTGGACTAGAGATCGCCGGGTTTCGTATCCGCGTGAAGAAAGCGCGCGAGAGATCGCGAGAGGGAGCGCAGAGATCCGGGATTCCTGAAAGTAACAGCCTCCGCCCGCGATTGGTCATAACCCACGAGCCGACTTGAAGGACTGGATTTGCAGCGCAGACTGGTTTAGCAAGGTTTGCCAGCGATGACAAAGAAGACACGGCGTTATATTCGTTTGCAAATTAAAGATCGATTACTTCAACTCAGGTGAAGCCAACCAAACTCCCTTTCCCTTTATGAGCGGCAATTAAAATCATAATACGAATGTGGAATACAAACAATAAAATGATTTGAGATGATAGATGTCTAAAGACGATTAAGAGAAAAAGAAAGATATGTGTGTATTTAATGTATGTGTGTGGCCTTGTTTAGACATTTAAATTGTCTAGGAGAGATAATTTTGGAATATAGCCGTAAGAAAAAATTTTATTAGCTTTCTTTATTAATTTTATTGGAGCAATATATTGTTAAACTGTGATTTAAATTGTTATATTTTTTATTGGAACATGTGTACTCCTGACTATGCAAAAAAGTACTATATATATTAATATTTATTTATATATGTAATTATTTATTTACATAATTATCTATTCCAGAATTATTTGAAATGTATTAAAATAGATCATCATGCCAAATATGTATCTATTCAAAAAAGTTATATAGATATCCACACAATTATATAGATATCCATACAATGTTTCTTCTTTTTAAAAATAAGTCTAGTATAGTAATTTTCTATGTTTATTATGGAATTCTATGTTTATTATGAAAATTAAATATCAAATATTTTCAGTTTAGCAATCATCAGTTTATCAACATTATCACGAAAAATAAATATAAGATTATCAGTTTTTAATTCAGCCATTAAAGGATGTTTGTGTAAAAAACAAGTGCATGTGGATAGGATTTATGCCATACAAATTAAATAAACTATATAACTAAGAATTAATAGAAAATAAACTTTGCTATAAAAATCTTTTTATTTCGCAAGAAAATTAAATTGTCCAACATTTTTTAATAATATTCTTTAGCCGACCATTCACTTATCATGTGGCCTACGACTTTATTATTGCCCTGCGATAAACATCTCAAGAGCCGCAAAGAGTCGAACTCGAGAAAATAATCCGATTGTGTCCAGGAAGCACGTGCTCGGCAAGATTATCGCATGGCAGAATGTCAAAATTAAACAATCGATGTTGGGTCAAACCTGTTGCTAACGCGACGAAATTCCTCCCCTTCCCCTTTATATCGAATAATCGAACGCAGAAAAGAATCTCTTCATGCATATTGCTTAAATGTTTGCTCATATAATCGTCGATAAATCACGCCGCCTTTATCGCGGAGAGGAACGTGTGCCGCGGCAATCGAAGATAAATTGATTTCGAGCCTATCGGCTCGAAAATCGAAGATAAATTGTCGCACTTCGTCGCCAATGTCAAAATAATTTTTCAACCCAACACGATGAGATTCAATAGTGCTATTAATACGGACGATAATCATTGTTTTAAGTGACGCGCGTTTCTTTCCGTTGCATTCGATCGGTTAAAGCGGCTCGAATAAATTTGCATCAAGGATAAACTCAAGTTGTAGCAATATATAAATAATGTTTGCTCCGGTGTAATTTCTCTTTTTTTCAATTAAAATAATGCAGTTTTCAAGCGTTGAATTAAAGAATGTTATTCTTGACGGATAAATTGATGTTTAAAGAATGTTATTCTTGACGGATAAATTGATGTTTCATTAATGCAGCAAAATTTTACAAAGTGAATCATAGATGATAGATTTGCTCCTAATTTTTCATTCTTCAAAATCGTCAGAATATATCATTTAACGCGATTAAGAATATTGTAATAACACGAGGCTTAAAATTTATATTTACAATTATAGCTTATATGTATAGCAAACACACACAGCAGAAAATATTGACACCGCAGTATATAATCGAGAATGAATGTTAAACAAAATTGTTAATAATAAATATGTTTTTATTGTTATTAATATTATCTGTTTTCTAAAAGTAGCAATTTAAATTGCAATGAAAAAAAGCATCTAAGTAAATTAATAATATAAAAATTTTTTTGAGCATTAATAACTCTGACATTGGCAATAAGCATTTCGTAGTCGTAAAATATGTAATATGGAGCCAAATAATTTTAAAGAGAAAATTGCAGATACCGGCGCTGTCTTTTATTCTCGATTTTTATTTGTGACGAAATAAATCATCCGAGAGAGGAAAAAGGAGAAACAGAAAATTAATTCAGCTTTCGTTTAAAGAAAACGTCATGAAATATTTATCGGCGTGATCACAATTGATTACGTCGACTCAAATTACGACGTAAGTTAAAGCGTGTAATGCGACGTGGCGCGTGTAACGTGCGCGATTAATTACGTTAATAAGCGAGCTGGTTGTCAGCCTGTCGATATCGCGGGGTATCGCGAGATATCGCAATCGTGAGCGATTATCGGCAGACACAGTGCACTGGCACGATATTGTAATGTCGAAAAAGTGAAAAGCGTGAGAGGTGAAAAAGTTAAAAAATAGCTATTCTAGCTGCTCAATGATAACGATGAGGATGGACGCTCTTAAGAGAATGCATCAGAGTGAACAGACAATGTTATTGCAACGTTGTGCAACGATTGCCCGATGCAATTTTGCTGTATATACATTATCCCAAATAAACAAACCAAAGAGTAGACAAGAGAAATTCTTTTCTGAGAAGTTATAAGAGAAATTCTACTCGTATATAGGGCATATCAAAACAATAGGTCACTGATTGTGAGATTGTAACCAAAAGACGCGATCTCTAATTATAAGTATGTAATTATAAGGTAAAAATGAATAGATATAATTATTACAAATGGAGTATTACAAGCAGAGAGTATTACAAGTAGATATAATATTATTACATAATTCCAATTATTTGCTAAATAAAAGTGTTATTTTTATCATGGGCTTATGTATAATATTTCATATATGTTAAATGAGACTTTTTAATTTTTGAATGAAAAATCTAACTTTGTGTAGAAAGTATATATCTGCTAGTATGTAAGATCGACGTTGAAAGAAGAACATTAAAATAACGATGCGATTATTATGTAATGACATCAATCAACGAATCGTCGTGATGATTAATGATTAAAAATTAATAGGTCATTCGTAAGCGTGATCACCTATTAGTTCGCCTATCCTCCCATGAATTGTAATGAGAAAATATCGAAATGATTAAATTCTTTCATACAACAATCTCTTCTTTTCTCTAATATTTAGAAAGACATATTTCAATAACATACATTGATGAATGAAGAGAACGACTTGAATTGCACATCGGCATAATTAATAATACGACAAGAGAAATCCTGTTGGCGGGATAAAAGCAATTGGAGGTATTGGGTGGGAGTAGGACTCTTCACCGGCACGATTCGTATTCGTGAAATAAAAAAAACCATGCAGTTTTGTATACACACGACTTAATTCCACGCAGACAAATCGAAACAAGAGATTCTTTAGTCGTCCACGTGGTATAGAGATCTATCCTCGTAACGAGGATAGATGTTGATGATGATCCTTTAGCGAAGGCTTTCGACATCCTTCACCTTCGGTATTAAAGAGAAAAACAGGAAGTATACTTTAAATGAAGAATTTATAATTAAAAACGATAGTTCAAGGACATTGATGGGAACTGCCACTCGCTGAATAAATTCATTTGCAAGTATAATGTGTTGCTCTCTACGATAATTCTATTCTTATGTTATGCATATACGACAGAAATATCTCATGGTGTTTAGGAACATTATAATTATTTTTATCACTTTTGAGAGAAAATATTATTCAAAATATAATGTCCACATAAAAAGTCATTTTTTTTTAATAAGAAAGAATTACATGTTATAAAAAAAATTACGCTCTCTCATGTAATTGTAAATAAAAGAAAATTTAAAAAATAAATAATTCAGATTCGCTTTTTAAAGGAAATTTTTTGAAGAAAAATATTCTATTTATAAAGAAAAGTCGTTGTCATATTTGTCCGGCAATTAAATTTACCCGCATCGTTCATTTCGCACAGCGGTTTATCCCTGGACATATGTTGGTTCGGATAAAAAAAAAACACGAAAGTTTTAATTGGATTTTCGCTTTCGGATTTATCGGAGAATCGCTCTTGTAACAGAATTTATTGACGCATTAAAGTGTGATGGCGCGACTTATTATTCGGATTATTTTACACTTATAAAATATATTGATGTTGATAAAATGCGCGCTCACATCCACGTATCGCTTATATCTTCGAATGGCATAATACTATTAAAACAAACGTGCATAATTATGGCATATTAGGATACGCTTACATAGACATAAAATTAACTGCGACCTACTATACATTAATTACTATACATATTAGCCGAGAAAATGAGCGGGAGATCGTTAGCTATTAAGCTACACACGAACTTTCAACCAAATATTTCACTGCGAATATAATATAGAATAGGAATGTAATATAAATAGAATAGGATAACAGCACCTCTAGTAACTATTTTTTTTTATTATAAATAGTGATGAAATAATGAGGAATCTTATTCTTCTCCATGTAATAATGTCTCATTAATGTGATAAACTTTATCGATTATTAATCGATACTAAAATTATTTTAATTTATTAAAACTTATTTTAATAACTGATAAAAAAAACTCTTGAAAATGCAATTCAAATAGTTTTTTAATATTGCTCTTCTTTAATGTCTTAATGTATTAATATATTATATCAATCATTAATAAAACTATAAATAATTTTTAATGATAAAATTTCTAAATAAATATTTTTACTGCTTGGGTGTATAAGTATCCTAATCGGACAAGTATTATAAAACAGAAACTCATGATACATATTGATTATTTCAAAGTTACACGTGCAATAAGAAAAAAATATTTAGGATTTACGATTATTTTTACAATTATTTTTGAAAGGGCATCAGGAAATTTGAATAATAATAAAAAAACATATATATAAAAAATAAATCAATTATATTACAGAGAAATTCTCTATGTAATATACACTTATTATGATAAACTCAATTGAAGAGAACGTGTGGAATGTTCTTCCTTTCAAAACAATATGATATCAAGATGTGTTTTTTTAACAACGAATGAAACTTCTTATTCTGTATGGAAAGAATTCGCTGCATTTTTATGTCTAAGTAAGAATCATGATACAATTTTCGTTCGGACGAGAAGCACCAAGTGATTTGGAGAAATCCAAATCATTGAATAATGTCAGTTGTGTGTGTGTGTTTGTATGATCGTTGTTTAACTTTAGTTTATAATATATATATATATAAATTGAAAATAACTCGGCGCGATGATATATTGATAGAAAGGATCTTCGAATGGACCCCTGGCTAGGTATTCAGACCATAACAAGGCCGCCCCACGAGCACACACGTAGAGTAAAAGTGCAGCGAAATAAAATGTGGGCTGTTACATCGCTCGAGGCGATTCACCTACACGCAATTGCGTGCGCAAAACGCGCATTCATCGCGGATAAGTGCAATAACCGATGTGCTAGATGTGCACATTTTTATATTTTCGCCTCGAGCCATTGTTCCGTAATATTTTCACGCAAATATTTGTATTTTTCGACTGAACGACGATTGAAATCGATATAATTCTGGTGAAAACCATGCAAATGAATAAAAATTTAAAGAAAGAAAACCTACATCGATTTCCACGTTATAACAAGTAAATACAGAGAGATCTCTTGTCTTCCCACTGTTATTTTATCGAAATACTAGTTTCTATTCCTGCTTCAAAACATGTCTCTTCCGAACTTTAGAATAAGAAATAACAATAAAATGAATGCGTTATTATGGTATTAATTGCATTTTTTATACATTTAATTAATATATTCTTGCGCGGCATATTGACAACAAAGATTAATGCAATACTATATGATAACTATTACTCAATTGTGCGATAAATCGATAAATCTGTATACTTCAGTCTCGGTGCAGGCATATCCAATGGACTTAAAACATGCTATCGTCGATGAATTCTCAAAGCAAATTTTATCTGATTGTTACGAGACAGATTATGAATTATAGGTATATACAACTTATGTAACTGCACTTATGAAGATCGAATGGATTTCAATGACCCGTTCTATAAAGCATTATTCTGCCATATACCCGTACTTATCTAGCAAGGGATCTCAAAAATAGAACGCAGGGAGTCTTCGTTTAGTGTATGGCAGACTTCCTCGAGTTCGAAGACAAAAGTAGTGGTACTGATATTAAGTATACCTAGACATGCGATTTACATTTATGATATCGTTGATTGATAGTTTACATGAAACTTAATTTGTGATATAAAAAAGATTACGTATAATTTATAAAAAACAAAATAAATAAAATAAATAAAAGTTTGATAGATATCTATTAATTCTTTGACATTATTATACGCTTGCTTTCCTTTGCATTAAATGTACTTATAAAACATATAATTTAAAAGTAAAATAAAAATAGTATTAATTTTTATCAATAACATGGTTAAACACAACAATATTCTTTATTATAATTGAATTAATTTTATCTCGACTAAAATTAAAAGATTTTGCCAAAAAGATTTTATTATTATTGAAAAGAATATCTGACAATGAATAAAATTATCTTTATATAAAGAGAAATTAACGAATATCATTGTCGTGATGTATAAAAATATAAATGTATAAATATAAATAGTATAAAAGTGCATGAATAACTTATGCTAATTGAGGCTGTATCATACAATGAAAATATTCACGCCAATAATGATCAAAAGTCAATAAGAATTCTCATGTAGTATTTCCGATTGAACGTGATAAGAATGTAATAATACATATAGCTATATGCATGTGTTTGCATACTTCATACTTCATACGTTGCTATGCGATATATATTCGTGCATTGGCAGAATATTTTACGGAATGTCTCAGCATACGTGACTTCTTTTAGAATTCCGAGATTATTCCGAGATTATTTGCGCGCGTAATCAAATTGTTTTGCACGCAAACAACTCTGGACACTTTCATTATTATTGCAGATATATATTACGCATGTTTGAGCAGAGTTCTCTTTGTGACTTTCATTGATTTTTCGTGTGTTTTGCGATATAAAATTCACTTTTAAATCAAAGCTGCGAATGACAAACACACCGTAATATCTATTAACGTTTCAGACTATGAGCAAACAGATTCGGCTGTCCAAATTGTTGGTGACAGTAGCTCTCAAATTTCATTCTTTCGCGATTTCCTCCTGTTTTATATAAGATACATTATTTTTTAAATTCAACATATTTTTGTCTATTTTTCCTTTGTTATCGATTAAAATTTAAATTATCGGATGTTTTTTCTGCTAACTTTTTGCGGAGAAAGTGTATCAATTGATATTAATAAAAAAAAAGAGAATGGAGAAAAATTTCAATTAACAGTCTCACTAATAAAGTGAGATCGCTTTAATGTATAATTTATAATTATATATAATTTGATTTATTTTAAAAACATATGTCATATTTCTATTTTTCAGAAAGAAATATATGTTTTTCTATATCTCCATATCTCTCTCTTTATCTTTAAAAATATAATACTGAGTGTTCTTTGTCTTCTTCCAGCACTTTACCAAATTTCTGCTTGGCAACTGGGGATACTGTTTTATATCATCGCGTTGGTAAATGTCGATCGAGCAGGATTGTCGCGTGATACCGCGGACGTTCGCAATAAATTTCGCGGATATTTCAGAGACAGGTCCTGTTCCCACAAAAGAGAAAGAGAAAGGAAAATATTTCTCTTTCTCGCGCAGTCCTCGTTTTCAAGAAGAACGAGACGATACCTGTTGCTGTCGCGAGGATTATGATGATGGGAGGAAGAGAGAGAGGCAAGGGAAAGAGAGGGTACTTTATATCCATCCACCTCATAAAACGTAATGGTTTAAGCGCGATATAGATACGATCAACACGGAATACAGAATGCCGGCACGACACACCCATATAAAGGATGATCATGCCTATGGTTGGAAACAATATTTCTTTTTTTTTAATTTTTTAGGTTCTTATCACATCGGCGAAAAATACTTTGCGAGATTTTATCGTGTCGCGACATCGTCGTTTTCGCTTTTCAATAAATCCGTGTGGTCGAAGTATACATAATATATGCGTAATTTGCATGTATAGAATAGAAGCCAACAATCTCTAAATATTTATAATAATTTTTATAAGTAATATTGAACGATTGCGATATAGTAGCGTTATTATTATATAGATTCGATCTAATATATCAATACAAAATGTACATATGACGATCTATAATTCTCTTGTAAAGTTCTCGGCGCAACAGCTCCAGTTTTCACTTAGTGCATGATATATTATTTTGCACAATGATTCAATTCCTATTTTAAGATCATACTTTTATTTTAACACGGTCAAGAGATTTTGAGAGCTGTAACTCCGTCATGATGGTTGATCACTTTATGACATCTTATGAATTTTATTAGTCTTGATGGCTACATAACCCTGCAATTATAAATGGTTTAGATTAATTACGTCGACATTAAATGTTTATATGTATGCTTAATATATGTGTATGCAGTAAAACTGAATATTCTTTAGGAAAAGCAATAGAAGATTTAAGCGTACTATTGCGAAGTGCTCTTTCTTCGAGTTGTTCGATATGTCAATAAGGTATCGAATTTTCTATCGTGCATACACAAAGAATAAGATTGAATCGGTTCATAGGATGTAGCTTTCTGCGGATGCAAGAGAGTTTGATTAGATCAAGCATCGAAGTACATCTGCGCAGTTTCCGCAACATAAAACGTTTTGTCTATTTGACAAAGAATGCATCTTTGCAGAGTCAGCTCTACCATAAGGCAAAACTTTCCCCCACGGGTGAGCCACTAATAATAATAGATCGTCGAGTACAATGGAGATTTGTGTGAAAGGTCTGACGTCTACGTTGCCTTAAATGCCATGTATTAAGCGCGGCCGATCACAAAGAAATATAGGAACGAACGTTCCTATGCGTCTCGACAGCTGATGGGAAGATGACGAATGCGCTCTCCGGGAATTGCCTCGTTAACAAATTCGCGTGACTGTCATTCTTCTTTTAATATATAGGTCATCGCAACAAGGTAAGGACAATAAGACTGTGTGCCAAGAATTTAGAACCAGATAACTGGGCGTAAACAATAACAGTATGCACTTTGCATTCTATAAAGTAACGATGATCTAGAATATTTATATCGTCACTTTATATGCATCTTTATAATGTAAACTTATAAAATGAATCAGATTGAACATTTGACTCTATCAATATCATTTAATTTCAACTAAAAAACTGTCGCATCGACGCAAATTTTTTTTATATCATACTGTAAAAAAACATTCTTTTTTATAATCTCATTTAATGATCATGTCATTATTTCCAAGAAAAACAGATTGCATGTTCTACTAATAACCCGTATTTGTTTAATGCAAAATGAGATACGAATACGCTGTTTATCGAAGTAAAAATATCTGTTGACGGATTTTATCATCGTGAGTACCTGTCAAGTGCAAAAGGACATAGAATGGAGAGCGACAGGTTTCATGGAGAGAAGATTCCCTTAAGAGAGGAAAGACAGGGGAAAAAAGAAGCTCGCATTAACTCGTTCTCGTAAAGCAGGCGCAAACATTCACCTAGGTATCCACTAAGGAGGAGGGCACCTGGTGGGGAGGCCCCTCTGGTTTATCGAGGGGACCCTCGTCCTGACTCCTGGTTACAAGGAGGGATACTGCGGACGATTGCGCAACAATGCACTCCGCCACCTGCACTCGTTTCGTCACAACGACTTTAACAGGCTCGACAGTGGTTGGCCGGCCGGCCGGTCTCTCGCATTACTTTCGCCAATTAAGCCTGCACAGTCAGTTGTTGTAATTTAACTTGCGAATATGAAATTCCAGGATTATTCGGAATTCCAGACCGACGACGAAACATGTCGCTGGCCGTTTAAGTCGCGGTCTCTCCCATATAGAAAGGCATATAGATGTGCATCGGTGAAATGCATTTCCTGCACAAATAGATACGCAGTCGATATCTTTTGGTTCTTGTTGAATCAGATGCTTTACACTAGATACATAGATTTCTGATTACTTATTCATATTTTTTTCTCTTTAGTCAAATAAAAATAGAATGTTAATTAAATAAAAGATTAAGCGCAATTTTTCCTTTATACAATATTCTTTGCTATTTAATATTGAAAATCTGTTAAAAAAGTGCAATCTAAGCGAGATAACAAATATGCTTTTAATGTAGAATTGCTATGCAATTCATGTCACTTATAATTGTGCATCTTGTCGATCGTAAAGCTATCGATATATTTGAAAGAAGTACGCGATCTATTTGATTATATTTTGTGATGCCAAACAAACATCATATTTAACATGACAACTATTATAAGGGTTAAATACGTTGGTAAGAAATTAAAATCTTTTTAAAGAGAATATTGACTAATAGCATAGAAAATTCCAATTACAGAATATTTATCAAATAGTAATGAGGTTGGACAATCAAACACAACATCTGTAGAAAGAGAAACGTTGGTGAACATAAATTGTTCAATTAAGATGATACTCAATTACATTAGACAAGTTGCACGTGTGAATGGTACATGTAAATAAAAATAAAATAATGATATTGATTTTATATATATGGAAACTTTAACATATAATTTAAATAATAACTGGAACCTTTAATATATAATTTTGTAAAAATTGTACTTTTTTTAATTATTAAAAAATGTAAAAATCAATATCTTTTTAGATTAGATTAAAATTTTTAGAAAATCAGATAATAAACGCATGTAATTTTGAAGTTGTTTGAAGAAATGAGTTACATTTACTACTTGAAAACTTTCAGGTGAATTCGATTTATGCGATGAAGTAAATTGTCAATTGAAAAATATATCCTTCTACGAACCTTATACACGTGGAACAGATGTTTTTCAATCTGATTCAATATATTTTATCATAACTTTCGAACGTTAGTAATATGTGACTATTATTTTACCTATTGTAGGAGATATTACAGGAGATATTTTTCAGGGGATGAAAATGGACAGATGATAAATTTGACACCACTTCTAACAGGAAAGGCAGCCAAAAGATGTTGTGATATTTTATCCAAGGTAGACCGAAGACCGTCACGAAAAACGTCAATTAAATCTACGCCTAAAAAGCATAATAACTCATTAATCTGACGAAATATGAAAAATTCAACCTAATAAATAAAGTTATTTACATTAATTACACATTGTACAATGCATATATGCCTTGATGTAGCATTACTCAAGTTTTTATTTTTATAAACATGGATCTGATACATGTTCAATGCACACAATAATATTTTAATATGTATAAATTAAATTATATAGTAGCCCTCCCCCCAAAATAGATTATAGAAATTAACAAATTTAGTGGACTTAAAATATTCAGAGAGAAAAAGAACTACACTAAAATTGCTATACATTGTTATATACACGCACTTTAATTGATATATACCTTTTACAATAAAGTCTCATCTAATTCCCTAATATTCTTATCCTTAAGCGTGATATCATAAAATTTTCCGTGCCTTCCAATTCCATGATGAATAAATTTCTTGGCGCCTTCAACACCTTCCTCCAATATCAAATACGACGAGTTATCTTTCTCGAATTGTAATGCTTCTTCTATTGGCTTTGCTGAATACGCGGCGAAGTGCGCCGAGGTACGATCCGCCAGTAAAGACTTTTGCGGAAACTTTACGAGAGAAGATGCAAAATTTACTGCTACACCTAAAGCTGAAACAAATAAGATACATATTTAAGAATAGACATATACAGGGTGACCCATTTTAACTTAGGCAGCCAAATAACTCGAAAAATAAGCAAGATAGAGAAAAATGTTTTAGACAAAAGTTGTATGGTTTCGAGGGGGCCATAAGATGGTATCATTGGTTTGACCTTGAAGAGTCATTTGAAGGTCACGTGAAGATCACTTCAATTTTTTTAAATGGAACATCCTATATATTTTTGTACATTCTTGTAGCTCATCTCGAGAGCTTTCCAAAACACTATAATTAAGTACATTTTCGTTAAGTACTTTTTGAGTTATGAGGCTTGAAATAATTTCTTAATTTTACATAAACCGTAAAATATCTTGTAAAATATTCATTTTTCGATTACCTTACCTTAATAGTTTTATGTACAAAATAATGAGAGGAATCAATTGGTGTAAAGAAAACACATAGTTGTTTCGAAGAAAAAATATGTAATTTGCAATTAACAATTCCATATTTTTTCTTAAAAACAACTATGTGTTTTCTTTACACCAATTGATTCCTCTCATTATTTTGTACATAAAAGTATTAAGGTAAGATAATCGAAAAATGAATATTTTACAAGATATTTTACGGTTTATGTAAAATTAAGAAATTATTTCAAGCATCATAACTCAAAAAGTACTTAACGGAAAGGTACTTAATTATAGTGTTTTGGAAAGCTCTCGAAATAAGCTACAAGAATGTACAAAAATATATAGGGTATTCCATTTAAAAAAATTGAAGTGACCTTCACGTGACCTTCAAATGACTCTTCAAGGTCAAACCAATGATACCATCTTATGGCCCCCTCGAAACCATACAACTTTTGTCTAAAACATTTTTCTCTATCTTGCTTATTTTTCGAGTTATTTGGCTGCCTAAGTTAAAATGGGTCACCCTGTATATTATTATCAATGTTTTTATATATATAATTAAACAGAGTATATATATATATATATATATATATATATATATATATATATATATATACCTAAAAATATGATAACACGGAGCTAAATTTAATAACTTAACTCTATATATTTTGTACTGTGTTCTCTCTTCAAGTTATCAAATAATCCTAAAATAATAATTTAATATACCTGTGCCACAAGATACATATTTATGTGCAATTCCCCACTTAAATGCTTCCTCTGCAGTAGCTAGTCTTCCTGTTAATATAAGTTCGATAGCTCTGGAATATCCAATCAGTGCAGGCAAACGGACGGTACCTCCACATAAAATGGGAATACCAAAACGTCTATTTAAAAAACCCATCATTGCCGTATCCTCTATAACTCTTAAGTCACACATTAGAGCAAGTTCAAATCCTATTCCAACAATATATCCACTTAAAGCTGCAACCAATGGTTTCTTGGATAATTCAGTTCTATTTGCCTGCGAAGAATTAAAGAAACTTTTCTTATTTAAACTTTTCTAAATCAAATGATTCATTTTACAACTTCGAATATATAATGCAAATATACCAATGATCCAAAGTGTGGTATATTTTCTTCACTCTCGCCGTCATAGTCTGCAATTTCTTTGAGATCATAACCAGCACAAAAATTGCCTCCTATTCCATATAACACTCCCACTGATGCTTCTTCATTATTTTCAAATTCATCCAATGCTTCTGATAGTAATTGTGCAGTTGCGGTATCTAAACAGTTTCTCTTTTCAGGACGATTAATACCAATCGTAGTCACTTTACCTATTTGAGTCACCAATATTGCGCTTTCTGAAACATCATTAAATAATTTTCTCTGTGAGAAAAAATAATTTCTTCAAAAAATGCATTTTTTTTTATAACAAAAAGTGTTTTCTATGACAAATTTTAATACAAAATTTTATTAAAATGTTAAATTATACCATAATTTTTAATATATTTCTATGTGTCTATTGTTTATACTTTCATGTTTATTTACCTTTATTCTTGTCGGAATTTGCATTTGCAGCTGGCTGTGAGGTTAGAGTTCGTCGTGCATTATTTCTCAGTGTCCGAGAAAAAGAAATAGACAATTTCCTCAGAGAATGCATTTTTTTTGCGCTACAGATTTTTTCTACGACAAGTAAGTTTTAATACGAAATGTTATTAGAGCGTTAAATTATATCATAATTTTTATAACCTCCCAAATATAAGGCAAACACCTCCTCGCAAACACACGCCACACGCCTCTTCCACAATCGCCGGCATATCGTTCAAACCGATATATCGAATCGTCGATATTATCGTATAATCGATATGTCGCTATTTTAAATATATACAGAGAGAAGACTGAGAGATGTCATGACCCGTTTTTAGATGATCCCTGGAAGCGATACTCCCTCTGTGGACACTAAAAACGTGGACATGAACTACAAAACCAATGTCCACGAATGTTCTCAGAGGGTAACACATATGTCCCTCTGATAATATAAATAATATAAATAAAAATATAAATAATTTAATTAATAATAATTTATTATATAACAATATTAGTATGTTCTCTCTTTTCACGCTATTATTTATTTATTTATTTATGTGTCTTCTTTTTCTTTTTCTCAACATCATTTATTTATTTATTTAGTTCGCTCTAAGTCAGTCTTTTAAAATGCAAAACTAAATATTATAAAATTTGACTTCGGAAAAACGCGGTAAAACAATCGAATAAATTCAAATCATTAGCATAACAAAAGGTTCCGTGATATATCAATCGTTTAATAATTAATTTAAAATAAAATACCTCTATAATTTAAAATTCCGCGTGTTTATGTAGTACGTAAAATATTTCGGCAGAGAATTATCAATAATATCATGTTTGGCCTTGGCGACGTATAGCAAGCGCGCTATACATATCACGGCTTTGTCATCATTCGCACGGTGACTCTCGAGTAATAAAGTAGTGATGAGAAACGCTTCGTATATTGTAATTTTTGTACTAAACACGATTATGATTAGTATCGAAACATAATTTGCTATAAATATTAATAATTAAAAATTAATTAACTTTTGATAAACATGAAACTGTATCGCAACGATAAATATTTATCGAATCGTAATCATTCATTACTGCGAATAAAAATTGAAACAGGGAATACATGAAAGGGGACAAGAGAATTAAATATATTATGATCTTTTGATCATCAATGCTTATTATAATATTTCTTTAACAATATTAGAATTAAATATATTTCGACCAATGCTTTAAATTTTCTCAATCCTGGTTAATTAAACAAGAAATATATTTAATTCTAATATTGTTAAAGAAATATTATAATAAGCATTGATGATCAAAAGATCATAATATATTTAATTCTCTTGTCATCTTTCATGTATCCCCTATTTCAATTTTTATTCGCAGTAATGATTGATTACGATTCGATAAATATTTATCGTTGCGATACAGTTTCATGTCGTTTATCAAAAGTTAATTAATTTTTAATTATTAATATTTATAGCAAATTATGTTTCGATACTAATCGTAATCGTATTTAGTAGAAAAATTACAATATACGAAGCGTTTCTCACCACTATCTTACTACTCGAGAGTCACCGCGCGAATGATGACAAAGCCGTAACGTATAGTGTGCTACTGTTTATATTTTATATTGCCAAAGTCGAATACCGTGTTATCGACAATTCGTTGAAATATTTTATATATTATAAAATATACACTAACGCGAAATATATTAAATAACAGAAATACTTTAATTTATTGATTATTAATTAAACAATTTATCACGGAGCATTTCGTTACGTTAATTATTTGCATCTGTAATTCGATTGTTTTCTTCGTGTTTTCTCAGAATCCCTCCCCCCCCCAAATTATATTTAGATTGTCAAGTAGAGTGATAAAGTAACACGGATGGAATATATTTGTGACTCTAAGTATTAAAATAATAATTATTGTCCGTAAAGATCACAATGATCGAAGTGATTATTTAATATTTTGTATTCCTATCATTTTATCGATTCTCGATTAAATTGTATATTAATATACAATTTAATCGAGAATCGATTTAATGTGATAGGAATCCAACATATTAAATAATCACATCGATGTTTGCAATCTTTACGGACAATAATTATTATTTTAATACTTAGAGTCACAAATATATTCCATCCGTGTTACTTTATCATTTTACTTGACAATCTAAATATAATTTGGGGGGGGATTGTGAAAGAACACGAAGTAAAACAATCGAATTATAGATGCAAATAATTAGTATAACGAAAGACTTCATGATGAATAGTTTAATAAATAATCAATTAATCTTAATCAATAAATTAAAATGCTTCTATAATTTAATATTCCGCGCACGAATATTTTATATTACAGAAAATATTTCGGCAACGAGAGAATTATCAATAACACCGTGTTCGACCTTGATAAACAGTATCGCGCTATTGTTAATATGTTACACGGCTTTATTATCATTCGCACAGTGATCTTGAGTAGTGACGTGAGAGACGTTTCACATATTATCAAATTCTTTCTTTACATAGTCAACCTTGGCGATATAAACAGTACCGCGGTAATGTTTCTGACTTACGATCATTCGCTCAGTGGCTCTTGAGCAGTGAATATCTTGAGTAGTGATGTGAGACGTATCATATATTATCAAATTCTTTCTCTGAACACAATTGCAAGTGCAACGAGGAACTTTTCGTGAATGAATGTAAGTGCAACGAGGAATTCAAATGAGTGCAACGAGGATTGAAGTGCCACGAGGAAAAAGCGAAGAAAGCAAAAAAAAAAGGAGATTTTGGAAATGGATGGACCAATGAAATATGATGTAAGTCATTAATATAAATTATTTATCACATTCATTATTTGTTATATTGTTGCGTCCCCGCGTCCCGTCCCGCTGTATTCGTCACCCGTTGAATTCTTTCGAAGAAGGTCGTTTCCGCGCGCGATGTCAAGATATTGTTATAAACAACGACTGTCAAAGAATCTGAGCCCAGCTGTCAAGCTGTGCGGACGCGCGTCTATTTGTGATCCATTTTACGATTATTCTGAATTCTTGTATGTTACTCGCGGTTTATTAAAATTCTTGTGCACCTTAAATCGCGTTATTATTTACGAGTGCACGAACGTCAGCGTATGCCGAAAAAAATATTCCATTTTATTTTAAAATATTTATAAAACATTTATAAAATTTTTTATTAATTAATATTTTCAGTTACTTCTTATATTTTATAAAACATTTCATATTAATATATTTATTTAAATATTTCATGTATAAAAAAAATAGAAATTTTTTTATTTATCATATTTCTAAAAGTTTATATCTAAGAAATATAAATTATTTTGTAATTACGAAATTTATAATATTAAAATATAATAATTAGTTTTAAAAATAATTAGTTTTAAAATCAATTATTTTGAACATTGCTTTATATAATAGATTTTCTTTTATCTTTTATATTTTTATTTATTATTTATATTTGCGAATTTAAATTTATGTACTATATTACAAAATAAATTTCAAATTATGTATTATATTATATATAAAATTATATATAATATAACCCTCCCATGGGGTACACCTTGTCGCGGTGGGAGGGCTTAGTACTTGGATGGTGCCTTGAGGTTTATCTTAAATTTTTCTATTTATGATAAATTTTAAGGTGCCTGAATGGGAAGCTAAGTACCCTTTCGCGTCGTCGGTGCCGTCAACGTGCCGCGGACGGCAAGCGCTTCGTTACCGCGTTTTCGCGTTGCAGTATTCTCGCGTTGTCGCGTTTTCGCGGAACTTTTGGACTTTTTCATATAAAATCCCAATTTCATTTATTGTCACGAGTCTCTACTTCCGATGCCAACTAACTGGGATGTTTCGAGTTTGCACACGTTACTATACAACGTACACTCGCGCTTCGTGCTTCGTGCTTCGTCAAGTGATTCGGCCCGAATTAGTTAGAACTTGATCGATTGCTCGGAATGGTCGTCAATGGGTCCCTTCTCTTTGCTCGTCTACAGCCATACGCACTGCGTGTGTTAACCCTGTCGAGGAGTCGAGTGGATTCCCCTAGGCACGATTTTCGCTCGGTAAAAGGGGTTGCCTCCCCATTTTCTAAATTGCTGAATGTTAGCATTTAAAAAATGTGGGTATCCTCTTCTTTTGCCGTCTACTAGCCTGGTGTAGCATATAGCAACCGCGGGAGGCATAATATGTCCGGGCGGAGCACCTGAAATCGTGCTTAGCGGGTCCAGGTTCGATACGAGATAGGATAATTATGCGCGAAAAAGAGTTGGTGAACTTCATTTTCCTCTATTTCCGTTAATCGCTTCGTCTTCTTTCCGGTTTGGGCTTAGTCCTTGCTCGTTGTATCGTTGCATTCCCGACCTGTTGACTCGAAGCTGATTCTCGTAAGTGAAATGGGATTTTCGCTCGTACCGAAACCGGGAGTGCCGTTCAAAGTATATACATATTAAGTATATACATCGCGCGATCAAATAGAAAATTTTTTATTGTACCGAAATAGTGCGGACACCGTTAAGTATCGCGCGTAAAATAGCGGAAATAGCGATATAAAAATATCGCTCGCGAGTGCGGGAGTGTCGTTATCGCGCGCCAACAACATGAGAGGAGGAGGAGGCCTGGGAGAGGCATCTTACATCGGCGGAGCAACCTGATGGTGAATATCTATTATTTATATGTTAATTGTTATAAATCGTTAACTTGTTATAAACGAACAATAATTCGATCTTATTATTTAAATGAATTAAAGAGAAAGATTTTTATAAAAGTCATATAAAATTTTCTATTTAAAAAACGGTTTCAAAAATTTATAAAATTTTTCCATACGTGTTTATCTGCTTATTATTTTACACATGGGATATAAAATTCCGCGCGATAAAAATTTTTTTAAATATTAATTGCATTTTGTGAGCATTATTATAAATGAATTTTATATTTGTATGTTACAGACAACTAGCTTCGATAACAACAACTCCGCTGTTGCGCATCAGTGCCGGTGAGTGAAAAAAACTTTTATTTAACTTTAAGGTAACAGATTCGTAGAGATTGCAGATGTAGATGTAGATGTAGATGTAGATGTAGATTGTAGATAAATCCGTTGCCTTAAAATGGATGAGCTAGGATGGATTAAATTAAATAAATTAAATTAAATAATTAAATTAAATTAATTCAATTAAATTAAATAATTTTAATAAGTTCTTTCGAACTTATGCTTTGCATCTATTGCGAAAATATATTGAAATATTAATTAAAAAAAGAAGAGATTAAGAAAAGATTTTTTTGTAAAGATTTTGTCTAATTTATTAAATAAAGGACACGCATTAACAATTACCAATTTTATCAATTTTTGATGCTAATTTATTCTTATAATACGCACTTATCTTCTAATTGCTCATAGCTCATCCATCGTAGAATTTGTTTGTAGATATTGTTTTTAAACTTTACTTTAACTTAATATAAAGCCAAATGATTAATTAATTAAATAATTTGTAATATGATAAATACACATATTAATTTTATATTTTACTATAAAATATAATTTATAGAAATTTGTAGTAATTTGGCTTTATTTCAGTTAAAATAAAGTTATATTCAATATTTAACGAACGATCGTGAAATCGAACGATCGTTACTAAATGAGCGTAAATATTTCACGCTCTTTTGCCGGTAATTATCCGGCAAAAGAAGGAGTAATTATCTCCTTCTTCGATCTCTGATTAGAGATCGAGAAAGAAAGTGGCCAGGATCAACGAAAGGTAGGTTCAACTGGCCTGAAGAGTACGGTTAGGGTACGCGGTTAGGGCACGTGACTAAAATATATACATGATTAGGTGAGGTGATGATTAGAGATAGGTTCCTCAAATCTCGAATAATTTTAGTTAATCAGGAAGTAGGGTTGTTAAGGCTATTAAGTAAAATCATTAGAATTCTTCTATTAATATTAGGGTTGTTAGGGCTCTTAAGATCATTAGAATTCTGTTATAGTAGGATTGTTGGAGCTATTAAAATTATTAGAATCCTTTAATAGTAGGGTTGTTAGGGCTATTAAGTAAGATTCATTCTTTCTTTTAATATTCCAATAATCCTAGGGGTAAATTAAAATTATTTTAATTAAGTTGAATTTATTTTTAAAAACGTAAAAATGAATATAACATGTTTTAAAAATAAAAATGTTTTAAAAGGGAAATTTAAATTATCAAAATTATCTTCAGAAATATTAAAGAAATTGCATAATTATTAACGTTTAAGAAATCTTAACATGTTATATTTTATTTTAAAACTTAAAAATGTATGTGTATTAAATCGAATATAATATTAAATCCAAATGTTAATGCTATCAATATCAAATTATTATATCAATGTTATTAAATATTTGAATAAATGGAATTATTATTTGATATTGATAGCATCATAAATTTGTAAATTGTAAATTGTAAATTATAAATAGTTATAATTGTATTTTAATTATAATATCTAACATTGATATTTTAATTGTAAAATACAATACAATTATGACTATAATTATATTATATGAAATTGTATTTATGATTGTAAATTCTTATGTAAATTACACGAAAAATTATCGAAAGTATACGTATAATGATTACATAATAGTAATTAACATAATAGTAATTCATTAAATTAAAGTATTTGTTTCTGTAGTATATATTTTTGGAATATTCATAAAAGAGTAACTGTTTGTATTTTCATATCAAAGAGGAACTGAATATTCTTAAAATAAATTATTAAATTATGATTGCGAAAATACCGTGTTCTTTCCGCGTTCTCTTCGCGTTCTTATACAAGATTATCATTTTAACAGAAGAATTTTATCGCTGTCCCTCTCGTCAGATAATATTCCTAAATATTGCTAATTAAATATAAAGAAATGTCGAATAAGAGAGTGAAGATTCGATAAGATTTGTGATAAGTCAACGATTAAATATTAACTTCACAAAATTTAACGATCACCTTCGATATTATAGAATCGCGAGTTAATTATTATGAATTTAATAATTTATTTTTTTTGGTTATATTTGTATTTACGAATTTTTTTTTTCATATCGGAAAATATTCATAAATAAATTAATAAATTACCGTTGCGAAAACACCGTGTTCTTTTCGCGTCCTTTTTCGCATTCTTTTTCGCGTTCTTAGACGAGATTGTCGTTTTAATAAAAGAGTTACCATTGTTCCTTCCGTTAAATAAACTTTAATGAAAGTTGCGTGGCTCGTACCGCCAAGGAGTCAAAACGATTTTCATCATGGAGAATTATTTTTCATCGGTTCTTGTGAGATCCATTCGCGACGTCTAGTTCGGTGCCCTGTTAAAAATTGGGAATTTTTATTGTAAGATTGAAGGAACTAATCTCAGGTTTTCCTGGCAATTTCCGAAAGCAATGATTTCGGTAGTAATTCAACGATGATACGCTTCTTTAACGTCGAATTAATTTAAATAATATATATTTAGATGAGAGAAATGTATCTTTTCTTTTCTTCGTTAAAAATGTTCTATCATTATTAGGATTGGTATTATTATTGTCTATATATATAATGCTAGAAAGATTTAATAGTAGATTAAATATGGATATAGCGTTGTGTATAAATTTTAGGTTTTCAAGTAATTTCATATTGTAATTAATTTGTATAAATTTTTTGATAAAAATAATTACGAACGAATATATTTTTAATTAATATAATTTGTCTCTTTTGAAAAATTATTTTTAGGTGCTGGGGATATTAACATTAATTTTTAGTTTCTTTTAAGAAACTATTTGCAGGTATTGGACATCCATCGGCATTTTGAAATATTAGTTTTTAGATATATACCATTTTATATATATGTATAATAAAATATATGCACAAATTTACGTATCCAAAATATTTTTATAATTTTTAATAATGTTATATATTATATATACGCGAAATTATACATGTATATTATATAAAATGTGCGAATACTTAAAAATTTCGAGACAAATCGAATGGGTACCTATATCAGTAAGATATTGATTAAAAGAAAAGAAATTATTAATTTAAACGTTATAAGAATAAGAATCTAGAGAATTAATCTAGAATTAATTGTTTAAAATTATTTGATTTATTTTATTTTGCACACTGTTCGAATTGAAATTTTTTAAATCTTGCTGATATCGGGTTCGATTCGTCTCGCGCGCGCGAACCGTACCCCAAATTATGTGTTCGCACATTTAACACAAACTCCAATAATGCATGTATTTTATTATTTATAAATATAATCGTTCGTAATCACATTTCAATAAAAAAGGT